>NC_136598.1:17807332-17879832 GCF_910589615.1 Taurulus bubalis | reverse complement strand
GAGATTGTGTCAGCAGCTTCCTTTTTTAAGATCCGTCAATGTACTGATACATTTAATTTATGAGGGTATACAAACAAGGGTTTCGATTTTTGAAGATCTGTATTTAAATTAATCCATCAACCTTACTTTGCTGTAGTGTTACATTCTCTATAATGTAGCTGTAGTGTTACATTCCCTATAATTTGTGTAAAAAGAAGGCACATTGATAACTTTCAGCCTTTGTGTTTTATATTTATTGACAATGCATTTAATTAAGCAAAAATAAATATTCAGGTTCTCAAATGAAAGAAAATGTCCCCATGAATATATCGAATAATGTGGTTATTTACTAGCTGTTGATTTAAATATGTATCAGTACTCATGGGGCAAAACATACATCGGTGGATAGTTGCATTACTATACTCACACAGATCATTAACATCAATATCAACATATTAACCAAAGTACATTTTTTGTTTCCCGGCTCGACTGCTGCCACCCAGCCGGAACCTTTGTGCAGGGACACTGGAGTAGACGACACCGGAAATGCACCACGAGCTTCCGGTTAAATTTGTTTTGAAAAAATTTGAAAGCTGGAGCGAGAGATTGGCAGGTACTTAGGACACACTATCTGTAATTTAGCCATGATTTACGAGTAAAATAGCATATTATATGAATGTTTATTTTACGAAGACGAATAGCAGGGACAACTTTACATTTTAGAGTTTGAATTTCGTATAACAGGAAGACTTTAGATCGTACGTCAACGATGTGTTACGTCCACTTACCGTGTCCCTCCACCGCTCCTGTGTAGTTTTACATTGTGTTTGTGTCCCACACATGATTTATTTCTCCACGTCTTTCCGGTAGACTCAAGTTTGAATGCTTTGTTGTTTGTGTTAAGGTTGCACACACTGGCTTTCTGGTTTGACGCCGTGTTTGTTGTTGTTGTCCCCCGCGTGACAGACATGTCCACGCTGTTCCCCTCGCTCTTCCCCCGGATAACGGAGTCCCTGTGGTTCAACCTCGATCGACCCTGCGTGGATGAGACCGAGCTGCACCAGCAGGAGCAGCAGCACCAAACCTGGGTGAACACCTGCTTCAACACTCTCTCACTTTCACTCACTCTCTCTCACGCTCCTCATGCTTGGGTTGTAATACGTGCTCTCTGTCTCTACCTCAGCTGCAGAGCATTGCAGAGAAAGACAACAACCTGATGCCCATTGGGAAACCTATTTTTGAGGTAATGTGCTGGTGTTGCCTTTGAGATGTAATCAACAAGTGAAATTGCTGCTCTTGAGTTTCACCATGCCACAGTATGAAACATACGCCGATAAGATGGTTCCCTCCATTTGTGTCATCTGGCTTTACTGTGGCGCAGGCGGGATATGACGAAGAGGAAGAGGAGGATGACGAGGATGAGGAGGACAGCGAGGAAGACTCGGAAGACGAAGAAGACATGCAGGACATGGATGAGATGAATGACTACAACGAGTCACCCGATGACGGCGAGATCAATGAGGTGCTTTAATTTATGATTTGTAGTTTTGTAGATTTGTGTTTCTAGATATCTAACAGAAGTTACTCTTTATTATAATAAGTGTTGTTTCCTTTTAAGGTGCCTTTATTCTCCCCGAGAATCTTTAATCTGGCTCTGTTTCCTTCTGTTAGGTTGACATGGAGGGACCAGACCAAGACCAAGACCAATGGATGATTTAAGACAAAAGACAATTCTGTTCTTCATCAAGCTGTCTGGCACTGGATTTCTACTCCACACTTAAAACATGACTGCTGCCCCTTTTATCTGTTATACAGATACATTTTTTTTTATTTTTTTTATTTGTGGAAACAGAAAAAGAATATAGTTGAATCAAAGCGTGTATCATGATGTCCTTCAGAGGGAGTGAATCCAGCACAAAGTGTCTTGTTTCAAACTGCAGTTGGCCCGTGAAGGCTTTGGACGTCGTTGGACATCACTGTGAGTGCTTCTACCTGGTACACGCACACACACGCACACAGACACAGACACACACACAGGTAGCAGTAGGCATCAGCCCAGTGATTTCTGATTTAACCTTTGACCTTGTCATATCTTCAGTCATGTGCCATTTCTCTCGGAGAGCCTTCAAACAGCTGACTGAGCACAAACAACAGTTCAGTCAGCTAAATAATTTGTTACCTATGAAGGACACTGACCGATACTTCACCATGCAGTGATCAATGATTCTGTTTCATAGTGTTGTGTATGCTGCTAATCTTCTGTTACCGATCTCATAATCCTAGTGGAACCGTCATAAACGCTTATGATATAGTATTATATTCAGACAATTCCTCAGTCCTTATTTAAATACAGTTTTATGTTTTTTAACCATGTCAAAGGAACAAGCAGCCGTTACTTTTAAAGAATGTCAATTGAAATATGAAGACACTCGCAGTGTTCATCCAGATACACTCATGTTTATCTTAAAGATTTGCTTGCTGAGGTTTTGGTTGTTTGTACTGAAATGAACAGAAGCCTTGACTTTTTGTATGACATTAAATAATTTTGATGAAAACATGTTTTTCTATTTTTTTACATTTTACTTCCTTATTGATACAAAAACATAATGTAACAGGGGACTGTTGATTAGGTTGAGTGGGTCATTGAGATCAGTCTAGTGAAGTGGTTTGTGAATTTGGTGTAAAGCGATTTGGGATGCCATCCACAATTCTTTAATTTCAGTCAACTGTCAATTGTTAAATTTCCCACCCAAAGGGCAACATTTTCTTCAGTAATAAACTTGTACATACAGGACATTAACTATGAATTTACTAAAAGTGACATGTTATTGAGTTTAATTTGCATATTGATTAAAGTTGCTCTTTTTTTCAAATTTGGCAGTTTTGTAAAAAAAAGAAGATGCTATTTTTGGAGACATTTCCTGATATTTCTGTTTTTATTAGATAGGTGACAGAGAAGGACAAATGGTGGTGACAAGTGAATTGGTACATTGCTCTAATAATTCGCTATTTTTTTACCCAGGAGAGAGCACTGGCAGTGAGTTATTTTGAAAGTAAGATAATATGCTAAAGGTTCAAAATAACATGCTCCAATAATTTAGGTGGATGTAAAACTTTCCATCACAATTTTCTTTAAAAACTGTTAACATGGGGTATACCATCATCAATTCATCCCTTGCCACTCCCAAAATGTATATCTGACTTATAGTGTAGTCTACTTGATTCCCTGGTACACAAGCTCAGCCATTCCGTCCCTGATGCCTTTGCTGTACTCTAGTGTGGCCCGGTGGACCTTCCACTCATACAGGCCGCTCTTGCGAATGTGCCTGAGGAACTTTGGAGCCCCGGGGAACAGCACGTTGTCGGCCATGATCACAGACCCTTTCCCCAGCAGACCAGAGCCCTCCAGCATCTGTAACACACACAGAGGAAGTATCATGTAACTGAGGGAGTTGACCAGGTAACAGTGGGACAGATCACAACTATAACATATTTATTTAAGTACAAGTTCAGGTGTTAAGAAACTGGCTTCTGCAAACTCAGACTGCATATTCATCTTCATAGCAACATAAGTAAATGTCCTTTCTAATGATTTGTTCGAGTCACCTGCAGATCAGGGAGGTAACATTTCTTCCAGTGGTCCATGAAGACGAAATCCAACCTTTCCAACCCATAGTCAGACCGCAGCCGAGGGATCACCTCATCAGATGGATTTACAATGAGCTCCACCTGGAGAACATACCTTGTGAATGTCTCAAAGGTATAATACTGTCCATATTCAATACATGAAATATAAATGTCCTTTTTGTGAAAACAAATGATGGTAATTCTGGGCTTTTGTCAAAAAGCCGACTGTACACGGAGTGAGATGGATGTACAGCTTTTGCATGTTCTTGCTCTCTCACCGTGTCATCGTCAAACCCTGCCAGGCGGATGATTTTCTCAGCGATAGCAGCATTCCTCTGGTCCATCTCGAGGCTGTAGATCCGGGCGCCCAGGGGCAGAGACCGGGCGATCCGCACGGTGCTGTACCCGCAGTGGGCACCCAGCTCCAGCACCGTCATAGGGCTCTGCTCCATCAGCAGCCGGTCCAGGATCTTCCCTACACACCACACACATCACGTAAAAGCATCCTTCTAGACAGATGGTAATTTGTTGTGTCAGGTAAATTATCTTCTCACCTTTTTTAGGCCCAATGTTGCTGATAAACTCCACTTTGCTGCACCAGCTATCGAAGGCGTCCAGGATGCTGTCTGGGTCTCCAGGTGTGGCGTGAGTTAGAACATACTGGTAAACACGCTCCTCGCGGGTCAGGCCAGTTGCACAGTCCTTCCATATCCTGACCAGGACCGCCCGATAGAACAGCACAAAGTAGAAGCGGCACCTGATAAGAACTGTCAGCAGGAGGGGAATGAAGGCCAGAGCGATAGCAGGAGACACCATTCTAGATTGTATAAGGAAAAACACACAAGTAGAATCGTGAGACACCTATAATTATGTTTTTTTTAAGGGGTTTTGTTTATGTCAATTTATAAGATGTATTTATACTGTTTGAATGGGGTGGATGCCAAGTCTTCATGTGCCCCTTTAAATGAACCTTTACATGAATGTTGTACCACAAATTCAATGACAAAGTCCCCCTACTCTCTGTTTTTACATTCATGGCCTACAATGGCATTAACTTTATCATCAAATCACCTCATTTTTTTGGAAAAGTATAACAATTATACTCATCGCAGTCCCATGTTGCCTTCTGATACTTATGTTCAGCTGCACTTAAAATGGAAAAACACTAAAAGTTTAACATAATTTATAAATCCCAGCTCAACTCTATACTTACATATAGACTTGGCACTTTAACAATATACTTTGTTTTAATTTGTTTGTTTATCATATTATATTGTTCATTTGGAGGAAGAGGTCACTACTGACGAATAAAAAGAAAATTAATTATCATCAGCTGCAGCCTCGTCAATGTGTGTCGCTGTCACACGTTGTCTTTTTGTGTATTCGGCTGAAAAAGCCCGTCTTCGTCTTCTCCCGTTGGTTTGTTTTCACCTCCTCCTGCTTCTCTTTCTTTTTCTTCTCCTTTGTCTGCATTTTGCTAATCATCTTCTCCACCTCTGTCTTTCTGTCGCCCATCTTCTTTCCAAAAACGCCTCTCCTCTTTCATTTGGAGCCAGACATCTTCGAGCGCCTTGTTGTCGTCCTTCAGCTGTTGGACTTTAGTCTGCCAGCTCAGCGCTTCATTGGCCAGTTCATCTTGCATCTGTTTGACTCTTGTGTGCAGCAGTTGGATTTCTGTCTGCTGACTCTGATGCGTCTCAGCCAGGCTCTTCGTATCGTCAACAGCTGTTTTAAAGTTGGCTCCAACAGTGTGTTCTTGTCCAGCTCCACATTTAACTTTTCACCCAGAGCTTTGTTGGTTGTTTCAAAAGCTTTTATACTGGACTCCCAAGATCTGGTCCTTCTGGTCTTTTTGATACACTTTGATGGCTTTTTCTGTTGTTAGTTATTTGTTTGGTTTAAATATGTTGCTGTTTGTTTATTAATTGGCTAACACTGAGGGCGCCTTTGGTTATAAGTATAACACGGCAGATCCGTTGGTTGAGCCAGAGGGTAGATGTGTAAAGATAACGTTTTCCCCCAGCAGCTCTTGGCTCTCGGCCAAATGTAAACCTCATATCCTGAGTATTTAGTCCAGTATTTAGTCCCAAACCTTGCTTCAACCTTCCATTAGTGCTGCAAGATCGTCCAGCCAATTCCTCATACTTGAGTCAGTTAAGTTGATTTAATTTTCAGAGACACATAGCAGCTGTCATTTTTAATTGTGACTCCACAACTTTTTCTGTGGCATCAAGGCTCTGTAATGTTCCATCTGTTAAATGATCAAAGTCATCAATTAATCACAACTAACAAAGGGTCTCTAATGAATGCACAGAAAGAAGAAAAGGTAAGGTACATTTGGGACTGAAATAACAACAATTGTTTTAATTTAAATGATGTTTTCCTGAAATCCCGACATTCCAAATAGACTTAACACATTTTGAGACAAACTCTCCTTGTTTTGAATTATACAAGATAAGATCTACACAGGAATGATCGTTCATGCTTTATTCTTGTGGGAGATGTAAGAGAAAGTGCTGTTGCCTCTCCTTGTGTCTACTGCCTGAGGTAACCGTAGACTCACAGGCTTTCGTCGCCACACAGAACCGATGCTATAACAAAGTGATTGAATCCAAATTAAGTCTCTCTTACTGTCCCGTGAAAAAAAAAAAAACTCACCTGTTTACGAAAAAGTTTTGCGAGCGCAGAGCAGCAGCGCCGGTGACAAAGAGGAAAGTGTCACTTTAGAAAGATGGAGGTGTGTGTGTAGAGAAAAGGTAAGAGACCTGGAGGTGTGAATAATTTAGGTATCACGTGCTCGTCAATACACGTCCTGTAATTATTTCCAGGTAACAGACAGGAGGTTAACAGTAACATCACTAACTCTTTAACTCGCTGTTAAACACCAGTTTTGTCCTTTTTAGATGAAACACACAGGCAGCTTCTTGTGCTGTTTATAATAGTGATACTGTGGATAGGAGCAGACACAGAGAAGCAGTGTGAGACATTTGATATATCAAGTTAACAGCAACAGGTGTGGCATCCAATTTCTTTCTTTACTGAGTCATGATGGAAAAGTCAAGAAAACACAAACGTACAATTGGAGTATCATCTAATGTAATTAAATCGTACATTTTCTTTATTAAAGTTGGTTTAAAGCAAAAGAATCAACCAAATACAGTAGTTATGTAATGTAATATAATGCAAAAATAGAGGCCAAACTAGATCTAAATGATTTACTATTCACCTCGTATGTCCTTCCTTTCTTTTCAGTGCTTCTCTTTTGATGCGACTCCATGCAATGTCTCTTAAAAACAACGTAGGCTGCTGTGAAACAACATGGTAAAATACAAGGCAATATAAAACTTGCAGGGTTATTTATCATGGCGTATGTTTCATGCATATAAAATGATAGGATAGGTAGTATAAGATAAAAAAAGGTTTACATTACAGGAATAACAACAATTACACTGCTTCAACCCAAATATGTGTCAAAAGAAAACTTGTGATGACATCAGTCTAAACCCTGCAATCAAGACCAAACACTTTGACTTTGATTAAATGATTATATGATCCTATATACACAAATGTACACAAAAATACTAACATTGCCCCAGTTGGAAGTATATCAATGTTTTCACTATTTTGTGATAGTGATAGTATTTTTGTGAACGCCTGATCACTGCTGGTGGGACATTTTCTGAATAATTGTGAAATTGGCAACTACAGTAAGATACAGAAACACCAGCTCTCTGTCAAAGACTCATTCGCAAAACAAATAAGTAATTTTAGTATCATTATGCTCTATTTTACTTGAATGGTAAGGTAAGGTAATTCATGAGACCGCTTTAGTTGATGGGACACAACATATTATGTAAGGAAGACTTGATTGGTTATTTAGCACTTCTTCCAGAGTTAATCATGAACAATTCATCAAGAAAGTGGCGAGTATTCAGATTATCTGGTTAATTTACATTGTATTTAACAGTCAGTACTCAAGTGAATTATTCAGTGTAAATCGTGAACTATTTGTTAACTGTTCATTATTCAATGATGTAGCAATTAGCAGCACACACACAAAGCACCACCACAAAACAGCATCCGTGTGGCAGGACTGCGATGGTTGAGAACCCCCCCTCCCCCCCGTCTACAGCTCTGGACAAGACTGTTTAAGGAGAGCTCTGAGGAACTTCTTCAGCTCTTTGTCCCCTCTGGTCCACCTCACCAGTCGAGTCAGCACTAGCCTTCCCTCTTCAGCCTGAGCCAGGGCAAGATACCATCCACTCTGGACCCCTTTCACCCCCGTTCCTCCTTCTTTTGCCCGTCTTCTATCCATCTGTTCCTCCTCTAACCCCCTGTCTTCGTTTGTGTCTGCAGGGTCTAAGCCAAGACAAGTACAGGTGCCTCCTTCTTGCAGCCACAAAGCGCTGTGGGCCATTGCGCCTCCAATCCCTTCGGCCCTCTCCGCCCCTCCCCCTGCCCACCTCAGGATGCGGCTGCGGGCCGTAGGCACCAGCTGACGGTCTCCTCCCACAGTCGACACACTGCCCAGACGCATCTTAAATGCTGAAACAGAGACAGCATGCTGGTTAACAGGTGCCATTTCAGACACATTGTAAAACAACTTCTCTATCTCTATGATTAGATCATCGGTTCTGTGGCCCGTTTCGTTAGTGTCATACTGTGTTCTGCTTCATTCTCAAAAGAAAACTATTGTGTTTTGTGTAGCTTACATCCTCTACACCAGTTTGTGCTCACCATAAGGACTTTGGCAGAAGTTCTCCTGGATGTCAGTTTCTCCTTCAGCAGCCAGACTGCAGGCATCACAGATGACACTCCCTGGGGGGTTGAAAGAAAGGCGATTAGATGACTGCGAACGTCTGCAGTGGGGATGTAAAAAATAATCATAAAGGTGGTGAGACTGTTGTCTTTGACCAGAAACTCCAGGATCAAGGCATTCAAAACAACTTTTAGATACGGTTGGGGGAAATAAAAGATCTTCAGTAGGGACGTTGCAGCAGTACAAGAAACAGATGAACCGTTTTAAATCACATTTGAAAATAATAAAGAAATTACTTTCAAAAGCTATATGCTTTTATACAGATATATACAGTACATTATTTGTACTAGAGAACAAAGTATTGCCAACTACAGAGTGTGATGCCAATATCAATATTAAGGAGTAAAACATTTAATATTGAGAAACTAAGAAACAAATAACATAAATGAGGATTTCTGAAATTTGATTACTTAGAACTTGTGACCAAGATATGAAGCAGGAAACTTTACGGTTGAAAAACTTGACAAACTATATAATGGAGACACTTTACAAATGTTTCTTTAACATATTACTATTTTGTTGTACTTAGTAGAAATAAGTGCTGATACTGATATGTTTGTAACAAACTTATTGGCTAATATTGGCACACTGGTATCGGTCAGACTATAATTGGTGCATTGTGCAAAAATGAGTGCACATTATAGCATAGGGATTCTATTTGGCTATATCCTGTGGTATAGTGCACGTTGAGAGCCTTTGAGAAAGGTACTGCAGCAGAGACAGAAACGTATAGGGCTACTAATAGTGATTTAAATAACACTTGTGTAAATAGGCCTACTAAAAAGGACACCAGGCACATAGCCTATACAAATATATGAAGAATGTGTTCATGAGCTATTAATAAAACTAATCTTTCGAAGAGACAGTTGATTGAAAAGCAGCAGAGTTTAACTCTAGTTAGTGTGACGATAAATAAACAGCTGTTTAAAAAGTCTCAACAGACCTTTCAGCGCCTCCTCGTGCCCGACCTCCTCCGGCGTCCGCCCCTCCTGCTCTCCGGTTGCCGGGATACAGAGCTGGGTCCCACGCGGGAACCGTGTGCAGTTGAACATCTCCGGCCAGGGGAACCCGAAGGCGCTCATCACGGGCACGCAGCTGTCCCGCACCACCTCGCACAGGCCCCCGCAGGGGCTCACCGGCCCGCTGAGCTCCGGCAGACACACCGGAGCGAACAGCGAGCACAGGAACTTCTTGGTGTCCCGGTGGCACAGCTTGGAGATGAGGGGCAGCCAGGCCGCCGACTGCTGCTGCGCCTCCCTCAGCGTGTCATGGCCGAGCAAGTTGGGGATCCGCATGTGCCTGTAGCCGATCCCGTGGCACAGAGACAGGGTGCTCGGGATGGGTTTACACACCGAGCGGACCGAGGAACTGAAGCCGAGCTGCGGCGGCCCGAGCTGGGCAGGAGCCGCGGTGTCAGAGGCATGACACACACCAAGCAGCAAAATGAAACCGAGCGCGGAAACAAACATTGTGTTCCGACGAGAACAGCGTTAAAAGTCTGCGGGATCGGCTGCTCTTCTGCCTGGACTTGACCGGCATGTAGGTGTAAACAAAAGAGGTGTGCAGGAAACGGGGGGTTAATGAGAGGGCAGGCGCCTCCCAGTCATCATCCCACCCATCAGACTGGTGCCTGCCTCCACATTTAACACTGTCACGCTGCATGTTTGTTTCTTTAGTTCTATCTGTGGAAGATGTAAAGTAAGCAAGTAAGCCAATGCAGTGAAGTTATACATAATAATAGTACATGTCATCATTGTAGCACTTTAAAAGGTACTCAAGGCACTTTACATGGTTAAAAAAGAAACAATAAAACCAATAACAATATAAACAAGAGATTACATAACAATAAGAAACAAACAAAGTAGCTTATATTTTCTGTTTGCCTTGGAGGACATAGGATTTACTGTTTGAACCCAGACTATACTTTCAAATGAAGACAAATACAATTGAAGAGACGTTAATAAACTAGACTATACAGTTTACTGTAAACGTTGCTTTTGTTTGTTGGACAATGATGCAGGAGCTTTTGTGTAAGCAGTGAGAATAGAAAGCTGACTTGGTGCATGAAGAGATTTGAAAAACATTATTGTCAGTATTGTGGAATTCGGTACTGGAAATAAAATGTAACTGCTGCGTAGAGAAGCTGCATACGGTATTCGGTCGTCGTAATTAGCCAGAGGGTGCGAGAGATCCTTTCATCTTTTTTTCCAGGGAGACTTCCTCATGTGCACCAACATGCCTTGTCCTGTTCCCTTCTCCTGCTGCTGTCTTTTTGATTTTCCTCAGCCTATTAGGAATTTAGAGCTAGGAAACTTGATACAAATATTTGCTGGAGTTAAGTTTGGACGCTGAAATAGGATTTTCAACGTCCAAACTTTGATTCTCAAAGTTAGTATTTCACTACATTTGCTACCCTCTTCTCAGGAAAAGAGAGAAAAGATACTGCTTTGGCAGTTGGAATACTGCAAATCACATGTACAACTGCAGCTTGCTGTTTTGCAGAGTAAAGTGTAAATGTTTATTTCAAGATCATGCAATAATATGGAGGTTAAGCAGCTGGATTGATCACTAATATGATACCAAAACATTAGCTGAATTAACCTGTTATTTACCCCCATCAAGTTCCCAACGAGTACACTGCACACAATAAAATAGACACGACTGAACCAGACTTCCATGTTGAAATAATATTTTTGTTTAGTTTGTGGTCGTGTAATTAAACACAATGTAATTCAGAAATATGCACTGCACGAGCACACTACATCCTACAAACATGCTGTTATAGTATGATTCTCTCAAAGTACTAAACACATTGACACAAATCAGTACTGGAAAATATAAGGTTAACGCACAGCTACATCCTTACATCCATCCTACATCCATTTTATTTTATTTTTTTACATAAGTCACGTTTGAAAAGTTCCCCCTCACGTGATGGACTCCGCAGCTTCTCATATAGCGGAAGTGCTCGCTGTGTTGTTGCACCAGAGCTACTGTCATGTGATAGCTCTTCCGAGGAGCTGCTGTTGACAGTAGCTTCCTACCTTTAGATGAAGCATAAGTAAACCAAGCAGGAGAAAAGTTTTATGACTGTTGGAGAAGATCAATACGGCCCGTTTCTGACTGGAGAACAGGGAAGCCGGGGTTGTGTAGTTTCGCCCCTCGGACGCGGACATGGGTTGCTGTTACAGCAGCGAGAACGAGACCACAGCTGAGGTAGGTAGTTAGCGAGCCGCTAGCCGGGTAAAACCGATACATGTGACATTGTATATTAAATACCACGATTGTATCTTATTGAATCCATGTTTCATAAAAGTATGCATTTGTGTAATGTATGAAAAGTACCCCAAGTGGTCTTTTTTTTTTATCGTTAAAGTGTTATGAAGCCGAAGCAGCTTTAGCTTGCTAGTTAAAGCCTTCGGCTAAAGGCCCAACCTGAGGCAGGCTGTGAAGTTCACACATACATGGGAAACGATCATAGATGTGACGAACCGGACCGATTTGAAGGCAAAGAAACGGCTTTCGAAGAAAACCGAAACGTTACATAAGTCAATTTATGGTCAGTCACTTTTACGATCAGCAGGACATTGTGGCTTATTGTCGTTGCTTCATGAAAAAAAACGTTGAAGAAAAAAAAAATCCGAATTAGTAAACTACTAAATATTCAATTGTAACATAAACAGGCAGTGATTGATGTCTTGAATACCGTGGTCTTGTGTCATATGACCATAGCCATTTTTAGTTTCCGGGAATTAGTCAGTTCTGCCTTGACGCAGAATATCTTTCCTCTTATGCAGTTTAGTAGCACAACGAGTTACAGTAGAAATACACATCTAGCCACTCTGTGTTATTCCAGAATAATGTGTATTAGTCTGAAAATGTAGCTTGTCTCTGATTTGTTAGATTACCCATCAGATGAATCCAAATGAAATTAGTCGTGTTGTTCACATCAGTGGGAATTTGTTCATGTTCATGCTTCCCCCCCTAATGTTTTACGGTGGGTGTAAGAATGGCAAACCTGAGTTTAGTGCAAGTCTGCAAGGAGGATTGTAACAATGCGTTACCACAAGTATAGTGTTGTTGACTGATTCATTGCTATGGTTGGTTGTTGAGCGGATGCAACTACACAACTGTAAAATCATTTGTTGTCTTGTCATGAGCTAAAATCCGTCTCTTTTTTTTTATCACTTAATCCCATTTTGATTGACCTGTTCTAGGACCCTGATGAACGTAAACCGCTGATCCCCCACCCGAACCCTGTCAGCAAACCCCCAAATGGGACCGACTGGATCACTACCAGTGTCCCTTCAGCAAGGACGGATGAACAGGCCCTCCTTACATCCATCCTCACCAAGACGGCACAGTAAGATATCCAACCTTAGATGTGCCTGCACGTGTTTCCTGATATTAAAGCAGTAATTCATGTTATCTCTGCTCTGTCAGGAACATCATTGATGTGTCAGCAGCTGACTCTGTCATGATGGAGCAGCATGAATACATGGACAAAGCTCGGCAATACAGGTATGTGTGGGAGCAGGAAGGAAGTGATTTAAAAAAAAGAAATTGCAAATACATGGACCTATTCGCTTGAACTTTACCTTTTAAACCTCAGATACAATGACACCTACTGGCTAGATTTCTACCAAACAGCTATGTTTAGTCTAAAATACAGGTGCAGAGATTAAACTGGTTCTCAGGACACAGCAATGAGGCTGAACAGTCAAGGTGACAAACTGTGTTTTAAACTTTAAACTTGTGTTTTGTCTCAGTACAAAGCTGGCTGTGTTGAGCAACAATCTGCCCCAGAAGAAGTCCCTCGCGCTCCCCTCCCTCACCAGCCAGCCCCACCAAGTGCTTGCGAGTGACCTGGTGCCATACTCGGATGTTCAGCAGGTAATCATACACTAGCACATATGGAAGATATGTTGACATGTGTTTCCAGTACCCACATTCCTTCTTGTCATGCGTTGCTTTTTTTGGCTACATATAACATCCCCGAGATACTTGGAAACCGTATGCAACATGTGTAGGTGTGTGGTATTTCAGTGTGTGCGGGTGGGACTAAATCTGTGGCTGAAAATAGATCTTGGAGATATCAAATGCATTTCTGTCGTTACTATTTTTGTCCACCTATTAAAAAGACATTCAGTTGGTCATACACAGCGGACTGGTCTTGTTTTACTGTGTGAATTTGATTGATTTTGCACACTTAACACAAACTCTTCTGCTTTCTTCACAGGTGTCCAAGATAGCAGCTTATGCTTACAGTGCAATTTCTCAAATCAAAGTGGATGCTAAAGAAGAACTAGTGGTCCAGTTTGCCATTCCCTGATTCTGCGACTCCGGCACGCACGCTGTTCCTCCCATCCCGCTCTCTCTGTGTCACTTCTGCATCCTCACCCTCCAGCCCATCCTTTATTAAAGCATCTTGGTTCTTGTGCTCCTTAGCTATGCCTCTTAACTGCTAAAAAAGACAGAGACAATGTAGGACTGCACCCTATGGCTGTCTTTTAGTGTACTTAATTATGTGTCGGTTACAAATTTTCAGCATGGGCAATGGAAGCCGTTCAACTGTAGATGGGCCATTGGAGTGTGCGCTCATATGTACAACAACAAGGCCTCCTCTGTACGTGGATTGAAGACTTTGTCAGAACCAGCTGTGGAAAAATCATCATTCAATCTTCTTGGTAATCGCTCTAATCTTTTCAACGGTTTCAAGACCGTCTCAGTATCTATATTTAGTTAGTTTCCCTAGCCTGTATACTCGGGGGTAACAGCACCCCAGACTGTGATGACATGGAACAATGTGCAGTTTATTCACGTGGGACAGAGCTGTATAATTTTTTTGATGCAATGCATAGGCTATTACTTGAAATGATCTTCACTGTAACAGGAGAAATTAGGAATCTCTGTGGCAAAGAACAAGTACCATAGATGCAATGGTTGGGTATTTTAACCATTTACCAAGATGTAAACTTCCAACATGAAGTTTTCCATTCATATGTCTTTAATTCTGTTCTTTTGTCCTGGGAAAAAATGTAGAAAAGTGCAGCCAGAAAAATGTGTCCGCGTGTTAAGAGGCCATTATAATTTAGAAGGTTGTAATACTGTAGCGCTGGTGAGGTTTGACCATCAAACATCCCACAGTAATCTGGTGTCGCACTGCACCAAGATTCATGTCTCACTACAACCTAAACATGAACCAGTAAACCAACCTGGCATCGCAATGGTGTAATGCTTAAAATCGGGTAGTGAGAAGGGTTGGATTGGTGATTGGTTGTCTGGTGTGTAATCTGTTATTCCAGTTGAGGCTAAATCATGAGTGACCTGACAATGACTGGTGTCCTCTGGTGGGTGAGGATGCAAACACAAGCAGGAGGGTGCCGAGTGGGCCTACTAATGTCACGGGGGAGAAGGAAAATGGAGCTTTCTTTGGTCACATGTTCTCGAGTTTACAGACAGTTATGTGTCCTCTGCAGTTTTCTCGCAGAAAAAAAAAAAGAGCTGGCAGACTCTTTTTAAATACAATCCCTGAATGTCACATATTTAATAGCAGTGGAGGCATACAGAGAGGAAGGGGGTTGGTGTGTAGAGGGTGCAGTGACGGGTATCATGCATTCATGCCGCCTTTTGTACAGAATTTTCTGATTGAATATAAAAACAGATGATGGATTGTATGAAGTTCCTCTTTTTGTCAGATGGTCAGGATTGGCTAAGATCTTGTGGGGATAAACACATGTTTTTATGAAACACGAGAAAACCTTTAAGGACTGCATCTGTTGGCTTTTAAACAAAGCTTTCCGCTGCAGATTGTAATATGATTAAGTTGTTCATATTAATCAGAAACTAACCATTGTAGCAGTGTGGGGGAGCGCTAACAATCTATGTACCACGGCAGATAAAATTATCCGAGAACTTTTTGTGATTATTTATTTGTGTTTTTAAATGTTTATCTGCTCTTTGGCAGAGAGCACATGACTATACGTGTGCAGGGAGCAGGGTGAGCTGCTCTGGAGTCTCTAAAGGGATAATCTGCAAGGCTGTGATTATTTCAACCACGCAATTGATTAGAGCTTTTTGCAATGGCTTCTTGGTATTTTTTTTCTTCTGTTTTGTTTGTTACTCAAATGTGTTATACTACCTGAAATATGTTTGTAATATCTTAGGCTAGTACCAAAAAGTTTTAAGAATTTTTATTTTCTTTTGGTTTAATTCATTAAAGATTTTCAACATAATACACGTGTCTTACATCCACATTGGAAGTGGTTGTTTCAATAATGCTACAGAGAAAGTCATTAACATTAATAACTGGTCTGCCACTTTGTTACAAAAGAATAATCCATATCAATATTAAAATATTCCAGAATTGTATCACTTGATAATGTGGTTGACTTTGGACTATCAATAAAACAAATGTTAATTTCAGCAAATAAAAGTGGACAAAACATGAAATACAGTGCTGGTTTCACCACAGATGTACAGAGAAACACAATATAAGGTTTTCCAGCAGTGGATGTGGACCACAGATCAATTGGGTGAAACTGGTTTCAGCACACCACGATGGAGGCGAGCCAGCGGTCACTGTAGTGTCTCTTTGCTGCCTCTGCGGTGTTTGTTGCTCAGATGCCAAATCTTTGCCATGACTCGCTCCTGGCGTGTCACGGCACTGAAGTCCATCGTCTTCAATTGAGGCAGAGCCGATATCACACGATTCCTAAATGTACAAAAATACATAATCATGCTTGTGCACTAGATGGTGATACACACTGTATTTGAAACCGAATGTTGAAAGCAGATCATATCTCCACTTTACTGGTGCTACACATACTGTGTATACTATACACTGTAATCCCATGAATCATGAGAAACCAGGTCATTGGAATAGACTTAACCAGCAGCCCCCTGTGTGTGTGTGTGTGTGTGTGTGTGTGTGTGTGTGTGTTAAACAGGGTTGCTGTGCAGACTAGGTTGTGTACTGTAATATGAGCTTGATCTGCATTTAAGCACCTGTTATGCACCTACATGCTTGCCAAGCATTCACACTCACTGTTATTAAACCCTCATTCTGCCCCTCTGCTGTATGACAGTAGGAAGTGCTGAATTTGTCAGCAGTTGTGGATTATTGCTGGGTCCTTATGGTCGCAATGCACATTCTCGTACATTTTTTCATAAAGAAGCACACAATGTCGGAGTAGTGAAAGTATCTCACATCCAAACATCTTAAAACTAAGCAAGATGTGTATCTGTGATTGTGTCTGGGGTAAATTTGAAGGTAATTCTCAACCTGTAAGCCTTGTTGGTTTCGATCATATTTCCATGCAGAGTGATGGTATGTAGATGTGGTAGCACTCCCAGCCTGTCCACCTCTGACAGAATAAAAATGTTATTGCCGTGGAGATACAACACACGCAGTTCATGGAGCTCGCACAAAACCTGGAACACAAGCACACACACATGTTGCAGGTTTACTGTAAGAGAAAGAAGACAGCTAGGCCACTGTGCTAGAAAACACGCTTACTTGATCTATGTGTGATATTTTGTTGAAGGAAAGGTCCAGCCAGGCGAGCTGTGACGGCTCAGCCAGGAAGTGGTTAACAGTCCTCTGGAGGTCATGAAGGTCAGCGACGTTGTTGTTATTGAGACGAAGGGAGCAGCTTAGGTACTTCTTCTTTGAATTTCTCTTTAAAGGTCGCAGACTGCTGCTGGGTTCCTCTGTCCATGCATCTGAGAACGCAAATAAAAGAAATACAGTAAATGTTAAGTACTGGCTCGCAGATTCTTTGGATTTTGTATGAAATTTTATTTATGGTGCACATTGTTTCAAAGGCATCTAAATGTATGGATCAGTTTATAAAAGATTATGCTTTGCAGGCATTAAGTGTCCATTATCTAATTTCCATCTTGGGCAGTTTGGTTATGCATTAATTTGGTGAATCAAATGCTTAGATTTTTATTTTTAGACATTACAAACTATTTACAGAGATATAGTCAAATGTCTTATTGAGTTGTTCTATATGATTATGTTAAGTATACTTCAGTTCACTGTAATGCACAGCTATTTAAACAAAGGTACGAGATATGTCTCGAACAGAGTAATAATGTTATAGCAAAAATACAGGAGGGGGAAAAAAACAAAAGTAATACAAGGAGGCTGAAAAACCTGAGAGGAATATGATAGTGTGCTACCTTCCAAACTGCGGATGTGTTTGAAGGATAAATCCACTGGAGCTCCGTACATATTCCCACCTGGAATAGATGCTCTCACCTGTGTGAGGACAGTGACGTAATGGTGAATCACTGGAGAGTCAACTGACCCAGTGATCATCAAACACAATTAATGTAATCAAACTGTTGGAAAAAAACTAAAACATAAATAGTTTGGTTATAATTAAGTTGCCGACATTATTGGCTATATCATGGATTTGCAATACACACTCTGCAGCTATCGTGTCCTGCCTCATTATGCTATGAGACTGTTATGGAACTGACTTATCACAAATATCAAATACGTACCAATAAACTACGGAAAGCTATAATAGCAACACGCTATTTAGCTCCGGTTATCCAGAAACCCGTGTCTCAACGTAGCAAGATACACGTACATTTACCTGGCGAAGAGACAACAACGCGTTTCCAAGGAAACGAACAGGTAGATTATGGGATTTGTAGTGAGGGTTTATCTCCTTTTACTAGATCATATATGTGTAAACAGATAACAATTCAAATGCATTTCCCCACTAACTTATGTACAATATGAATATTAATAATTTCTTAATCAACACCATTTATTTGTATCACGGTGTGTATGACGTTTCTCTCGTGATAGAAACACATTTGATTTCTACTCCGGCGTACACCGAAATCCATTCGGGGGGCGGAGTCGGCAATCAGCACAAGTTTTAGAACTGGTTTGACTAGCTGCAGCATGACTGATGCTGACGCAAAAAAACAAACAAACATAAGCAAACAAAACAAAAGGTTTTGTAAATTCGTGCATTATTTACTGTATTTGTTCCTGCCCACCTTAAAGCGGGATCGAACCAAACACGGTACCGAGCAAAGAAAAACGAGTGCAACGTTTAGTTTACTTCCAGCTTTTAAACCAATCAACGTGTCTTATTTTCAGACGCGTCTTCATCTGAACACGGATTGGCTGGTTTAATCTTCTGCAACCCTTTTTGAATTTTGGCTGGTTTATCATGCGACTGTTTTTCTCGTAGCTTCATGTAGGAAGACGCAGGGACTGCATATCTTTTCAGAAGGACGGATACATAGAATACGGATAAAAGGCCAACGTCTTCAAAGGTGAGTCACTGCTGGAAAGCAACATGTTGTAACAATATGTATTTAAGAATAAACGAACCTTCAATAAGTTACAGCTGACGCTACTGTTACCAACGAAGTTTGGTTAATGTTAGGGACACACTAACTTCAGCTCAACGCGACGGGCTGACTTTAAACTAACGTTACTTAATTAACGTTAGCTTAGCTAGTTGTGGTTATAAATATGTAACGCACAGCTACATTTAGTGTTATATGTGCTTATTCGTTAGCTTGACAACGCTAGCTAGCTGATACGCTTGTTTAGGCTTTGTTTTGTTTTATCTTCTAGGTTGAAATCCTTTTTTCAGCCAAGATGACGATTAACTTGGGTGTTAAGGCTCTTCTTAGCTGGGTGAGTAGATAGTAACGTTCATTTTATTGTGTAAATGTATTAACTCAAAGCTTGAAGTTGGATGGATTAGATTAGATCAAATAGATGGATGGATTGTATTTAATCAATTTATCAAATTATCTTTTTGCAGGTAAAATCTATAAAACTGTCTGAAACGGCGATTACTCTCGACGATTTAAAAGATGGGGTGGTCCTACTGGAAGTTGTTTGTAAGCTGTAAGTAGAAGCAATGTGATGAAATGCTTGACCTGTGTTAACAAGGGACTGTCAATGACTGTTGAAACATGCTTCTCCTGTTAGCGTTATTGCTTATTCCTTTGGGGGAAAAACGCCGTTTTATTCTGGTTTCACCTTTTGTTTCATCTCAGGAAAAAGGAATCCAATTCCTGTTTCAGCAATTCCATTGAGGAAAGATTCAAGGTCATTGCAGACTTTGTGGAAAGTGAGTTTCTTCATGTAACCTTTTTAAAATATCCCTGTTGGGTGTGGTCTGAATGTGCCCTCTTGCACCTGTAAATCTGCCAGACAGTGTAAACAAGACACACCCTGAAAACCACGTTTTCTCATTTACTCTTCTATTCACTTACTCTTAAAGTCTACAGTTAAGACTGATGTTGAATATTGCTTTCCTTTTGATAATTATTCTTTGTATGTTTATGTTATTTATTAGAGGATTGCAGATTTAGTTCAACCAAAGGAACGTCATTGTCTTGGAACAACATAAGAGGTGGTATCAACCTAACCACAGAAATTGCAAAGGTACAAGAGTAAATCAAAATAACAAAAATACTTAAGACAAACGAAAACAAAGGCCTCTTCTCACCCATTCTTTGTGATACCTCCAGGTGCTTTTGCTGCTCGTATACCACGACATAATGAATGACCGCTTAACTCTGAACATGTTGGAATGTGATGTGGAGGTAAGCATTCACTGATTTGTTATAAATTGTCATGTGTGTACCACTTAGATGCATCACATTTCATCCATCACATGTTGTGCTATCAATAATTCTGTGCTAATTTTTATATAAATATATATATATATATTCCCACTCTCATCTGTTAGCGAGAGATAGCAAACCTAACTGGTTCCTTTGTGATGGAGAGCGACGGCTGCGTTTATTTAGGCAAAGGACTGGACACCTATTTGGCAAGAAAACGTAAGTAAAATATTTGTTGAATCTTTCATTTCTTCATGCCATACCATAATAAGAGACATTAGTGTCATACACCTAATGCTGATGTTGATGCACTAGCTTGCTGGTTAGGATTTAACATGCAAGCTGTGAAACTTGTCAAATCATGTTTCTTCATATATTTCAGATTTGCCTGTCGACCGTAAAATATTTGAGAGATCGGCAAACACCTCGACTTCCAATGTGTCGACCGTCTCCTCATTTTCTGATGACGATTCCCCCGTCTTCCACCGCACACCAAAAATCCAATTTCTGGACGTACAAACTGTGGCTTCCTCCTCAGTCAGGTACCAGTGTGGATTTGAATGTTTTAAACACAGTGCTTATCATATACATCAGGGGTCACTAACAGGCGGACCGCGGTCTGGGTCCGGACCCATACGCCGTTGTCTCTGGACCGAAAGCCAATTATTATTATTACCGAATTATTGACTGTTGATGGATCGCTTCTATTTCACCGGCGACCAATCACATGTGTGTATTCCGATAAGCGTTGCCTTCGACTCGAGTGAGATACACGCGGGAGGAGAGAGACCCGATAGTTGGGAAAAGTCCGTTGTGAGTCAGAAGTTATTTCACTTGGCGCTCCAAAAAGATAAATGTGGACCACTTAACCAGAGTCTTTAACCAGGAATGGACAGACTGTTATATGTCTTTTATTCCCACAACCAGTTCAAGAGCAGTATGTCTCACGTTCAGAGATATTTAAAGCAGCGATGTGAAGCGCCACTACGAGACAAGGCACACATCTTTAGAGCAAACGGACCAACTCACATCCGACAGTAAAGCACAGAAAAATAAACCTAAGAGCCCAATATGATTAGAACCCTAACACATGAACTTATATGATCAGAACCTTAACACATGAATTAATATGATCAGAACCTTAACACATGAACTAATATGATCAGAACCTTAACACATGAACTAATATGATCAGAACCTTAACACATGAATTAATATGATCAGAACCTTAACACATGAACTAATATGATCAGAACCTTAACACATGAACTAATATGATCAGAACCCTAACACATGAACTGACCAACAATAATGTTAACATAGAGGAGAAATGAGCTGAAACAAGTGGTTTAATAACAGTAAAGTCCCTGAACACACATTTCTCTTTTTAGATGACAATATAATAATATCTTGGCTCTTTTGATTAATATCACTTGAGCCCCGAATAAACTGAATTTGAAGCTGCAGGACAATTATAAAATTTTTTTTTTTTTGTAAAATAATAAATTAAATGTATTCATTTAATTTATAGTCCCATTTTTCAAAAGCTTTCTGTTTTAAATCCAGCCTTTATTTGACTTGAAATAAGAGAAGATAATGTATGTATTCTTAGAATATGTATCATTTATAATTATTTCAGTTGAATTAGAAATCTGTAATAATAAATATTGTTTAGATGTTAATAAATGTTTCATTTGACAGTTAGTTGTTAATACACTGTTGGCTACTTCAATACATATGGCACAAAATCATAGAGCACAAATTTGACATTATTATGATGTTCCGGACCTTTGCATGAGGAAAGTCTCTCGAACTGGTCCTCACAGAATTTTAGTTGAATACCCCTGATATACATCAAATGTGGAATAGGCAATTTGAAGTACACTGTAATCACAACTTTGGTTAGGATATTGATCAATCAAACTCTTTCAGAGAAAATTTTCAGCTTACTAAATTGCTTGTCTCCATTGTGAGACCTTCCGCCCAAGAGAATAAACCGAAGCAACATTGTTTCTGTTCTTTGTAATAAAAACTTGCAGGTCGGTTTCATATTAACATGAAAGCTGTTTAATCTACCATGCTTTGGCAAACTTACATTAACTAAGATTTTAGTTTTCTCAACATTACAAAATTGCTAACTTTATAGGGTTGCATTTCATGACAACATTTAAAATGTTGTCTGAGTGTACATGCTATGCTAGTAATTTCTTATCTATTTATGTCAATCCATTGGATGTTATTGGAATTTGACTTTAATTCTTTACCTTGCCTGATTTGCTTTTATTCCCACAGCAATTCTCCTCTGCAGGAAATTATGAACACACCGAAATTTCAATTGAGGAAGATTCAACGGCAGATGATCAAGGAGAGTGACTACAGAGATGGGTTGGAGAGGGAGCTGGCCAGCAAGCTTGCACTCATTGCACAGAGAGGTACCACATTCAAGTGTTTGGATACAAAATATTGTTATTTAGGTTGATAAAAGAAAAGCTGTGTGCATTATAATGTTGTCTGCCTTTTCGTGTATGTTTTTGTTTCTCTTCAAATAAAAGGATGTTCTACACTTACTTTGTTTTCTTCAGAGTCCCATAATACCCAGTTGCAGTACCGCCTGGATAAAATGAAAGAAGACCAAGGTGATCAGGAGAACGTTATCAGGGAGCAACTCAATGAGCTTCAGATCAAGAACGAAACGTTAGTACCCAAGGACGGTGATTTTTTTTTTTTTCCTTCAAACTTCAACTAAGGCCTATTTATTAATACATCAGAGGTAATGGCATGTTTAAATAAAAGATGTGTGTTCAACTTGCGTTTGCGAATATTATCCGCCATAATACGGGCCGTGACACCTCCCCTGCTGAACTAATAAATTAAGGGTGGTTTGATACAATATAACATTCTTCTCAAAGCAATATGATAATCTTTCAGAAGTCTCATAATTTGCTGAAGAAATTATTTATTTCATACCATGATCCGTCCAAAACAGTAAGAATTTGTTATGAAAGTAATTGAAGAAACTGTTTTTTTTTTTTTCTGTCTTAGGTTACAAGTTCGTCTTAATGAGATGGTAAAGCAAAATAAAGACTTCAAGAGTAACTCCTCACTTATGGAGCGCGAAGTGGATGAGCTGTCAAATGAAAATGGTGTACTCTCATCTCAGGTAATGACACTCGTGCAAAAGTTTTCTCTGTTCAATGCAGTCTCTTTTCCAATCTCATCTGAAGGGAGTTTACGATCAGTAATGCGTTCACACCAAAAGCGTTTTTTTTTCTGAGTTTACTGGTTCGACTTTATGTGGTAAATTTGCGTCATTCTCCTTTTCGCGGTGGAAAGGGGGCGCAGCTTTTCCGTGGCTTAACTCTTGGAACACTCAGGTCATTTGCAGTCGATTTTCTCGATTTGACATCATTTCTTAAATTCACCTTTTAAGGCACTTGCATATAAGATACATACCCATGTTTTACATCATAAATTGCAGAACAATCTCAGCTCTATATAACGAGGCACCATTGTCATAAGGCAAAAGTGACTAAAGCTGAAAAAAATCTGTAATCTCGATTTTTGGAAATCCTTCATATCGATTGTGAAAACATAACTTTACTCAGGTGGTATATAGGTTTTGGTGATGGAAATTGGTTTACCAAAGGTTTTAGGTTCACAAAAGCAGTGAAATATATGATAAAATGGTAGATACATCTAAATAAATGTGTAAAACTATTTTTTTTTATTATCATTTTTCAGTAGAAATATGGTCCTTCACACATTTCACCAAAATGATAAAAATGGGATTCTCTCTGTAAAATAAATGACTACTGGTCACTACTAAGTTAATTGAAAGAAAGTTACGATTGCACACCAAAACCCGTAACAGATCCAGCAGAGACTATGCTCAGGGCCTGAGCTAACTGTGCTAACAGCTAATGTAAACAACCTACGTGCGTACCTGCGTTACGCCAGACTCGAGCAGCAAGGGACCAGCTAAATTTGCTCACTCTGCTAGCGTAAATATGCTATTGCTACACAAAGTTTAGTATCTAAATACACTTACCCATCTTCAAATGGATACCTTCTATCTGCATATTGTGAAAGTGAAAGCCTTCTGGGTCGTTCTGGTCCTCGTTGGCAAGATCGGCGCGGAGTGAAAACACCAGCGTGTTTACAGAGCTCAGGTGTGTAGTTACATGCTTGTTCTTTGGGAGTTTCTTGAGTGTTCATTGGTTCGTTGATTTCACCAAATGTTGACGGACAAATCACAGGGAAGGATTTTGTGTGACGAGACTTTCTTGGCACTGCGTCATATGACACGCCGATGCCCCTAACTCTTGCCTGAATGATGGCAAAATGTTGCAGTGCGCAGGCAGTGGAAGCAGGAAGTCTCCTTTCAGTTAGATGTAAAATTATATTTCTGCGATGTATTATTGGGAAGCTATGAATATTTTAGAAACGTAGAGTGCCATACCGCGTCCCCCGTGAAGGAAGAGTTAACTCTGTGAAAACAGTTACCATTTACGCCATCCACCATTGAAATAACCACTAGTTCTGCTTTATACTTGTTGTGGAAATCCCACAAACGTCGGAACATCAAACGCCATCGTGTCTGGGTTCATAATTTTATCCGTGTGCACACGCAGCTCCGAGCTGTGCCTGAATGGGTGCCGCTTCCAGCGCTACTTCAGGCGGCCCAGCAGCCAGTTTAATTTTAGTAACGGCAGGATGGCAGTGGTGACGGGCGGAGCATCTCAACGCTGATTGGCTTTTGCAACTCGCCGTCAGGTGAAAATTTGCTTTTTCGCAACCATTCGCGTCTGTGCATTGACTTTGCATGTAATCTACTCGCGCGAATAATTCGCAACGCTTTTGGTGTGAACGCAGCATGACAGTCATGTGCCAGTTGTACATCTGTGAAAGAGTCAACATCATGAGCAGACTTCTCCTAAACTAAGTCATATAAACATGCTGGTGCATTTGGGGAATATGCCAGTCTCAGTGGGGTCAACACTGTCAATGTTGGCATCAAAACTTTAACTTAATACAGATCGTAAAGGCTTTCTTTTAATATTTTTGCAGGTGAGAACTGTGTGTTCACAGCTGGCCATATTTGAGGCAGAAGTTGGCAGGCTGACTGAAACCCAAGCATCCGCTCAGGACGAGTGGAGAAGCAAAACAGACCACCTGCAGTCTGAACTTAACCAAGCTACCTCTGAAAAGGTAGATACACCATCACAAGATACGCTATAAACTGCTTTTGTATTTTTTTTTAACCCATGTGTTGTCTTGGGGTCAAAATGACCCATCAACACACATACATATACACTCGTACACGGGTCATTTTGACCCCAAGACAACACAAGGGTTTAACTCTGATTCAGGTCGTATCCGCTAGAAGTAAATTAAACAATCATACGAGTTTTGTCGTGATTGGAATCAGTATTCTACATTTCCATTACTCTGATCAATTGTGTTTCTACTCAAAGGGTTTTATAATGTAATATGATCCTCTTTGTTTCTCAGGAGCTACTGACTGAACAAATTCAGATCCTGCAGGGAAAGATTTCTTCTTTGGAGGAAGAATTTAAGAGGGCCACTGAGCAAGAAGTAGGAGAAAACATGGGGCCGGTAAAGGTAATTTGATTCTATGTTTAATTCAGAAAAGCTTGTTTATCAAATATAATTATTCTATTTTTAATTAGATGGCTACTAATTGTGTTCTCTTCTTTGATTTATAGAGAGAAATCTTTGACTTAGAAATCGATGGTTTAAAGAATGAGCTGGAGAGCACATTTTGCTCCCTGAAAAAGGCTGAGGTGGAGATTGAGGTCAAAACACAGCAGCTGGCAGAGTATCAACAAGAAATTAATCAACAAAAAGAGCTCCTGAAGCAACAGGAAGCCCAAACTGAGGCAATTATTCAAGCCAAGGATGACATTTTAGACAAATTGGAAAAGGAGATCACTGAGCAGAGAGCTGTCATTCAGCAAGAGATCCAGGATCTCAAGAATCAACTTGAGCAAGTTGAGCAGCAGAAAACTGAGCAGATGACCAGACTACAACAGCAAATTGCTGCTTGTGAACAAGACATTGAAAAACTAAAGGAAATCAAGAAAGAGAAGGAAGGCCTTTTGCTCCAGACTGAAGAAAATGTGAAATATCTTGAGACAAAGTTATCTGCTGCCAGTTCTCTCTTGGCTGATAAAGACCAACAAATTGATAGTCTCAGACAAGAAGTTTCCGTTCTTGCAGATAAAACCCAAAACGACAAAAATACAATTCAAAATAAAGAGGAAACGCTTGCCAAATTACTCCTGGAGAAGTCTAATGAGCAAGACTCTTTTTATAATAAAATCCAGAGCCTAACAGTCCAGATGGAAGGCCTTAGCTCGTCTCTCAAACAGGCTGAGCAGGAAATTCAACTCAAGCAAGACCTACTGGCTAAAACCCAACAAGAGAATGTCCAACAAAGAGAGGTACTCCAACAACAAATTGTGACCTGCGAAGAGGAGATTCAGAAGTTAACCAAAGAAATAAAGGTGAAAAACAAGCAGCTTGTTATTCTAAAGAAGGAAAGCTCTCAAAAGTCTGAATTGCTGGAGCAAGAGATTACAGGTCTGAAAGGCCAACTAGAACATCTAAATGACTCTCTCAGAAAGACTGAAGACCAAGTTCAAATTCAGAAAGTTATGCTTATAAAGCAGGAGCAGCAAAGTGCTCATCAGACAGAGGCCCTGCAGCAACAACTCTTTGCTTCTGAAGAGAGGGTAAGGAGCTTGAATGAGGAGATCCAGACAAGAGAGGAACAAATGAACATGTTGAAAAATCAAAGTTCACAGCAGTCAGAACTACTACATAAAGAGATACAAGAGTTAAATAAACAGGTTGAGTGTATTAGTTCCTCACTGAAGAATGCAGAGAACAATTTCCAATCCAAGGAAGATCTGTTTGCTGAACAGCAACTGCAGAGCACTCGGGATATGGAGTCACTCCAGACACAGATGGTATCATCTCAAGATGTGGTGAAGATGCTAAATACAGAGATTCATGCTAAGGAAGAGCTATTAATGCAGCTAAAGACTGAGAGCACTACACATTCTGAATCGCTACAGCAAGAGATTGAAAGTCTGAATAAACAAATAGAATGTGTGACCGATTCTCTTGAGGTCGCCAAGAACCAGGCTCAAGCCAAAGAAGATTTGATGGCCAAGCAGGAGCAAGAAAGCACTTTGAAGATTGAAACCCGTGAAAAGCACAGTGCCGCTCTTGAGGAGGAGGTCAATCGACTGAGGGAAGAAATCCAAACTAAAGAGGGCGAGGTAGACCTGCTGAAGGTTGAGAGCTGCAAGGAGTCACAAGTGCTACACAATGAAATCCAAACTCTTAAGGACCAAGCTCAAAGTTTGAATGAATCCCTAAAGACTACAATAGAGCAGGTTCAGGCTAAAGAAAACCTGCTGACACAGAAAGAAATGGAGATTTCTCAGCAAAAGGGACAATTTGAAGACATGATCACAACGTCTAAAGAGGAGGTGAAAGGGTTGTGGGAGCAGATTCAGACTAAAGAGCAACAACTGGCCACACTAGAAAGAGAAGGCTCCACACATTCTGACATGCTACAGCAAGAAATCAATCGTCTAAAAACCCAACTCGCTAATATGGGTGACTCCCTCACCAAACAAGAGCAGGAGAGTGCTCATCAGAAGAATCTTCTGCAGCAGCAACTGTCATCTTCTGAGGAAGAGGTGAGGAAGATGAAAGAGGAGATCCAAGCTAAAGAGGACCAGATGAAACTGCTGAAGACTGACTGCTCAGTACAGTCAGATTTGCTGCATCAAGAGATACAAGAGTTAAAGAAACAGGTTGAGTGTCTTCGTTCCTCACTGAAGAATGCAGAGAACAATTTGCAATTCAAGGACGATCTGTTTGCTGAACAGCAACTGCAGAGCACTCGGGATATGGAGTCACTCCAGACGCAGATGGCATCATCTCAAGATGTGGTGAAGATGCTGAATACAGAGATTCATGCTAAGGAAGAGCTATTAATTCTGCTAAAGACTGAGAACACTACACATTCTGAAATGCTGCAAGAAAGCACTTTGAAGATTGAGTCACTTGGAAAGCACAGTACCGCTCTTGAGGAGGAGGTCAATCGATTGAAGGAAGAAATCCAAACTAAAGAGGGCGAGGTTGACCTGCTAAAGGTTGAGAGCTGCAAGGAGTCACAAGTGCTACACAATGAAATCCAAACTCTTAAGGACCAAGCCCAAAGTTTGAATGAATCCCTAAAGACTACAATAGAGCAGGTTCAGTCTAAAGAAAACCTGCTGACACAGAAAGAAATGGAGATTTCTCAGGAAAAGGAACAATTTGAAGACATGATCACAACGTCTAAAGAGGAGATGAAAGGGCTAAGTGAGCTGATTCAGACTAAAGAGCAACAACTGGCCACACTAGAAAGAGAAGGCTCCACACATTCTGACATGCTACAGCAAGAAATCAATAGTCTAAAAACCCAACTCTCTAATTTGGGTGACTCCCTCACCAAACAAGAGCAGGAGAGTGCTCATCAGAAGGAGCTTCTGCAGCAGCAACTGTCATCTTCTGAGGAAGAGGTGAGAAAGATGAAAGAGGAGATCCAAGCTAAAGAGGACCAGATGAAACTGCTGAAGACTGACTGCTCAGTACAGTCAGATTTGCTGCATCAAGAGATACAAGAGTTAAAGAAAGAGGTTGAGTGTCTTCGTTCCTCACTGAAGAATGCACAGAACAATTTGCAATCCAAGGACGATCTGTTTGCTGAACAGCAACTGCAGAGCACTCGGGATATGGAGTCACTCCAGACGCAGATGGTATCATCTCAAGATGTGGTGAAGATGCTGAATACAGAGATTCATGCTAAGGAAGAGCTATTAATTCTGCTAAAGACTGAGAGCACTACACATTCTGAATCGCTACAGCAAGAGATTGGAAGTCTGAATAAACAAATAGAATGTGTGACCGATTCTCTTGAGGTCGCCAAGAACCAGGCTCAAGCCAAAGAAGATTTGATGGCCAAGCAGGAGCAAGAAAGCACTTTGAAGATCGAGTCACTTGGAAAGCACAGTGCCGCTCTTGAGGAGGAGGTCAATCGACTGAAGGAAGAAATCCAAACTAAAGAGGGCGAGGTAGACCTGCTAAAGGTTGAGAGCTGCAAGCAGTCACAAGTGCTACACAATGAAATCCATACTCTTAAGGACCAAGTCCAAAGTTTGAACGAATCCCTAAAGACTACAAAAGAGCAGGTTCAGGCTAAAGAAAACCTGCTGACTCAGAAGGAAATTGAGAGATTTGAAACCATGATCACAGAGAAAGAAAGCCTCCTCCTCAAGGCTGAGGAAAAACTTCAGATACTCCAGACAGAGTTTTCTGCAGTCAACACACTCATAACTGATAAAGACCAAATTCTGATCACTCTCGGAGAGGAGGTCGTAGCCAAAGCCAACATGATTCAAAAAGCAATGGAGGAAGCTGAGGCCAATGTGAAACTGCTGGCTGAGATGAAGGAAGAGCGCTCCAACCAAACGAATGTTCTTCAAAATGAAATTCAGTGTCTGAAAGGGAAAATGGAAACCGCTACTCTGAATCTTCTTGCTAAAGAGCAGATGTTACTTGAAACTCAGCAGGAGTCTGCTGAGCAGATAGACCTCCTCCAGCAGCAGCTTGTCTCCATAAATGCAGAGCTGAACCAATACAAAGAGACACAAGCTGCAGACCTCCGACTGAAAGAGGCTGTTCATGTTGCGACTATTAGGGAAAAGGATGCTCTTGCTAGGGACAAAGAAGTACTCATGACCAGGATATTCCAGTCAGAAAAGAATCAGAAAGCTCTGGAAAAACAACATGAAGCCATGGTGTTTGAGATAGAGAGACTTGCTCAAGCCAAGCAAGCCATCGAGAGGGAGAATACGGCCTCTCATGAATTAGAATCTGTGCTTCGGCACGAGCTAGAATCCTTGAAAATGGAAAAACAAAAAGAGAAACTCTTGAAAGCGAAAGAAAAAACGGATGAAATTATGACGCTAAAGCGAGTCCTGCAGGAACAGCTCTCGGCCAAATCGGTGGCTACGGAACACTACAAGGCACAGGTTGGTCAGATAACTGATAAAATGTTGTTTCAGTGCATGTATTTCAAACTATTTTACTGTCAAAAAATTATTGATTTCGATCTTATCCTTTCTGCTTGTTGCTTATTGTTTGCACTGCAGTTTCATGTGTATACTTGGTTGGTTTGTCTGTTAGGTGTCAGATAAGGAGTTTGGACTCAGACATTCATGCTAAAATATGTTTTCTTATCACAATGCCGCAGATGGAGAAGGCAGTGAGTCATTACAATGGCAAGAAACAGCTTCTCCAGGAAAGCCATGGGGAGGTGGTTGAACTCAAGCATTCCTTGGAGCTTAAAGAGCGAGAAGTAAAGGCTACTACCATGGAAAACCAGCTGCTTCAACTGGATTTGGACAAGGCCCAAACCAATGAGAAGGCACTTTTGAGCAGAGTAGCTAGTTTGGAGGCACAGGTTGGTAATGTTTTTTTAAAGGCATAAGAACTGAGACACTGTTTCTTTAAATTACTGTAAAAAACAACAACATCGAAACGTTTAGCTTTCAAGGAATTTTGACTGCACATTTTTGCTGCTGATCTCAAACTTTGTTCTTTTTTTATTTTTTAGCTGGCTTTTGCTGACCGTAACCTGCGGGAACAGAATACGATTCATGGTTACGAAAGAAATGCAGCAGGGTCGTGTTACTTGGAGGTTCCCATTGCACGCTCAGGTGTTGACACTAGAGCACAGGTGAAGAGAACCGAGAGCTCCGACAGCCTGGACCAGAGCTCTCTCGAAGACTCTCTCAACAACACAAGGTAATACACCTCTCAGTTAAGTAGCATGCCATCTTTTAGGGCTGCAGCTACTGTAGTTAATCATGTCAGATAAAGATAAAATAATATGTACAGTAGTTTAACATCCATTCAAAATGTATTTTCTTTCTAGTCTTTTTTTAAAGAAATGGTGTATGGATTATTTTCGAATCATTTGTTTGCTCTCTGAGTATGTCGGCTGTCACGATAGCGGTATCCAGTATTTATGCTACAGCGAGATTTGCGAGAAATCTTCATTGTGTTAAAACTCATTTTTGTTCAGTTTCAGCCACATTTATAAATTCAACTTGCCTCAAAAGTGTAGTTTTGAGGTTAGGAAAGGATCATAGTCTTTCACCATAAAGTGGTTAAAGTAAAAATGAACAATTTATGCTATGAATATGATATATTGAAAACCAAACCAACTCTTTTACCTGTTTTAGGTTTGTAATTTTTTCAAATATACTTGACTTTGTGCCTTACAAGATGTTCCCATTGTCCTAATGTCTCACAAAGTTGCCCTTTGGCCTTGATGTTTATTTTGTCCCCCGTGCTCCCAACAAAGTAAACTAAGAAGAGCCATCAAATCTTACATCGGAAGCATAGTGGGAATATATTGTGATTGCAATCTTTTACAATACTCTTTCTTACTCTTTTGCAGAAAACTTTCAGCGCCTGATGAATCAAGCACACCGCTCGTTCGCAGTTCAGAGCGTTTGCTAGCCAAACGCCGAGGTCTACAGACAGACTCACTAGAAACCCTGTATTTTACACCTATTAGCACCAGACAGATCAACAGGTATGTCACACAGTTTCACATAATAGCCACCTTTTTTTTAGGAGTTTTTTTCTGTTTAAATTGAGTGAGAGTGGTGGCTGTTGTAAAGTCACCCTAAATTCCTAACTGCAGACATGAGTGTCTTTGAAATGCTTATCTTTACTCATCCTTCTTTGAACTACATTACTTTATGAACGTAGGCTCACATGTGTTTAGAAAATGTAGCTGGGTTTTTACATAGCAGCATTTTCTTGTTTGTACTCCTTGTTGCATTTTTTATTTATGCAAGACATCAAAACCTGTAATCAGTAAAGTAAGATTTCAAACTGAATGTAAAAGTCCCCTGAAACACTTGTACAATTGCAAAGCAATCCTCTTTGAGACCAGTTCAACATCTTGATTGGCTAAAACTATAATCAGTCGTTGGGGACAACAACTATGAAAGCATATGACTGTAGAAGTAAATCGATATACAACGTGAATATATGATTTACAATTGTTTAAATACTTTTAAGTATGGCTCATCATAATAATAATAATAATAATAATAATAATAATAATGCGAGTAATGTAAGACCCAAAAGGCGTCCTGACTCCAGGCCATAACCATGCAGAAACTAAAACGGAATTACTCCACCTGCAGCTCCCCTACAGCTCATTGTTTGCTGGTATTTAAAAACCTGTATTTTTAAATATTTCCTGGCCATTTTCCTACCTTATACAGACAATTTCCTGATTCTAGTGAAACCAGAATTATTGTCTTTTCCCTATGCTCTCCTATTGAGATCTTTGTTGTTTTTTTTGCAGGACCAGTACAGGGCAAAGAATGGAGCTGGATTCAACCTGTAAAAATCCATCTTCATCTGTAAAACGACGACGGACCACACAGGTTATTAACATCACCATGACCAAGGTGGAGGATTCTCACTAGCACACTTACTGCATGTTCACAATAATGCACACGCTACATTTGGATAATCACAATGGGTTCTTTCTTACTAATTTTCAAATGTAGTCATTATGATGACATTGGACTATTTGTGCATTTTGAGGGTTCAGCCGACTCGTCAATTCAACTCTTAATTTGTTATCTTTAACATTGCCGTGCTAGGTTTTAACCATCCTGCTATACCTGCTATATATATGGGTATCTGTTTACCCTTCATGTTGTTGGGAGTACTGCCTCCAGTACACTCCAGCAGTGTAAAGATTAATTTAAATGGCTGAACCCAAATGTTCAAACTTGCCCGTTTGAAAACATTTCCACACCCCAACTACATTATTATTGTAGCCGTAAGTGATTGTTGAACTCCTATCGTAGAAAACCCCAGGCAGCAGTGAAGATGAGACTTTCTACAGTCTGGCCTCCGCCCGCTCCCAACCAAACCTCTCCAGTGCCCACTCTGCACGACCCGTGCCTTTGGAGCCGTTTGACACACCTGCCAAAATGACCAGCGCTGCCAGCGACCAACTCATCGGTCTTCCAGGTTACAGACGCAGCACAGTCCATTCACAGCGTAAGTGTGATTATGAATGTATAAAGAAAAAAAGGGACAAAATTGAGATTAGACTTTGAATCGTCAACATTTAGAGGGCAGATGTACTAATTGGTTACTAATAAATGGTGATTGATCCCAGATGGGTATTACAGTTGGTGTTTATGTAACTCTTTTTTCTTTTTCTTTTCTTCTACATCTGTTGTCTTCAGCCGCTAGTACGTTCTGTGCGGGGGTAGAGAACGAGCCTGAAGGTGCACCTGACGATTGGCGGAGGATTGCTGAGCTCCAGGCCAGGAACAAGGCCTGCCTTCCTCATTTAAAGAGCAGCTACCCTGTGGAGACTGATGTTAGTAGAGAGGAACACTTGCATTCACACTGAACATGACAGGAATACAGTCATATAGTAGTAGTCAGAACAGTGTAAACATTAAGAAATAATGCACAGGGGATTTTTGTGGCACCAAAATTACACACGAACAGCGATTTACACATACAGTAAGTCGCTAGTGGCCTAAAACCATATTCTACACCAGTAGTCTCTACTTCCCACAGCAACTTAAAATGGTTTTAGTTGTTGAGCAGGCGAATAGTTGGGCAAATCCCTCGTTAAACATTGTAAATGGACTGAATTTATGTAGTGCCTCTTATTCAGCAATCCTCACACAAACAAACACACCAATACAGCAAGGTACTACACAAGGTGCAGGCCTAACCATTGGGTTCAATATCTTGCCCTAATCTGAACTATAATCTATAATTACATTCAGTGTTACCATTGGTTGCACTTTCTGAATGTTTTTTTCTCTTCCCACTCGTTTTTATGAACTCTGTCTGTTTGTCTCTGTCCTCCTAGCCTTGCCGTGGCAGTACATTCCTTTTCACAGACGAAGAACTCCGACTGGGTGAACCATCTGATACATTCCGTCGGGCGTCCATGATGCCTGGCCAGCTGCACGACTCTCTAGCCTCCCATCGGCACTCCTTCATGCTGGGACACTCGGGTGTCGCTGCCAGTACCCGTTCACACCGTCTGTCCTTGATGCCAGGCCAGCTGCCGTCAATGACTGGCGGCTCATCTCAGCTGAAAGGCACAAAGCGCACTTCATCGACGTTGTCGATGCATCAAACTTCACCTGAGGTTGGTTCGCATTCGAATTCACAGGAGTATTTGTAACATCTTGAGTAACTTAATGGTTGAGCTTGACTGAAGCACAGTAGATAAATGTTTCAAAGCCTACAATTTGACTTTTTTTTTTCTTTCTTAAACTTATTGATAATGTAGTTACTTGAAGTTTAGCATTCAAAATTGACTTTTTTAATAATACTTATTGTTACTACCATATTTGACAATCGTATCCTGTCATAGTTCATTACTTTTTCACTACCCTAAAGATCACGTTTGAGTGATCGGTGTTGAAAATGTTTGTTACAGGAGGATGTCAAAAGTGGACTAGCGGCTGACATATCAACTGTTTTTTATTTTTGTATTATTATCATTCTCCAGTAACAGTGGTCAGGCTTTTGTGTCGGTTTCTTATTTCATTGACAATCTGAAAACTTACTCTTTATGTTAATATTAATGTAATAAATGACCATGAATCGCACATTTTACAACCTGAACCCCACTTTGTCTTGTTGTTAACTTGTCTCTCCCTTTTCTCCATCTGACAGAAAAAGGTGAAGGCCAGCTGCTTCCGACTTCCACTCTCTCCCAGAAACCAGATTAGTGGACCTTCAAGCTCTGCCCTCAGTCCAGTGAGTTTATTACACACACACGCGCGCGCACACACACACACACACACACACACACCATTTTTTGGTCAATTGGAAACAGAGACAATGACAAAATGATTTCATTCGTGCTGTCATGATGGAACACAATCGTACATGTTGTGTTTTGCATGTTTCTCTAAATTCCACTTATAATATTCTCTCAGGCTGATCGCAGGCAGTCAATGGCGTTCATTATTGACAACACCCCTAAAAACAGCAACTACCTGAAGAAAGGGCTGAACAAACTGCGCAGCTCCACCAGGAAATCCCCAGGCAAAAGTCTAAAAAAGTCTCCTGCGCAGACATCTGTGCGCAAGTGCCAGGAAAACATCCACGCTGGAGTGGTGCGAGCAGGCAGGATTGGCAGCTCCAAGTCGCCCCAGGTGGCATCCAAAGCACAGAAAGCCACCAGCAGGACTGCAAAGTCTCCTCTGCCGTCTACGTCTAGTGCTCGCAAGGTAAAAACACACACGGACAAAAACATTCAGACTTTTACAGGGCACATAATAATCAAACGGCAGCAGCTCGTGGAGATACTGTGCTACTGATTTGTTAAAATTGCTCTTTAACTGCCTGATTGTTACTTTACAGTAACGGTACCGACTCTTTTGTCCGCACATATACATGTGTACCTAATAAACTGGTAACGTTGCATTGATTAATTTGGTACAAATGACTAGAGGTGGATTATATTTGGCTGTCCCTCATTCGTGATCTAACCAATGAAGCAAAACTACATGATTGTGAAAGAGAACTTGCCTGAAATGTGTTTGGTCTTTACATCTCAGTAACTGTTTTCAGAAGCATGTGTCTTTCAAGGAAGAAGATCTTGCTGGTGGTCTGCAAAGGTCATAAAAGTAATTTTATTTAGTGACTGGTGGTTTGTTTCCTTACACTGGCTGGTTGTTCCTAAGTCTTGCCATAGTAACTCACGGTGTTTTCATTTCATATAACAACCTACGTGGTTCCACAGGCATCTGTCACACAACACAAACCGCATGTGATTTCCACTTCTACTGAATATACTATTGTGTTAAAATGTTTCTCTGTGAGCCTTGGTTTAATCAGATGTTTCATATTTTCTATTCTACAGATGATGAGCAGGTTGAAGATGTGAGGACGGGTTCCCAAATTGGATTCATAATTGTCTACAGTTCTACATGATTACACTTTTCTTTTTTTCTTTTTTCAAACCCCATGGTGTCATTTTTTTTATTGTTGACCTTCAGGGCTTTTTATAATCTTGTTTTAATCTATTTCTATTTCCTCTGTCTATTTACAATTTTGTCAATAAAAATATTTTGAGTATTTGCACAGTCTAGGGCTTCACTTCATGATTTGATATACACATCTGTCTGGGCATCAACATGCAGACACCACCACCCTTAATGTGTACTGTACCACAACTATCTCTACAAACCAAAGATTTATGGTACTGATGGTTAAGAAAGCAGTTGTCTGACGGAATCCGCTCAAGGCAGAGTCTCCTTCTGTTCATTCTGACAGTTTGCTCAAAGGATCAACTATGATAGAAGAAGTGTTTTTAAAGTGAGGTACCTCAATCTGTCAACTTGTCAATTAGTTTTTTGCCTGCTTGTTAGAATTAGCTAATTTAATTTAATCATAATCATTACCTAGGTAGTCCACTTTGATCTAATTTTAATCTAATGTATTTCTGCCCAATGGATACTTTGAATTTGAAGTGCTTGACACTAGTAGAGCAACTCAATTTAATTATTATTATTTCTTATAATTAATAATGATAATTATTATTATTTTTGAGAAATTGTGTAACCACAGTTTCCTTTAGTTAGGCTAACTTTTACTAACAGATTTCTGTTATAATGATTGAGTTGATGGAGAAAACACTGACAGTAGAAGATCCCAAGAATTCTGTTGATCTACATGTTAGATGTTGAAAAGTGGAGGTAGGCTGACTGAGGGCCTAAAGTTGTTTTTACTTTGAAATCAGACAACTACATTTAAAATTAGATTAGATATTTGCCAAGTAACAGGGTAAAGTGCACACAAGAGTAAGAACAGTAAAAATCGAAGTAATATAAATAATATATATAGTAAAAATCTACAATACTGAATTATATATATATATATATATATACACACACACAGAGAATAAATATAACTATTATGAACACTATTAATATAATGAAGATAAAGCACATGGAGTATTTTGTTTGTGCTTTACAATCAACAAGGGTTTTTTGATCAAAATGCTCAAATGCCTCCATCACGGTAAATTGATTATGATATATGTCATGTACGCATTAGAAACGGATGAGTAACTTGATACATGTATTTATGCATTATCGTGCCGTTCAACGTCTTATCGAAATGCTTTTATTTTGAAGTGGCCGGAAGTATTGCTGTTGCTGTTTGCAGAACAGGAAAAGACCAGAAACCGAAACTTAGAGCTGACAAAACGAAGAGGAAATAAGTTAAAGTCGACGGCCTGAAATTATTTTATTTGTACTATTTTTTGGCTGGTAAAAGGTGATTTCTAACAAGGCCATTAATTCTTAAACACACCATGCAATCTTACGTATAACTAAATGTTAGCATCACAAATACGGCGTAGAACGACAGCCTTAAAAAACGTTAGCGCTAACGTTCAATTTATGTATTTTTTTGAATATAACGTTACAGTTATTGCATGTAGTTTACATAAATCATAAATCCACTGTGTGAGTCTAGGGCGGCCAGAGACATGGACCCGGACACTGAAGTTGAAAGGTGGGTGTCGTCGCACAGCTTTTGGGCCACGGAGTCGAGTTCACCTGCCATCTTTAATTCTCTGTCTCTCTTCCGTTGGTTGACGTTTAATCACATCAGCTAACGATCCATGTTGTTGTTTGTTAATTAACCTCACGTTGTATGATGTCAGCTCTTGTGATTATTGACTACCTACGCAGTTATATTTCCTTATTTACACTATCACACTCACGCGCGTGTCAGTTCAACTGTCACAATTATGGCCCACATGTTTCACAGCTTGTCAAACTACTTGGTCTTTGGTGACATGACTTTTGATATTGTCCATATGTATTTCCTGACATGTATCCCAGTAAAATAATGGCAATTAATAACCTATTGCACTAATTTATACTAATTGTCATGCCTTTTATATTAACACCCATTTTTTGTCCCCTCAGCATTTTTAGGCTGGATAATGAGGGGGGAGATGAGGAGGAGAAGAAGGAGGAGGTCGAAGAGGAGAAGAAGAAGTGGATGAGGCCTCCCTCCAGTTATGGTTCAATGAAGAGTGATGTGATGGAGGAGGAGGAAATGGAAGAAGAGCTTGACCAGGTCTTCCAGCTCCCGTTTCCGGCAGTACTACCTGAATCGACTACTCACCAGGGGACAGGGTACAGTTTGTGTCTTTAATATTCAAGCATCAACCCAATGTTTTTGTATTTGGCCTCTTTACCACAGATGTCCTACGCACAAGTTAGATTTCCTACCTTCGAAGCTACACTTTTAGTATGACGTGCAAGTGGTTTGCAGAGACTTCGTTATTGCTTGAGATAGGGACAGTTATAGGAAGGTTTCCTAGCGGAAACACACTACTTGCTGCATCTCACTACTGCATTTTATTTTTTAAACTGCACTGCAACTTTTATTAAATTTTTTTAGCTTTTTGACTGTTTTAATGTTTTCTTAACTGTTTTTAAATCCTGTTTTCTCTGCATTATGTGCTGATGCTTTTAATGGTTTTATGTGAAGCACTTTGAATAGTCCTGTTGTTGAAATGTGCTATACAAATAAACTTGCCTTGCCTTACTTGGGTTTTCTTTACATGTTAAAATAGACATAACACCACATATTAACATAGTATCTACTACTTCTTGTGTGCAGTGAACGGTGAAATATTAAGACCCGACATTATGGCCAAGAATAAACAACTATTCACACTTCCCATAGGAAGTGATCCAGTAGAGTTGTGTGTTTTGTGCAGAGAGCACCACAGTCTGCAAACGAAAATGTGTTAGCCAGTTCAAAATCAAGGATGTCAGTGTTTATCGGGCATTTCCCTCCTGGGAAATACAGCGTCACACCAGGCAGCTTCATGAATGGTAGCTTGATGGGAGGATCAACTTGTAAATGTCAATAATCAACATGATTATTTTTAGTCAAAGCAGAGCTTTGGCTCTTTATTGCTCCAACAATCTGAGTTCACATTATATGCATATGACAATAAAAATATCTTGAATCTTGAATCTCTTATATGTGGAAGGGAGAGGTTGCTAACCTGGTCTTACCAAGGAGATGTTGTCCTAATTCTGTTGCTAGGTTGCAGATCAGTCACTCCGATTATCCAGATACCCTTTTCACCATGACCACGCAGCAGACCAGACCACCGGGAGCTGTTGTCATCGACACCAGGTGGAAGACACACACACACACACACACACACACACACACACACACACACACACACACACACACACACTCACTCACACATTAATGATATTAATCAGTGGAAATGTATCCATTGCTCCCAAATTCACCGCTTGACTCAATTTCAACATTTTAATTAACTGAAACTATGTGAAAACATTTCAAAGTTGTAGTATGTTTACCTACACAAGTGTTTCATATCTTTAAAATGTCTCTATCCCCTAAAAATAGGTGAAATATTTGTTCGTCAGGAGTCAGAATGTGACAAAGCATCATGGTCATCCTTGGGGAATGGTTGCTGTGCTCTTTCTTACTGTTCTTCCTGTTGTTTCTCAGGTCTTCTGATCTGGGGGATCGTTCAGAAAATGATGATGATGATGAGGAGGCAGATGAAATTTTGATAACTAATTCCCCAGAACCACCTGAGCCTGTTGAACCAGAAGACACAACGCAGGCTGATGAGAACAACCAGCCAGGTCGACTCCACCCAGAGCAGGATTTGCCCTATATATTCAAGGTGGGTGCATCACATTTGGTCTGCGAGGCCTAATATTTTCCTTTCTTAACAGAAGTCGTTGTTTTGTTTTGTTCTCAGGACTTTGTTTGACCTGATGATGCATTTCAACTTTGCTGTTTGTTTTGATTGTGATTTATCCTAATAACCCATATAGTACATTTTCCTATTGATGTCTTACTGTATTTGTCAAAAATAAACTCCAATGTTCCCGTTTATTACATTATAATGCAAAAAAAGACTTAAATGTTGAATAATAATAATAATTATGTTTTGCTAATTTTCTTAATTTTGTCAATATGCTAACATTAATGTGTGATAAAAATATTGTTGTGGCATTTTCTTGAAGTGGCCCTGAAGGTACGCACATCATTGCTGAGGGACAACATGTCCCCTTTCTCTCTGCCTACAGAGCATCCAGAGTGCTGTGACAGCACTCACCCATGAAGACCTACTCAAATTTAAGGTGTCATTTTACCAGTGGGAGCCAAAGATATCCCTACCACAGGTGATGGATGGAGACCTTCTGGATTTTGTGGACAGGATGCTGGAGATACTTGGTAAGAAAACGGTACAAATGGAGCTCATAATTTAGAGTGAACACTTTGTGAACTAGATTGTTTAAAACGTGGGATTTATCTGTAAGACAACTATAAACTTGAAATCTAGCAGCTGGAATAATTATTGTTTCACTCACAGTAAAATGCGCTGTTAGAAAAATAATGATACAGCGGAAGTACACAGGGACTGAATGCTGTCAGTGATTCCTCTCTGTTCTGTTCTGCAGGCCTGGATCGTGCCCTGAATCATACAATAAGTACCCTTGAAACTATCAAGAAGAAAGAAGAGGCAGAAGAACTAAAGAATAAGTGCAGTAGAGGCAAGTACACTCTGGTTTTATCTCAACGCACCGTCTAATATTGGTGCAATTGGTTTGATCTCAAATATTTTAATGAAGGATGCTATGGCTGCACTTTTGACATTACTTTTATTTGCTGTACAGACTATTTTCACCAACGTTATTTAACTTTGCACAGACTGCTTTTATTATTAATTTGTGTGGGTGTGTAACGGGTCTTAAGTTCATATTATTTTCAAAGGAACAATAAAAATGTCGACCATGTGATTTAAAACCTTACTTTGATAAAAAGACGTAGGAATAGTTTTAGGGTTGATTGCGGCATTTCTTTTCTGATGAGAATGTTTGCAGCAGAATGAGACTAGTATAACTAGGCAGAGAGGTGACAAAGATTGTTCTTCCAGTGTGAGATCCAGATTCCAAACCACATTTTTTTTTTTTACTTTCCTCATTCCGCATTCTCTTCCTCCAGTGTTGATCCGCTATCGCCTGAAGCAGAATTTGATAGCAAAATACCAAATCATCCGCGAGGGGGTCCCTCAAGCTGGAAAGCAGAATCTTCTAAATAACGTCTACATTGAGCCTCTGATTTCAACATGTGGTTACGGAGGAGTCGACCCCTCCCATGAGTTCCGAGCCCACCCTCCGACACCTATCCGGGTCGCCAGTGCCGACACCTTCGTGGGCGTGAACAGTCTGTTCCGACTCCAGACGGACGATGGCAAGCCGGTGAGGACGGTGCTGACCACTGGGCTTCCAGGAATTGGTATGTCGGTCTCTGTGGCGAGATTCTGCCTGGACTGGGCAGAAATGCATGCCAATAAGGTGAATCAACAAACAAAAATTAAGTTTTTGTTCTTTTGACTACTTTTTTTGTGACTGACACCAATTTCCTTTCCATGTTTTCTCAGGATCTGCAGTTTGTCATCAAACTTTCATTCGGGCACTTCTGGCGCCTGCGAAACCAAGGGGTTCCTCTTTCACATAATCTGTCGGCCATGGACATGATAGAATATTCATATCCTGATTGCAGAGGCATGAAATACCTGGAGGAAGAGGACTGTAGATTTCTCATCGTATTGGAATCATTTGATTGTTACCAAACCTCTCTGGACTGGCAGGTATCCCATCTGCACACATACACCTGAGACCCATTCACATTTGTAACAGTAAAATAAATCTAGAGCCTGAATTATAACTACGGTTAACAATATAATGTTTAATATCTCTTTATCAATTGCCAGTTTTTGAAAATAAGTAATAGTCTAGTGAGTATATTTGTACATATTTGTCAGTTGTTACTAAACAGAGAGCGAGAGACACGAGCAGAAAGAGCAGATGAGCACAATGGCTTGTTGACTGGTGGGCGAACACGCCTTTAGATAGACTCTGTGATCGGATTGGCCGATACTGCTTCCAGTGATCAGTGATCTGCCCCTGATCGGAGCACCCTTACCAGAAACTAATATATTTATAAATATGTCTGTCTTTCTCTGGATTTTCTCTTCAGAATGCTCCAGTGATAAATGACAATCACACCAAAGCACACCCTGACGTCCTGATTGTAAATATCATCCGAGGTACGGTGCTCCGTGGCGCTCGCCTCTGGATCCTGGGGAGACGCGCTGCTGCCTCACAAATACCAACTCAATACTTAGACGTTGTCACAGAAATACAGGGCTTCAGGTGTGTGTGCAGATGTACTCTGCTGGTTTTGTGTTCATCAGTTTTAATTTCCTTTTCTTTTGTATATCTTATTATTGAATTTTCTGCTGTTTTTAGCATTGTGTTTACTATCCAGCCTCCTGTTAATGTTTGATTATGTTCAGTAATATGTTCAGTCAAATTCATTTTAACTTCTCTGTTTCAGTCCTGTTGTATCTTTTTTTTGTCCCTCTTCCCTCCAGTGATGAGAAGGTAGATCAATTCCTGACCTTGCGCTTCTGCGATGCAGCGCTATCAACGAAGATTATACGACAATTTAAGCGCATCCCAACACTCAGTATAATAGCTCGACAGCCCTTCATGTCCTGGATGGTGGCCCAAGTGTTCGAGCGCTGCTACCGTTATCGCGGCTACGGGGAGCACCCGCCCAGGCTGACGCCATTCTATCTCAACATTATGATCATCCAGACCAATCGCAGGCTGCAGTTCTACCATGGAAAGATGGACCATGAACTGGTAACGGCCGTTTGTCTGTCTTCGATTGTATAAATGATGTCATAGTTCCTCGTCACTATCGGTGTAAAATAATCTTTTTAGGTATGAAAGTAAAACACACATTTTCTCTATCAACCACATTTATTTTATTTGGTACTAGAATGCAATTACATTTTCATGAGCAGATTTACTAATCCATAGTTAATATTTGAATTAGGGGCATACCACATCATGGACACTTCACTCAGATACAATTGACCTGAAAAGAATATTTTTATGAAACTTATATTTTTCAATATTTGTTGAGACTTTACAAACACAGAAAGATTTTGTATCAACAAAATAAAAAATAGAGCTTGAATGACTGAATTGTTCAAAAAGACAGATAAAAAACAGATATTTGTCAAGAAGCCAATTAACAGCTGATCTTCAATGTCATACTTCATCATTTCTCTTTGCACTCAGAAATGGTCCAGTGATGAAAAGAACCTGGTCACAAGGATTGGGAAGTTGGCCTTCAAGATGCTGGAGAGGAACACCAACGTGTTCTTTGAAGAGGACGTGAAGGAGTGCGCTCTGAAGCCGACGGAGGTGACAGTGTGTTCCGGCATGACCACTGAGCTCCCCTATGCAGCCTCAGGGAAGAGGACGTACTGCTTCATACACTTCAGCCTTCAGGTAAAACTCCTTCCATCTCACTATACCTGCGTCTCAATATTTTACTCTGCTGTATTGTAGTAAGAATACACTGAAAACCACTTGCTGCTGCCGCTGGAAATCCACCTCGCAGACACCTTGCAGGCTGCCAGACCACCAGCATACCCTAAAGGATTCACCCTAAAAATCTCCCCCGCGTCTTCTCCTCTCCAGGAGTTCATGGCCGCTATGTACGTCTTCACAATGTTTCGCGGAGAATCCAAGAACGTTCTGGACACCGGGTCGCACAAGCCCAAGATCTTCAAATTCAAGGATCAGACCAAATCAGCAGCAGGCCTGGTCCAGTGTGCTTTGACGCGGACCCTCGCCGCCCCGCTGGGCTACTACGAAATGTTCTTGCGCTTTCTCTGCGGCATGTTTTCCCCGGACTGTCACGACAACATGCTGTCGGGGTATCTCTACGGCCACAAAATGCCGAAAATGACCGGACTGGATGATGTCCAGCGGCTGCTTGAACAAACGATACAGGCTGCTGAAGAAAACCAAAGAGACCGGGTGGAAAACTTGAAGGAGTGCCTTAGAGAAATGATCCAGGAAGATGAGTGAGTTGGGGTCAGCTTGCGTCATGATTTATGGATATGATGAATGATAGAGAGGTATCTGTTACCTAGACTTTGTAAAGTGATTAAAGTGTGATGCTCAAAACACTCAACAGACTCAGTGACATGTTCAGGTGTGTGTCCTTTATGCTTTGATAATATTAAGTTTCATACAATACACTTTGGTTTTCTTAGGTGATCAAAGATTCAGTGTCAGTAATATTACTGCTGCACCAGACACATTCAAATGTTTTTTTCTATGCATTGCAGCCTAGTGGAGGCTATGAAATACTACATTATGTCTGTTCATGTCTCACAATGAGCGCTAATCAAAATGCATTCTGGATTTTAATTTCTCCAGCTGTTATTTATTTTTATTTAGATATGTTGGTCTGTGTTCTCGTCAACCGAACAGATTGGAGAGACACTTGAAGAACTCTGACTTTGTTGATTCACAGTAACCCTCATACTACATTGCAATATGAAACCAATGTGCCTGATCTGTTGGAGCTCCGACTGGAGGTCGCAAGTCGAAGCAAAGGTGTACACTTCCTATAAATTCCTTAAAGTAACTTTCAATAGGTTCAGCCTTAAATCATAGCGTTGTGTATGCATATGCTTGGGTGCATATTTGCTTTTTGTACCTTTTTTATAAATTGATGGTTCTCTCTCCCTTTTCTGCATCAATAAAAAAGATTTTGGCCGACTAAAGGATGAATTGAAGGAACTTGTGTTTTCTTGGTGAAAAGATGATACTGTGAACTTAATATTTAAGGAATTGGTTGTGTGAATGTCTGCTTATCCCGAATATCCGAATACTTTCAGGTAAATACAGACCATTGATGAGGTGGATGTGGATACTTACTCACCTCCTGATGGACTTGTTTCTTAATTTTCTTAATTTATTTCTTGCTTAATTTACATTGCAGTCCTGCACTCCAACTAACAATGTAAGTGGTTCCAGTAATTTCCTCGATACCAATTGTCTTTTACAGCCATGCGTCATTAACACGTTTATGTAAGTTGTTAGCACTTGGCATCATTATTATTAAGCATGTATGAACCAAAATAAGAAGAGAAAACAGTGAGATCATGCCTTTTCCATTAGCTGAATAATAACAACATGAACCTATTACGTTGCTCACCAAATTATTTTTGTAGGAAAGAAAAGCGAATCAGTCAGTTATTTGAAAGGGAATGCAAAAATAAAAAGCCCAACACATTCCATATAAGTTATTATCAAAAGAAATAGTGTAAAGGACCCTTTTTGTTTCCAGATCCCATCTAGTCTTTATTTAGAATCTGCAGGACATCAAGAGCTGTACTCCTGTAAGTGGCCACCAGATGGCAGCAATTGTCTTTATTTGACAGTGAGATGGAGAGTTCATAATATTATTCTTTTATAAAAGCTGTTGCGGACTACTCTCCTCACACTTTCCATTAAAACATCTTTCAACAAATTAAATACAGTTATCACCTTTTTCTTTTAAATAACTAATTGCTACTTTTTAAAATAGTTACCCAATATAAAACTGGACTGGCTCAGTACCTTTACATACATCAGCAGTGATAGATAGATGAAGCGTGCCATGTGTGTTTGGAAGCCGGGGAGGGAAATGTGAACAGGTCTCATAGTGCATCAATTTAGAGAGCTTATACCTCACCTGCCTTCGATCGGGGAAACACACACACAATGGTGTGCTCATTTGTTTAAAAGGGCTTCAAGAGTTACTTTTTTTTTTTATGTTCCAATGAGATTTATTTTTCAAAACATTGCATTGTAACTGTTTACATGTTTTACTGAAGTAATACAAAAACTTGTCAAAATAAAAAAAAATCTAACTTGTTGAGATGGAATGCAGCATTACACAGTAACTGTCTTGTGAAGGACTATACACACACAGGCAGGCATTTACATTCTCAATTTATTTTTTTTAAAATATACTTTATTAGAGAATGTGCACAATGTAGAGACAGGGATCAGCGAACAAGTATTTTTTTTTTGGTGTGTGTTCCGTTTGCAGTAGTACTGTATAAAGTGACAGGAAGTTAGAGCAAACAGACAACGTAAAGTGAAAAATGAGAAGAAATACAACAAATAAATAAAAAATTAAACAATTGAAAATAAGGAAAAATAATGAATCATAACACGCCCATCCACAAACCCACCCACACCCATGGCCTTTACATTTGTTCACAGATTTTTGTAGTACATGGATTTGGTTGCAATAAATCAGACAGATGGACAGAACCCAACACGCCTCAATAATTGGGCAACACTAACAGGTCTTGGAAATAAGAAGTGAAAGGCTGCCACTTCCTCATGAAATGGTCATTACAGCCTCTAAGTGTATATTAGATTTTTTCAAGACTTAGGAAAAACTTTACATCCTTAAGCCAGGCAGAGATGGTGGACCTGGAGACTTCCAAGCAAGCAGTATTCTGCGACGAGCCAGAAGAGTGGTAAAAGCAATGATATCATTCTCTTTGGTACTATATAGGATAGGTTTAGCAGGGATTCCAAAGATTGTCAGAAGAGGGCACGGTTGTAGCTTGATCCCTAAAACTATAGATAAGATATTAAAAACATAGCACCAGAACTGTCCAAGTTTAGGACATGCCCAACACATGTGTGGTAAGTCTGCTTGAGGATGGTCACAACGGTTACATCCTGCATCATGGTCTGGGAACATTTTAGCTAGTATGCTGTTACTAAAGTGCATCCTATGGACCAGCTTGAACTGAATAAGACCAAGTCTGGCACAGGACGTAGATGTGTTCACCCTCCTCAGTGCACCCACCCACCAATTCTCTGTCAAGTTCACATTCAACTCACTTTCCCATTTGGCTTTGATTGTAGAAAAGGTATCTATTGCCGTTATGATCTGGTTGTAAACTTTAGAGATCAGCCCCTTCTGAGTTGGATGCGTGTCTAGTAGGCTTTCCCAAAGTGTTTTGCATAGGTCAAGGTATGACTGAAAGTGTTTCCTTACAAAGAGTTACTTTTAATGTTTTTTTTTGTAACGCCTAAAGACATGTGTAATGTGTTTACACTGTAAGATATGTGGGCACATATATGGTACCAGTGTGAGGAGAGCTCACACTGAGAAGCTCATTCCTAAGGTAAAATATAATATGGTATGTATGTAATGGTATAATGGTATGATATTGGATCGTAAATATATACCCACATCAGATATGCCAGAGCGAACTGACAGCACATCTTAAATCAATATAAAAGTTGTTTCCCAAAATAATGAAAACCCATATCCTGTTATGAAGTGCTTATATTTATAGCTGTCTGCATGAATTCAAAGGTTTTGATTTTTCACTTTGTCCTAAATGAAACATGTAGTGTCGCATTAGACATTGATTATAATTAGTATTTCATCAAGTTTGTCTATTGCATCAGGAAAAATCAGCAAAATACTATAGTTTGTTTGTAAAAACCTACAATATATATTTAAGCTTCTGGTGTGCACAAATATAAACATTTCTAATTATTTGCTTGTCTTTGTTGTAATTGTATTGATTTAATTTGGAGAGACTATTATAAAAATAAAAATAAAACACATTGTAAAACATAAATTATTACTTTATTCGCGTTAAAAAAGTTGTATCCTGGTAATGGTCCCCAGATATTCACAGTGTCACTGAGTTCTGGACGATCTTGGAACATGACTGATTCAGAAAACAAGGATTGTCCATCTGTGTGAGTCTCGCAGGGAGTGTGTTCCCTCTCTATACATTCTGGCGTTATAGCATAATTATCAATATATATCAATAGATAGCTCAATCACATGGCTTCAGACGGTTTCTGCTTCATGCAGGTGGTGTTAGTGTCATGGCAGCAGCATGAACGGTGAATGCTGCGATGCTGATTTGATACTTGACTTCCTCCCAGGCCTTCGCCGGATCAGCTGAGTTCTTGATGTCAAACAATGCATCATAGATCCCCGGGAAAGACTCCCCTGCATATTTATTATGGCTGCTGGGAGCAAAAATCACATGCCTGAAACAGAGAAGAGGGGGTGTTCCACATTAAGGAATTTACTGGAGGTATTACGGATTCTATATTTTTGTGTGCTTTTTAAAACAAGCTAGAAAAGTGTTAGCAGTAAAGGCACAACACATGTTTTCAGCATGGTTATGAACATTTAAAAAAAAAAACATTTTTAATGAAACCTGCTAACAATCAGCGCCAACAGTATCAGTATCAGTTATGCAGGATGGTTCTCATCTATTCAAATCTGTCGAGAGCAGGACCTTAAAAATCTGATTTGATGTGTATCTGCAGCCAATGTCAAGCTAAAGTCACCTAGTTAGAGCCAAATTAAAACACTGCAGCTAGTAATATACACCACTTAAGATGTGGCGCAAGCAATCTGTAGCAAAGAAACCAGCTCACTGAAGAGGAGGGATACCCAGATCTAAAGGGTATTACAAATGCAGCTTAAATGTGTCAGAAGAAGACAACAGAAGGAATTTAGTAACATTACTTTTTTGTTGTAGAATATGTATTATATGTTAAAAAGAACATAAAGGAATGTGAACGTTGCTTTAATGTAGGAGAAAATGTGAACTTGGGAAGAGTAATACTGCAAGGCACAGATCCACATTAGGCCACTGTTCATGTTTACAGCAGCACATGCCGTTTTAAAGATCACTATGTTTAAAACGGCATGTGCTGCCATTTCAAGGGGAGGGCTTTATCCCTCCCATATGACGAACAAGTCTTTCACACAGTCGGCTTTGAGTGAGCTGCAAAAACTAGGTCTGTCCATAAAAAAGAGCTCAACTATTAAATTAAAAGTGGGTGAGAGAGTGGGAGAGAGATAATATACACTCAACAGAGCCATTGTTAGTAGTAGACATAGTCGACATGTCAAGCTGTGAAAAGGCCTGTTAATAATGATATCCAATACTAACTTTTAAAAGTGGTTTGCCAGGCTTCTAGGAGCCAAAATATGGTTGCTGTTTTTAGTCACCTTATATTTTGAGTAATTAAGATTAAGACTATGCCTCCACCTCATTTTGTGGTTGAGCTGCTTTAGAGCCCTGTGGTTCTGTAGGATGTGCTACCTCGAACTAGTGGACATGTGTCACTCATCGAGGTGATGTACATTCTTTGCAGTATAAATTTCCATCCAGATCAAAGATGGCGGGATACTTTGCCTCCCAAGACTTCACAAATTAGTAGAGACGCCTGTGCACCCGTAGGCATGCAACACTGTCTGGTTCTGGTTCTGACTGTAATAGCAGTCAGCAGTCTGACTGTAATAGCAATATTTAAATATCATTAATGCAATTACAAAATATTTATTTTGAAATAGAACATTTCAAGACATGCAAGTGGAAACTATTTTAGGAATTACCTGTACTGATCATTCAAAGTCAAACGCAAAGCACAATGCCATTTAGTAGTCACAGAACTCAAGTTCTTGACTGGTTGATGAGACTCCTGTGAAAGCATGTAAAACAAATGTGTGTGTGTGTGTGTGTGTGTGTGTGTGTGTGTGTGTGTGTGTGTGTGTGTGTGTGTGAGACTAACCTGTAGAAGGGTCTGCCAGGTAAGCCCATGGGGTCAATGAAGGCTCTCTCCAGATACATGAGCTGATCATTCATGACACGTAACTGCAGAGGACTGATGCACACATGCAATTAGAGACATTATTTAGTGGCCATGTTATTATTACACATGCACAAACAATACTGGAGACATACTTTGGGAGGAACTACCACGGAGGTGTCTGCGGTTAGATTTGTCTAGATGTGTACAGTAAAAAGTACACTGAGTGCACATTGCAAAGCATATATAAACTAGAGAATACACACTGTCATATTTCAGCATTTGTTTGGATACCTAAAACATATGAAATGTTAAACACACTCGTACTCTTCTGTGTTGAGAGTCTGCAGGCGCTCATGGAAGTCCCTGGCTGCAACACTGAAGTTTTCCACAGCAGAAAACAAGGAATCTGAAAATATAGGAACAAAATGATTGGAAAAGTCAGCGGGTTGGCTTTATCATTTAAACATTTTAACTTCACCAAAACAAGATACTCAATGACCATAGTCTGAGCACACAGTGACCAAAAACAACTTACCAAACGACACCTCATACATCTTCATCTCCTCCGGGTGCCTCTGTGCCAGCTGGGCGATGCTCTGCGCGTACTTCCCCAGTGAGTCTGCATACTGGTTGACGTCAAGGGGGAGCAGCTGGGAATCGGCCAGTTGAAAGATAAGCCCACCTCTCACCTGGGCCACCGCCCGAAGCCTCTTGAAGGTGGGGTCGTAAAACTTCTCCACTAACTCAAAGGTTTCATACACACTGTGATAGACTGGATAACTGCTGTACCGCTCTGTTTTCTAAAGGCACAGAGGACATTTCACTGAGTTACTCAACCCTTAAATTATACAGAAATCACTTTACATTATGCACAGCGCAACTGCAATGAAAGCATTTTTCATTTCATTCCCAATTAGACAAACAACTTGTTCAAATTCAGTGTAGCATATAAAGTAGATTACATTATTTATGAATACAGACAGACAGGAATAAAGTCACACAGACAAAGTTAAGTATATATCACACTGAAGTTGTAAACACATAGACAAAACCTTTATCAAAGAGAAAAAGAGTAAGCAAATATTGCAAACTAACAAATATATTCTTTTCACATGCACAGGCTCACATATGAAAACATGTACACTGGCATAATTATAGTATTCTAAGATTCACAAGTATCATAAACATGTACACTTATAAGATGGATATGCACCGCGTCGTATGCTCATACTACGAACAGACACACTAAGATATAACTTAGCACACACAGCAAAATAATATAACAATGATACTTCTGTGAGTGCAGTGTGTCTCACCTTGTTTTTGGTGTATCTGGCTCTGCCTGCAGCAATTCCCAGACGGATGAAATAGGCTTCAAAATCACTGCCTGACCCGAGCTTACTAATCCTACAGCACACCAGAGTGGAGGACAGATTGATTTTGTGATTTCATTCATTTCTGGATCATTTGACTGATTGGCTAACACGTGTTAAACATTAAACTTGTTTTAAAAACAATGCCACACAGAGACATGAGAGAGTAGAGTGACAGCTTTTCAATAGTCCCTTTACATCATTGCATAGTGTGTCAAAAACGCAAAACATCTCTCTAACAGTTGCATTGAAGAATTAGCAATCATCTGGTTGTTTTGTCTTCTACTTCAGATTGCAGCATTGTTCTCGCGGCTGCTGACGTTTTATTTTCCTTCCTTTTTATTGTTTGTTTTGTAGTTTAGTTCTGACCAGAATAAAAACCTTCGTACCTGGGTGCGTCACGGTCATTCGTCCAGTTGTCCCTCTTATGCCAACTCTCGTACAGAGAAACTCCCTCTTCTCCTTCTTCTGGACTGAATATCTACACGCAAACAGAGAAAGAAAGAGAGAGAGCGGCAAGGCGGAGAGAAAGACAGGAAGGAAAAGACATGAATACAGCTTAAGACTGAGCAGGAAAGGACAAATCAGTTTCAGACACACCATTTTTGTGTGTGTATATGTCTGCTTACCTGCTTAGTGAGGTCGTACACCAAAGTGTGTAGAGATGGAGTGCAGTCAACCCTCAGTGTGTACATGCCTGGAATTCAAATACATCCACACAATCGTGTTATATAAAAACTAACTACTTATTGGGAATATTGAGCTCTGCACTCAAACACACTCACCCTCAATGGCAGAGTCGGCATTGATGTAGGCCACAGCTCTCTCCTGCAGCAGCTTTGCATTATCCTGTAGAGAAGGGTGTGGTCAGTGTATGCGTGCGTGTGCATGTGTTACGAGGGTGTGTGGGTCGGTGAATGTGTACCTCTGCCCATTCTGTAGATCCCTGCAGTCCAAACTCCTCTGCATCCCAGCTGGCAAATATTATAGTCCTCCTAGGCCTCCAGCCTACATACATACACACATACACACCTCCTTGTCTTTGTGGCATTGTAAGGACACCCCACCAGAGCATTCATTCTTCACACACACACACACACACACACACACACACACACACACACACACACACACACACACACACACACACACACACACACACACACACAGAGTGACAATTGACGCCATTATTCACAATTAACACCAGTAGAGACGTACCTTTATGAAGCAGCAAGCCAAAGTTTCTGACTGTTTCGTGGACCACGGCAGCACCAGACATGGGATCAATCCCTCCAAACACCCAGGCATCCCGGTGCCCTCCCAGAATCACATACCTGTCTACACACACAAACACAGAGACAACAGTACACATTGATGGAGAAATTAGAGAAAGAGAGATACATTATGAGAATTTCCTTCCTAACTTTACACCGTTAGTCTTTGAATCTGTATTGAACACAGGATGTGTTCTTTCTATTAAACAAATCCTACCAAATACCTCAATCTATCACCCTAAAAACTAAGAATTCTAACCTGTTATTTTGATTATCCCAGTATTGGCGTGCAGACTGACATTATTAGTGTTTCACACATGTGTTGGTTGTGTGTTCAATGTTGCTGACGGCTTTAATGAAGGATTGGAGCCGGTTGGATTGTAGTAGTGTACCTGGCTCCAGAGCTCCTCTAATCCTGCCAATGACGTTGTAGATCCGGGTTACCTGGTTGTTAGTGTGGATGTGCATACGCACCTTCCTGAGACAGACAGATTAAGAAAGGTGTGATTCACACAGGGGAGAGAAAGATACAGCGACAAACAAAGAGACAACAGTGGAACTGATCAAAAGAGTTCCTTTTGACAAGAAATGACTAACATGAACAGAGTTTGGTAATAGAAAACATTCACAAAACAATGGTGTTTTTCTAATTTGATTTTACAATGTACAGCAGCCTGTTCATTGTGTTTATCTAAAGCAGTGACAGACACAGATTGACAAAGTAGAAGAGGAAGGCAGGGAATAGCTCTTTAGTAAGTGTTTGACGCCTCAAAATTCAGTTATTCAGAAAAAGAATTAGCAAAGTAAGCGAATAACACATTTGATGACATGAAGATGGTTGCGGCAGAAATTCACAAAAACATTCACTACAGTTAAAATTTACAAAAAAACCCAGTGACTGTTCTACATCCTTAATTTGTGCAGCTTGTTTGTGTGTGAATTTTCTAAGTATGTCTCTCACACACAGGAAGTACAAGGGCCTCCGTTGTATGCCAGTTGGCTATTTGCCACTGGGTCATTAAAGCTTAAGAGAAAAAGAGCAACAAAAGTGGAGAGGCAATTTAAACAGAAGACAGCAGTGAAGCAGGAGAGGAGAGACCATCAACTGTTGTGGAGAGTTTTACCGTGAAAAAATTAGTTTGAAGGGATAATCAGGATAGAACAAGGTGAAGTGGCCACAAGTAATCATTGTTTAACTGGACATAAAAGCTTAATGTATAGGCACTTACTGGCTCTTGAAGTCATCCGTAAAGCCTGGGCCAATCCTATAGGATACATCTAGAGTTCCTTTCCAGTTGTTTGGTGGAATCTGTCCTCCCATGTTCCTGTTGAATGGCAAATAATTCACATGTTCTGGTTTTTTGCACTAAATTCAAGATTCAAATCAAGATGTTTTTTAAGACCCGATGTGGTCCAGACTGTTTTAGCTTAACAATTATTGGTTAGATTGCTATGACATTTTGCAAATACATTCATGTCCTCCACCGATCGCTATAGCTGTTCATCCAGCAGGTCAGTTTTCACCTTCAAAACTTGTGACAGCTTAAGTTGCACTTTGTGTTTTGGGTTAATTACCAAATGTTAGCATGCTAACAGGCTAAACTATGGGGAACACAATCCAATCATCTGCATCCTATCATTGCCATTGTGTGCATAGCTGTAGACTTTGTCAAAACAGCACTGCTCTGAATGATTATATGCTTGAACCTTGGAAAAGTGTTAAGAAGAAAAGATAAATAGTTTTACTTCAGCAGGTGAATTGCATCATGGTAGCCAATTGGATGAACAGGAATCTTGGGAAGACCCACTCCGTCCTCAATGCTGGATCTGTAGGTATATTCTGTAAGAGAACAGACAATATGTTAAATAAACTAACACAAATGTTAACACTTACAGGCTCACATGTACAAGCACAGAGAGATGCACACCCTTAGCGGGGTACCCGGGTGTGAGTGGGTCTCCTGCTCCGTTCAGGTTGAGAACATTTCCTCTCTGAGCTCCTCCGCCGGGTAGGTTCCAACCATCAGGGTAGGACTTCACACACACACACACACACACACACACACACACACACACACACACACACACACACACACACACACACACACACACACACACACACACACACACACATAAATAAATCATTAAAAAGCTTTATTTAAATCCACAGATTGCATTTGTCTCCTATATTCAAATATTTACAGATATTATCACGGCCTACATTGCTGAAGGCTCGCTCATAGCATCTACTACTGTTTCCAATCATGATCTGGTTTATACATTTGTAGTTGTTGTTCGTTACAAGCGACTCTGGTGTTGTCACCTTTTGAGTATTGTGTGTCTAGCTAAATGTGTCCCTGCAGCCGGTAGCAGGAACTACCTCAGAGGTGGTTTGGACAGATTTTGTCACCATGATAGTGTCACAACCGTGCAAGTTGCAGTCACAACACTTTACAGGTGTGCAGCGGAGATCAATATGAAGGCCAACGTTGAAGACAGGTGTAGTTCGAGGGTGCTGGAAGTAGGGAGGAGCAAGTGGGGAAGGGCAAATCTAAAACTGAAATATGAGGCAAGAAATCTGAAAGTCTACTTTTTATACTCTATGCACCTGGCCTGATTTGGTGTCAGACCATGGGGCAATTCGGTTGGAATGACACCATCGCCAGATGGTCTCTTGTTTGACTGCCACGGAAGCCGGTTTGTTTTTTAAGCTTATCATGTTAATATTTTCCAAAACATATGTAACCTGTACTACATTAACAACACGTGTGTGTTCACAGCCTTTGTTAATGTAGTTTCATAATCCACTAACGCAAAAAGGCTCTGTTTCAGAATACTCTACCTGGACTCCAGCAGCACAGTAATCTGCTGGATCTGAGAACAAAATGATCCCCTTTGCTCCGGCTGACATGGCGTTTGTCACCTGGTGGAGCAAGACAGAGACACGTGAGTCATTTTGATGGCTTACAAAATGTTATTTATTGCTGTCCTTTTTTTGTCTTTGTGGATCACAAAATAGTGGTGATTGGTTTGACATTGACGAATTGCTTAAAATATTAAAAGATGTGCATGAAAATATTTGTAAATGTCTCGCTGTATTTAGATGTTTTTTTTAAATGTTAACTTCCATTACATTTAACCTCAGGTTTACATTTCTGACGGACTGAAATCCTTTAACTTGCAGTTTCATGTAGACTCAAGACCAAGGGTTTTCTTACCTTATTGCCTCTGAATATTTTTCCATATCTTACAATGACAATCTTCCCAGTAACATTGATGCCCATCTCCTTCTCTAACTGGGAAAAGTCTTCTGTTCGACCATAGTTCACATACACCAAATCCCCCTGGAGAGAGAGACAGAAAGAAGAGACATCTTTGGTTATCAGATAGGTGAGGATGGGTAATGTTTAAAATCCTTGTTAACTTTACTTTTACTACTGTTGTTAAAAGGTATTTGAACACCCTTGTCAGAATGATTATTGTTTTGGTGTTTGTGTGTGTGTGTGTGTGTGTGTGTGTGTGTGTGTGTGTGTGTGTGTGTGTGTGTGTGTGTGTGTGTGTGTGTACCTCAGGTTGTCCTTTGGCAGAGAAGGCACTGTATGGAGGCACAATGTTAGAAACATCTTCATAACCCTCTGGAACGGGCTCAGCTATGGACGTGTTAAAAACCTGTGAAAGAAAGACAAAATGGCTTTTTATTCTCTTTAATAAATGCTTTGGAATTTGTATCCACTGTCAACTCGCTGGGAAATGGGCAGAGGTGGAACATATTTACTCAAGTACTGCACTATACACAGTAGTTTTACTTGTAAAACTACTAAAACATTTCCTACAAACATGTTTACTTCTTACTGCAATACATGTATCTGACAGTTACTAGCTACTTTACACATCAAGAGTCTTCTCACAGATTAAACTATTACTATTTAGCTATTAGATGATCAATTAATTAGCCGAGTGATATTTCTATAATAGGTCACTTTGATACAACTGCCAATAGTATTTTTCATGCAAAGATACCAAACATCATGCTTCCATCTTGTCAGATGTATGGATTTGAAGATCCAATTTCAAAACTTTTGCCCAAATATCTCGATATTGCAAGAATATTGTAGGGTTGACCAGTGGTGCTTTTGCATAAATAATAATCAATAATGTGAATATAATGACTAAGTGGGTAAAGGCAAATAATAGAGCAGTCTGGTAAGTTCAGAAAACTACATCACTTTACTGTAATGCAGCCTTTGAAACAAGGAACACACTTATATAAAGGACAATATTTAGTCTGTCCAGTCCTAAACTTAAATGTTAATCATGACTGTGTTTCCTGAATGCTTCTTCGCACAATTCTGCAATATGGCCGTGCAGCATACCCTGGTCTGTTTCCTCTTGTTTGCCTCTGTGCTGTATCATTATCTGTACTCATAAGACACACCGAGAGAGGTTTATCTCGCCACAAGACTATAAAAGGACCTTGGACTCGAATGAGCTGTCTTGCAGTGTGTTGGCTGTGCGATCTCCACCTGCACACTGCAAATTTGTTATCTCCCCAAACAGACTAAATTGGCCCGGGGGTTTGGACCGATTTAGTGTTGTTGTTCATGTGCGTGAGAAAAATCACAATGCCTTAGAACTTGAAATCAGCAGGGGGGTGAGTGTGGAGAATGGAGTATTTCACCACAGAGCTTGAAGTGGCGAAATGGGATAGTATCACAATAAGTTTGGCAATCATTAAACTAAAGAATACATTTAAATTAGTTTCTCACTGAGAACACAAGGCATGCAAATGGTCATTTTCAATTAATTTCAGTGGTAGCTGTAATTATTACATTAATACACCAGAAACAAGCAAAGAGGAAGACTAATTTATAGAGCGGTTGAAATTATTATATGTGGGCAAAACATGCTTTGCTTTCTTGTCACTGTTTTTCTTTTTCAGTTTGAGTGCATTTGACTACATGTGTCCATGTTCTGTGCAGTACCTCACTGCCAAACTGATCAACTATCGAGATGTAATTCGGCTGTGATTTGTTGGGATAGGACAGCAGCACGTCATAGGGCACCATCTCCACTGTGTCCAGTCCAAACTCCAGCCACTCTTTCCCGATCTGCTCTGCATATCTGAGATTTTGCTCTGTACCAGCCAGGTGGGGGAGTCGTGTAAATTTCCTGTGGAGAGGATGTAAACGGTTAGTCACGGGGCCAGTGGTTGCTTACAGAATTAAAAATGTTGTCTTTAGAATGGCTGGGGAAAGTGAGAGCCTCCACTTTTTCTTTAAAGAAGAACTGTTTATGCAATGCATGCAACGCTGTTGTTCTTGTTGTTTGACTTCACTTGAACACAGCATGATCCATATATCTAAAATGACATGTCACAGTAAGTCCCATTTAGCAACAGTGAAGTTTAAATTGTTTTATCAAGGAAAGCCGGGAAATAATTTGACCTTTTGGTTGCGTTTGGTCACCTCAGACCATGTGCAGGCTATAAGTCTAAGTACTTTTCTTCAATTAGGAAATAAGTAAAGTTTGTATTCAACAAAAAGTAAAAGGTTTGGCCTGTTGGTGGAGTTGTTAAATAAAACACCATGGGATCACTGCAGTTTTGAGAATGCATCCCTGTAGGGCTAAAAGTCTGTGGCCATTTCCAAAAATATATTTGTCAGGACAAGTGATGGGCATTCAGGGAGCTGTCTCCTTGAACTTTCGTCCTTTACAAGGAACTCCTCCATGATACTTGAAGTATGTTTTCTTTCCTGCCAAAAAACCTTAAAAGAAGACCATTACGTTTGTCATTTGGTTTACTTGTACTGGTGGACTTGACAGGTTAAGAGTGTTTGTGTAACCGGTCGTATCTGGACCCAAATGCAACACACAAGATTCCAGGGATCTTTGACCTTTTATTTCAAACTTCCAGAAACAGCAGGCCAGCGTTAAACAGAGTGAGGATCAAAAGGCTGGTAGGTTAAACAGGCTAGCAGGTTAAACAGGGACAGGCAGAGTCAGTAACAGGCAAGCAATTTGGGAGAGAGTGCTGAAGGGTCTGGCATGGAAAACCAAAGAACAATCTGGCAAGGTGTGTCTGGGAGGCATGAGTCTATATAGAGGCTTGATTAATGATCAGAGGCAGGTGAGTGAACAGGTGAAGGGAGTTAGACTGACGAGGAGGGAGTGAACTGTGTCAACCGCCGTTAAACCACAAGAAGAAGAAGAAGACGAAGAAGAAGAAGCTGAACTGTGACAGTTTGTGGTGTTTACCGTAGGTGTTGTCTGATCTGGTCTGGTTGCATTCCCTGCAGTAATTCCTTCAGATATTTGCTGGAAGTACTTTGATTGGCAGAGTTTGGACGTGTGGGCTTTGCAGACCATCCTACAGCACATACATTTAAAGCAGGATGGACAGCTTAACAACACGTTGTCTTAAGAACATTGTCACCACCATATGACTTCATGACTTGATAAAAAGATAAAATGACAATGGGAGAAGGGGGAAACATACAGCACATCTAAGTGTCACTCACTGCTCAGTTGCTTTGCATTATGGTGGAAATTACATTTCAAATGGAGTTGTGGTTATGGACAGCATGTGTGAGCCTGCAGTGAGCGGGCAGACGTGAAATGTGTCAGAATAGTGACTAAAAACTCTCACACACAACAACACACCTTCAAGATCCAACGAAAACAGCACCAAGTAGATTTGATAGTTGATGATAATAATTTTAGACAAGACATTTAGAGAAAACTGAGATTTGTATTTCTTGATGATGTGTATTTCTTTATGCTATTTCAGCAACTGCCTTCACTTCGATTTATACACTTGTCACGGTCCACTTGTCACGGTCCACTTGTCACGGTCCACTTCCCTACGTTATTTTAATTTTTAAATAAGGGACTTATTACTTTAATTATCAACAAACACTCAGAGCATAGTAGATATCACTACTAAGTTGTGTAATCATGTCTTACCTATGATGAAGCCCAGCAACAACGAAGCTGTCACAATCACAATCCACTTGATCCACCGAATTAACCTCGACTCCTTTCTCATTGTAAAGCAGTACGTCCGAGAGGCTTCCACGCAACGACACGACTGCCTCTGCAGAGCACGCTCGCAGAGATAGAGATAGAGAGTAATTTGTTTAAGTAGTGCACAGTGGAGGCATGGGAGAGCGAGCGAGGGAGACAAAGGGAGGGAGGGAGGGAGGGAGTGGGGTTAGTTGACTTTCTGTGTCTGCCAAAGACTGAGGCAGTGAGTGACAGGTTGCAGAGGAATACAAAGAGGGAGCGGGTCATTAGTGGTATGTTTGGCCAGTAGACTAATGACTGTATTTTGCACCTTTGCCATTTATGTGCTGACTCAGTATTACTCATAACGAGACAAGATGGCCAAGAATCGTGAATCCAGCCAAGAATGAGCTGTAAAAGTAACAATTTAGAAAAGGATTCAAGAATGAGTTTCTTAAGAAGGATACTGAATCTGCAGACACCTCTACTCAGCTTATAGAAAAGATGTCTGACGGTAACGAGGACTCATAATGGATCAACACACTTCATGTTAATTAACATATGCGTAGCACATTAACACAAGCTGCAGAAGCTTTTATTCATATATGAAAGTAACAAATTAAACTCATCACATATCTGTAGAAGCCCATTTCTGCCAACAAAAGACATGCATCAAAGTTAGACACAACATAATAGAAATACTCAGTAACTATTTGAAAAGTCAAAACTTCTGACTAGTCAAAATGGACTCACTCATTGACTTCAAACTCAAGTTAAAGCACTGGTATATATTACTGTAGATCATCATGAATTTTTTCCCACACCAAGACAAACTCGACCCCTCCTGGTCCTGTGAACAGCTGTGTGGGGTGGAGGGCAGCTCTTTCATGCAGTGGGCTGGAGCGTGAAGCCGGGAGGAGGCGCTCTGCCATCAGGAATGTGGGGAGGACAGATCCCAGCTCTGCCTCATCCTCCGCACGCTGTGTATCTGGAGAGACAACTTTCATTAAACCTGCGACCTGAAGCTCGTATGGGGAGTTGGTTTTTCATTTAATTTGAACTGTGTTGTTTGGGTACATAAGTTCTCCTAAAACCAATGATGGAGTTTATTTACATTCACATGATAAATTGAGCATAATTTAGGGTAATGATTCAATTATAAAAAGTAACGGCAGATTAATATTCTGTGGTGTTTAGTGTCATGCAAGCTGTGTGATTAAAAGTGTATGTTTATGTGTGTATTCGGTCTTAATAGAGTATGACTGCCTCTTCTGCTTAATCTAGTAAGCTTTTCTTCTTTTTTTTGGGCAAGGGGAGTATTACTACAGTGAGAAACAAAACTATTTAGAAATGTTGGGACCACTCCTTTGGCAATATAAAAACACTTTTTAGCATTCATTTCAATCAATGTTTTCATGACTCAGATAAATGTTTTGGGGAAGAGAACATTCTTTTTTAAGTTCATAAAACTTACATGTAATCCTATTTAAAATATTTTGGGATAGTTTGTCTTTTGTGGGGTTGCAGATCTTCCTGCAGCTACTTCATAAAAAAAAAAAAACAGGGCATCACACACAAAAAACATGGTGGATGGCGCTATCACAACAAGTATGTCAGCAGGGAAGAAACCCAGTGCATCTACAAAAAGCAATCCTTAAATATTATAGCTATATGTTTAAATCAAAGGACAAGTTCACTCAATATTTATGATACAGATATCCCAAAGAAAAACTTGGATGAACATGAAAGAACCCTGATCATGGCCAAGAACTTTTATAAAATATAGTTGAATGCTGTATGAGGTTTTCCTTAGTTTTGCCTGTTGTGGGTGCAGGTGTCCACATGCTTTTTGTTTTTTTTTAATGTTTTTTTTTCATCTGTTTGCAATCTGTTTGTAATCAGGTCCCATACGATCTCCTGTCGCTACAGCTTCAGCTGCATTTCTTACTTCAGACGCAGGATGGCGCTGACAGCTCACAGTAATATGCATGTATAGGCTACTTGTTGCACTTGTTGCACTTGTCAGGTACTTACGCTTGCAGCTATGAGGTTCATTCCCCCCCAAAATCAGACAAATAATCTATGAAGTTATTAACTATATAGCAATATCAGAGATTAACACATTGGTCAGACATAAGCATTATCACCTCTGAAGCATTGATTGATTTGAGGTCACAATGCAGCATTCTTTAAAGGGTTAATCAGTTGTAATTAATGGGTTTATTATGATTAATATATCATTAAGTAATGCTCTATGGATCGGTTATAAGACATTAATAGAACAAAAATGTGTAATCAGCAGATTGTGAAAATCCCTTTGGCAGGTGTTTACCTTTTCAGTTTGTTAAAGTAAATATTTGTACTTTTTTACAAAGAATTTGAATCATCCTATCTGCAATTCCAAGTGTTATTTAATAAAATGGTAATATCACATGTAATAAGTAATCATTAGTCTCACCTGTCAAAGGGAGTTTTCACAATCTAAGCACCCAAAATGTCTATCTCTATTGTAGCAGTTCAATTATGGAACAACGATTACATGAATGTAAGAATGGCCAACTCATTTTTCGTTTTAAAAGGATTGTTTATAAACCTATTTTTGAGACTTACAAGTGTATGTATGTATATATATATATATATATATATATATATATATATATATATATATATATATATATATCAATTATGCGTCTACCTATACCTTTTCAGTCTTTCTTTGTTTTTTTTATATTAGATTGTGGCTTTACTTATTGTATTGTATGTAATTATTTACTGAATAAAACACATGTGTTCCTAATTATTAGGATTATTTATTTCGCATTAGTAATGCTTATTAACGTCCTATAGGTGAGGATACAAGTGCACTTCACTGTAAGACCATGGCGCCCTCTAGTGACAGAGAGGAGCAGTGCGGCGTGATGTGTATTGTTCTGTCTGTTCGGGGCGAATAAAGAGAAGCAACAAAGTCACTTCTGCTCTAACGACGCGGCTCACCTTAACGCTCAGGCCTGCCGTAAAGCAGACTGGAGCGAGATGAGGGGTCGAGCTCCTCACCGCTGAGACTTCTTGTCGGGGTTGGAGGAGGTGAGGTGAGAGGAAGGGGGTGAACAATCAAACTGCGCTCCGAGCAGACAGACAGTCAGCGGCGCAGTGGAGGAGTGCAGGCGGGCGACAGAGCGGACACCGGCCGGTCTGTGGACCCTGCACACGGGCAGTCAGACGGACGCGGAGCTGCGAGGAGGACGAGCCTCACCGACGCTTTGGTGGAAACGTTTGCGGCAGCTGCTGAGCCAGTTGGAGGTCCATCATGGTTGTGTCGTTGCGGAGCTGGGTCGCCAACGAGGGAGGGAAGCACTTTGTCCTGGTGGGGAAACTTTTTTTGTTCAGCTCCTCTCATGAGAGTAGACTGTTTGTTTTTTTGCCTGCAACTAAAACTTGCAAATGATGTCGACGTCTTTTACCAACTTTCATCCTATAACTAAGGGAATTGACTCTTAGTCAGTTTGTCAATGCTCTTCAGTGAGTTTATTCTGCCTTATGTGCTGCATCCATACAGCCTACTACAACCATCATATGCCATGGAGTTATTGTTTGTTAAAGATTACATGTAGTTCAGAGTATACTGTGTGTGTGTGTGTGTGTGTGTGTGTGTGTGTGTGTGTGTGTGTGTGTGTGTGTGTGTGTGTGTGTAGATGCTGTGGCTGGGGGCGAACACCTGGCTCTTCGTGAAGACCTTCCTTTTGTACTTCACTGGACAGCAGTATCACTACCTCTACAAGATGCTCGGGGTAAGACGTGACAGACACATTTACATACGGCACACTGCATTTATTATCAGTGCTCAATACCCAATACTTTCACAGTTATCATCTGTGGTCATAATTTAAACGAAAAGTTTGTTCTTCCACCAAAATTCAAACTACGGGTTTCTAACCTCTGTTGTCACAGGTGTTGAGGAGCTAAATGTTATGGATATCAGAGTTATTTAAGTTTTTCTGATTCTGTAAACTTACAGTCATTGGAGAAAGAAAACAAAAAGCTATCTTTATCTGCAAGTTAACCTATTCCTTTACTGTATATTTGTGAAAAGGTTCACACAATACTACATGGACCGTGAGATAACTAATATGTACAGAAAAAAAGATTTGGTTTGAGGTAAAAATAAAATATTATCATATTGTTTATTGTGCTTTTTTATTCTCCAAAAGTCACACGGTGGCCTCTGAGAGGAAGCCTGACAAGTTTATTTTGATCCGCAAAAAAGTGTAAATATTGGTCTGCTTCAGCTTGTTCCATGCAATCCTGCACATCATTAGTGAGACGTAATGACTGACACAACACACACACCCCCACGAGATATGCTGATGTAGTTTTTATGGCAGACATTTGACTTGCCACAGTCGGGGAAAGCACAGATGTAAACAATAAAATAAAGGATGGCTGAATTCAGGGTCCTGGTTGCGTGCATGCCGGCTCAACGTCACAATGACATGGCACGCCATCGTTAATGTTATTAGTAACACCTGTGCTTTTCTCACTAATGATAAGTCGAAAGGTTTGCTGTGAGAGCAACGCTGGGTCTGAAATCACCCTCCTCTTTCTATGTAGTTACTATGTTTCACCTCCGCCATCTATGTACGCTAGTTTCTGCTATCAACCCCACAATGCAACGTGTCACATCTTATGAATGCTAGAATTACAGTTCTCAATTTATTGCTAACTATTGAGTATAATATTCATTATTTCTTATCCAGGCCGCAGTGGGCCAATGAACAAGTGAGGGATTTTGGACAAAGTCCTCATGTCTGATGCCATATCTCTTTTTAACTTTGTTAAGCCCCTACACACCTGGCTGTGGTCCACTCACGCAGGTGTCACTCATTATGCTTGATTAGATTTCTACTCGGGACTGTGTTTGGGTGCACACAGTGTGTGATTGTGTACGAAGAGATGAATCTAGATTCTAGGTTTTGACAACAAAGGTTCATTTATTAGTTCAGATGGATGACACTCAATATAAAGCTTCTTTAAAAGCTACATTTCAAGGGAGCGTCTTGGTAGCCTTGTATGCCACATTACCGCCAGTTCGATTCCAGCCTTCGTACCTTTGTCGCATGTCATACCTCTCTCTCCCCCCTCAGTTCTAGTCTCTGTTTCTAACATTGATAAATAAAGGCAAAAATGCCAAATCATAAGATTTTCTCAAGTAGTCATAATTACAGCGTCCACAGTGACACTCAATGAGAATAAATATTAAATAGTAACTAAATTGGCCCCCCAAATTGGTCTTGTGACACTTCTTAGAGCCTTCCTAGATCTGACTGTAGGTGTTTTGTAAGTAAAGGGACTAAATCTCTGTTTTTGAAGAAACATGCTGCTCCGGGCTTCAGAGACTTCTATTTATACCACAGGAGCAGGTTTTGTGATGGATGGTCAACTGTCACATGCAATTAGACACAACTGTGTGTGTGAGTGTGTGTTTAGAGTCTGTGCCGGTCCAATAGTGACACGAGCTTGGGCACAATCCCGCACAAACTCACGCAGAATAAGAAATAGAATTTTGATGCGCGTTGGCTCATGTGAGCGTTTGTGTGTGTGTGTGTGTGTGTGTGTGTGAGTGTGTGTGTGTGTGTGTGAGAGACGCTGCTTGTTGCTATTCACCAGCTATTTACGCCCTAATTTTCAAGACCTGTGTTCGTATTAAGTCAGTGAAGAAAATAGAAAAGGAAAATTGATTGCAGCAAAGTTGTGTCTAGTATGGAATACAAGAAAGGGTCATATTTGGCAGCATGCAGCATGTGTGAGTTATTCATGCTCTGCCTTTACAGTGGGAGGCACTGGGGAGAGAGGGCAAGTGTGGGCACGCCACTGGCTTAGACTGAATGCCTTGCCGGAGGGCTTCAGTTTATGTGTGTGTGTGTGTGTGTGTGTGTGTGTGTGTGTGTGTGTGCGTGTGTGTGTGTGTGCGTACGTGCAAGATTGAGATGTATTTTGAAGCTTTAAAGCAGCTGAAGGGAATTTAGATGTATCTTCAAAAAGCACCTTATCACATTTACCTGTATGTATGGTTTAGTGTTTTGTAGTTATATGTGTCTGTGTGTGTGTGTGTGTGTGTGTGTGTGTGTGTGTGTGTGCGTGTGCGTGTGCGTGTCTGTGTTTGGGATGTAAAGGCAGCAGGATATCGGATCTCCTGCTTGTGGTTTTGCGGTCAGTTAATTTTCTAGGGTAAAGGTATCAGACTTTAAGCGTCATCCTTGACTTGCTCTATGTAGATTTTTCCTTTGACTTGTTTGTGTGCTCCATTCTTATATTTCAGAAACCTTGCAGTATGTCTTGCACCTCTATCTGTTTCAGTCCAGGTTGTTCTCAAACACTGCTCGACGCTGTAACTACGAATAGTAATGCACTGAAATTCGTATATATCCCATGAAATCTCGAACAATTAAATATAAAGAGCGACAGATGCCATATAGGCAGGAGATCAATGTGGACGGGTAGATAAAACACCAGACATTTGTCTAGGGGACGGCTGTCTGTATCCCGCGTGTAACCTGAAGTCACAACGTTGATTGATTTGTAAAGTAACTTCCGTACTTACTAAACGCTACTTCCATAGTTATTTTAACTAATGCCACAACCTTTTCCTAAACCTAAGCTAACTAAAGTGGTTTTGTTGCCTAAACGTAAAAAAATAAATCCTGTGAAGATGGAAGTTAATTTTGCAATGACTTTATGCATGTATCAAACATAAATTGACACGCATTGCTGGAGATTTGTAGGAAGATGTGCGAAAAAATGAATAACTTTTCATAAAATTTGATACAAACCGCTGTTTGATAATACGTTGTTCAGTCAGTCGTGTAATATATTGTTGTTCCTTATGTCCTCGTAAACTCTCGGTGGATCTTTTTCTTTGTTGAATTACTCACAGCTGGTGCTTGTTGTATATTGAGATTGGTTCACTCTCACGGCTCTCATAGTGTTATTTCCACAAACAAAGCTCTAAAAACCCAGCGTCCACAGCTTTTCCTCTCAGGAGTTGGTGAAGACCAAAAACAGAGTTAAAATAGACTGAATATTGGATGTGCATTCGTCAAGTTTGACACAAACGGGACTCTAAATCAATGATAATGTTGCTCTGTAACTGCCGGATGTGTTAATAGCCAACTTAGAAGATGATGATATGTCACCGTTGGGAAACAGACTGTTTCCACTGCCCCCAAAAATATCCATTGCTGCAGGTTTAAGCAATTCACGTAAAACACAGCACAACCATTGTTACCGTCATCAATGTATGAATGATGTCTTTGCCGGCTACTTTCCACTTTGATGTTGATGATCATGTACTTACTGTAATCTGCAGTGATAGTACGTAAAGGCTGTATGACATAGTCATTCATAATGTAAAAAAAAGTCTGCACACAAATAAACTCTAAAGGGAGCAATTTGGATATTAGTTGTTTAATCATTGCGTTAAAAAAATAACCACCAGTGTCGTTGGAGCTCCTTGGTAGCCAAATGTTATCGCGAACGTTACCGCAACGTCCCTGGTTCAATCCCAGCTGTGGGACCTTTTGTTGCATGTCATAACCCTCTTTCTCCCTTGTTTACAGTCTGCATCTACACCAAAACAATAATTTTTAAATAACCACATTAATAATAATAAACCATTATAATGGTCTTAAGATGGACAGCAGAGAAGTGCTATTAAAGTCGTTTGAGAAGATTATGTATCCTTCTTGTTTACCGTCAGGAAATTCAACGGCATTAAATTCAACGCCATTAAATCCAATGGAATCAAACATCCAACATCCACTGTTCTTACAAACAAAGCAACAAACCAACCACCCTTTCAGTCTACAAGGAGTTAGAGGTTAATATTCACAATATTTGGGGATGGAGTATCTCTTAAAATGTTGAACTACAGTTTCACACATGACTTGTCTCTCTATCTCTGATCAACTCACTCACCTTCATCTCCCACACTAGTTGTTTGAGTTTCTTCCAGATAATCAGAAGAGACGGCACCAGCAGTGCACATAGAGGCTGCCAAGAAAGGGTTTAAATGTGCTGAGTTTAGTAGACGCCAAAGCACATCTAGTGTTCCGCATGAAAACATCTTAGATTATTGAGCTGTAGCTTGAGGTTTGTAAAAACAGATTACATAGCGGACATCGCTCCCATGCCACTTCAGGTAAATTGGTCAGGTGCTGTATCAGCTCAGATGTTCTGAGATGTTGTGAGATACAAATGCATAATTAACAAATGTTCATTTGGCAGATGCTTTCGAGGTGCAGTCTAAGCCCCATTAGATCAGGGAGAAGCCTTTGAGAACGGGTGCCTCGATATTCAGTTCCACCTGAAAGAACTACAAAATAAAAAACATACTCTGAGGTGAAAGGCACAGGTATGCTGGTGTTTGAAATACCACAGGAAGTTAGTTACTGCGGTGCGGTCCACTGATTCGGCGGTTGCTGCAGCAGCAGACACACAGCTCATGGAGGCAATTAAAAGATTTAAAGATATTTCTTCTCGGAGTCACAACTCAGTCAAATCTGATACATATTTTTATATTCAGTATGACTTCAAACTTTCCGTGGATTGTTATTATAGTTTCATATAAAAATTCATGAATCTGCATAGAAAAAAAGTTCCCGACAACTCCAGAATCATGACATTTTTAGGTTTTCTTCAGAATGAGTTCAGTGACAGTTCTCTGTACATCCATGAGTACATTGCACAAATGAATGGCTAATTGTACATTTGCCCTGGGAACATTTGAGACAAAAACAATCTAACTACAGGCCCACATTGTCAGACTTTAAAATCCCTGGTTTATTGGAGCAGGAAAACAAAGAATTAAGCAGAACTTCAAATATCTGTCTTTGCAATCAGTTTAATTGCATTTAACAGTGCAAATGGAGAGTTGCTTGTGTAGGAAGCAGAAACGATAATTAACACATTTTTTAACTTACTTTTAAAGTTACATTATTTTTTTATTTCTTATTGATTAACATTTAAAATAGAATAACCCCTGTCAATTTCTATAAGGATATTTTGAATTCTCTTTTTGTGTCATAATCCCAACAAAAACTAAATTAGTGTTCTGTTTAAAGGTAAAACCACAGAAGAGAGACGGATGAAGGAAAACGATTATTAGCCTTCATACTGAGAAGAACAAAGATGGTATTAAATAACCCTGCGTGGCGTGGAAGTCATGCCTCAAGCCCCCAGTGTGCACTTTGAATAGTCAAAATCTGAATAGGAACAGCTCGAGAGTCTTAATCTTAATCCGCCAAACCCTTATCAGGCTGCATCAGGCCCCATTTCAACGACCGGCTGCCTGACAGTGTGTGTGTGTGTGTGTGTGTGTGTGTGTGTGTGTGTGTGTGTGTGTGTGTGTGTGTGTGTGTGTGTGTGTGTGTGTGTGTGTGTGTGTGTGTGTGTGTGTGTGTGTGTGTGTGTGTGTGTGTGTGTGTGTGTGTGTGTGTGTGTGTGTGTGTGTGTGTGTGTGTGTGTGTCTCTCGTTCTGTCTTTCCCAGCTAGGGCTGTGCATCAGCAGGGCGTCTGCGTCCGTGCTGAATCTGAACTGCAGCTTGGTGCTGTTGCCCATGTGTCGCTCCCTGCTCACCTTTGTCCGAGGAACACACACGGTAAGAAAGAGGTGGGGATGGAGTGAGGAAAGCGGGATGGGAAGAAAGGTTTTATTCAGTTCGAAAAGTGCATACGTTTTTGCTTATGTCACTTTGAAAGACGTAAAGTTTAAGGATTTGTATGTCAAATGTCGTAAGGGGAAGAAGATACGTTTAAATTGAGTTATGCATGTTGTATTTCCCTTGTATGCCAGCCACAGAGATAATGCTATTGTCTGTGTTATAACACCATATGCTTCTGTAGGTATCGAGCAGAGAAACTCGCAGACTGCTGGACAAGAGCAAGACCTTTCATGTGGCGTGTGGTGTTTCCATATGTATCTTCTCTGGTAAAAACGAATCACCACAGCTCATATTTCTTCATGTGTCACTGTTGTGTGCGTGTGTGAGAAGTGTGGATAAATGGACTCAGGCTGCCTCAGCATTCTCGGTGTACCAGCTGTGATGTCCCTTCAGCTAGTCATGTTTTTTGCTGTCTAGTTGTGTGTGTGTGTCTGTGTGTGTGTTGTTGCTCTTGTGAGTCTCATCTCATGACATCATGGGAGCTTCTAGCAGCTGTGTGTCCTCTGGATCTCTACTTTACAGGCTTCCTCCTCTTATTCATTTTCTCATATCTGTACAGTAACACGAGACCCTCTTGTTCTCACGAAAGAGGCGACCTAAGTCAGCACTAGCCACAAATATATATATATATATATATATATATATATATATATATATATATATATATATATATATATATATATATATATATATATATATATAACCCCATGCTGTGTGCTTTTCCTCACAGTGATCCAGTCATTGGGTAGAGGTCCAGTTGCTGCTATAAAGATCTAGTGAAAAGCATTTCTGCTCCACCAGACAGCATGTCCAGGAAGAGAGCATTGATTTCAAAGGGATTCTTCATCGATTTAGTATTTACTTCATGAACATTGAGGGGAATCAAAAGAGACAGATTACAAATGTATGGTTAAAATCAAAGCAGCAGATAGCATGACTTTAGTTTCTGGTGTGCGTCAAACTCCAGAAACAGTAGATCCTCATTAAGCAACATATGCTGTCTGCATAGTAAATGTGCGTTACAACGCCTTTATGTTCTAAATGTAGAGTTGACACAGCAGCTCCAGAACCACAGAAGATATTATACAATTGAGTAATAATGATAATAATACCTTATATAGCACCATTAAAAACAGAGTTTACAAAGTGCTTTGACAGACAAAGCAGCAAAAGCTCGGCAATAAAACAACAGAAAGCTCAGCAGTGAGACCCAACAAAGCAAGGCAAACTAAGGTGAGAGTTTAACCCTGATAAAACAGTACAACAGTAGTACTCAGCCTGAGAGTGGACTTCCCTTTTTGGCAAACAAAAATCACAGTTATCATTATAGTCTTTGTGTGGATGGCCCTTTAGACTGTCAAACCATGCTACAGCCAAGCTAGTTGCTCTGTGAGACTGTGCTTGCATGTGAGCTGAATGCTAAAATCATCATGCTAACATGCTAATAATGACAATGTGAACACATGCTAATGTTTAGCAGGTTAACTGCCCACAATGTTCACCATCTTATCTCATCTTGTGACCTGATGATGGTGTGAGAGGAACATTTTGTGCCAATCCACCCAAAGTAATTAGGATTCATCCTCTGTGCCAAATTTCCTTGCAAACCATCTAATAGTTGCAGACATAAAATGGCAAACGTTGAGATATTTCAGGCTGGAGCAAAGTGACCGACCAAATAACATTTACATCATTACAGCCAATAAAACTATCTGGCATCTGTTCTTCATAATTGCATCATCTGTTAGCTTAAGTCTTATTTCATAATTGCCATTCACTTCTCAACTCATCAATACACACACACACACACACACACACACACACACACACACACACACACACATACACACACACACACACACACACACACACACACACACACACACACAAACACACAGTTCCACAGCTCTTAGACAACAAATGGCAATGAAGACAGAGAGACAGCAGTGATGGGAGAGAGACACAGACACTGAGAGAAGAAAGACAGGGGGAGTGAGGGGAAGCAGTGGGAGTGAGAAAGGATATGAGTGAGAAAAAGGACCCTTGTGTCTCATGATTACGCCCTCTAATTCCATCAGCTGTTGAACAGCTGCATGGTTAGCCTATGATGTCAGGGAGGTGTGTGTGTGTGTGTGTGTGTGTGTGTGTGTGTGTGTGTGTGTGTGTGTGTGTGTGTGTGTGTGTGTGTGTGTGTGTGTGTTTGCCAGTGAGTCAGGAAGAATGTTTTGCTGACTTTCTGCTGAATAGATAAAGAGATGTGTGTACGAGTGTCCACTAGCAGTTCATTTTTACCTTTATAATTAAGTGTGTGTGTGTGTATGAAGCAGAGGAGCTGTTGGGTATATCTGTTGTGTAAAATGTGTGTTTTAAATCTGCATTGTGTGACCCTTACTCTCTTCTTCTGTAGTTGTACACGTGTCTGCCCACCTGGTGAATGTGGTCAACTTCAGTGTTAGCTACTCTGAGAACTTTCCTGCTCTCAATTTGGCTCGCTACAAAGGAGAGGTGAGGCACCGATTTGCACTCCATACTTGTGAGGACCCTCAATGACTTAATGTACTCCATGGCCCTCTAACCCGAACCATCCCTGACATTTGACGAAAGTAGTTGTATGAAGAATTAATGAATGAAAAATAGGGAGCTTGAGAGGAAAATATCAATCCTGCGCCTCACCTCTGCACAACTGACCAAACAGTGCAGTAAGTGGAACATGTTTTTCCTTCCCAGGACCCCAAGCTGATCATTTTGACCACAAGTAAGAATAACTACTCTTTCTTATACACTATTGTGTAAAGACAAAAGATGTATGTATGCTGGTATGTTTTTTTCTTTTTCTTGTGAAGCAATGTAGGTGGTAAATGTGTTGCAGATTAGAGTGGCTTTATGCCAAGAGGAGAGGAGATCATGCTGCGTTTAGTCCTGTCTTTCTCTTCTCTGTATTGTTTCTGTCTTAGAGGGTAAAAAAAGTTATCGTAGATACAAAATAAAGAAAAAAGTGTTCTTACTGTTAAATTTAAATTAAACAATGTGGAAATATCATAGTGAGAAAACGTCTCCCTTTACATGTGTCTCACATGTGTATGTGTCCTAGGATGTTAATTTGACTCTCTAATTGGCTGATTCTCATTAGTCCCAGGAGTCACAGGCGTCCTGTTGGTTCTCATCCTCTTCCTGATGTTCACATCCTCCTCCTACTGCGTACGGTAGGTCAACCACACCACCATCTGTAAAAGCTTCTTTCAGCTTAAAGATCACGTTTTATGTGTGTGACGTGTGACGATGTGTGAGAGAAAAGCTTTTTTTTGGTTTGTTCGCTGTATGAGCAACTTTCATTTAAATGAAAGGGAGTCATATTGGAGCCTTGGTTTTTGTGCTTACAG
>NC_136598.1:17544832-17804832 GCF_910589615.1 Taurulus bubalis | reverse complement strand
TGATTATGTGTTTGCACATGGTCGTTAAGCAACGAGCTGGTTCCATAAAATCCCCCTTAAACCCGATTGTGCTCTGCAGTGTTTACTGGAGTTGTGAGCAATTAGTCTGCTACAGGTAACTGCCAACAAAAAGAAACAGAAACGCCACACACCGTGAAAGAAAGGTCCAAAGATTTTGCATGTGTTCTCATGAATATACTCACTTTTTGATTCAGAGCCAGGGAGAATACAACATACATATACAACATAAGATTCCCAAAGCTTCCGTGGAATACGCTGCACTCTTAACTATTTCCCACTATTAACCTAGTGAGAAAAGGTTTTCGTCTACCTTTTAGTAAGAATTTTTGACAATTACGATGTGTTCACTTGGTAAAAAGAAACATAAGACTTAAGTGTGCATACATCGGTGGTAAATTGGCTGCAAAGCCACTGTCGCGGAAGTTTTCTGATCTAAAATGACCCGAATCCTTTTTTTTTATACGTACTTTATCATTATCAGCTGCTCAGTCCAAGAATAGCAATAATCCTTCTTTACTTCAGAGGACATATTCTATGAAGGCCCTGAGCAGAAATGTACACTGCAAACCTATCTGTTGGTCTGTAGAGAGGAAGGTTTTATGGGTTCCTCAACTTCCTCACAGATTTTATAACGTTAAAACCCCAAATCTGTAGAAGTATGGAAGAAAAAGGCCACATGAACGTTGACGTATGTGCGGGCCGAGAAAACTACGGTTTGACACTATTTGGGGTTTATTTTTGTAGCTGTGATCATCAGGTGTATTGTTCATGCTACTGGAGCTATGACTCACCAAAGTAACCGCTGAGAGCTATGAACATAGCGATATCGGAACTGCCTCCATTTTTGTGATGGATTGTGAACATAAGTATGTAGAAAGTCTTTGTTTCTCTTTGTCTATTTGTAGACATGGCTTTGGGTGTCCGGTCCTCTCTGTCTTTACTGTGCCGAGCGTTTCTACCGCTACATCCGCAGCAGCGACCCTGTTACCATAGTGACAGTCATCAGGCACCCTTGTGACGTCATCGAATTGCGCATGCTTAAGAAGAACTTCAAAGCTCGTCCCGGACAGGTGAGAAGACATGACATGTCTTTATCTCCAAACATTTTGTTTTTGTGACATGTCACTTGTATTTATTTAATCGTGTGATGTTTTTGAGGTGAACATAAATTCCTCCGCCGTAACTAAGTGTGGTTTCTTAAGTAAAAAGGTTAATCTGATTCTTTCTTCTGTGCCTCCACCTTTTTTTCTCCCCCTTTTTTCTCTCCATCTGCTCCCTTTCTAATCCTCTCACCCTTTATCTGTGTCGTCCTGCTGTCTCGCCATCTCTTTCCTTTCTTTCTCAGTATGTTGTTCTTAACTGTCCAGGTGTCTCTTCATTTGAGAACCATCCCTTCACGCTCACAACGGTGAGACTTTATGCAGCACATTCCTCAGTCATGACACAATGCAAACACACACACACATACACACACAGACACACATGTGTCTATACGCACACATATGTTTCTTAAACTTTCTTCCCCCCGGCAAAGAACATGCAGTTCTTTGTCTCTCCCAATGTCCCGCCCTCCTCTGCTGCTGGCTGGCTCTTAAATGAGCCTGGTCGCCCAATAATATTCTTTTTCACATTATTTGTTTATGTTTTAAGATTTGGTCCAGATTATATGAGACATGAGACAAACAAACAACAATCTTTTTAGTCAGCACAGACAGACAGCAAGACTCGTTCAGTGTGTGCATGCCTATGTCTGATGTGTTATGGAGCTTTGAGGAGGAGGGCAGGGAATCACACTGACAGAGAGCAGACAGACCCCTGAGGCTAGTCTGCCAACAGGAAGGCTTAGTGTGTCTGTGTGTGTGTCCATGTGTGTGTGTGTGTGTGTGTGTGTGTATGCATTGTTAGATTTATTGACAAGAGTTTTAGCTGTGTACTGTGGATGTCCATTGCATTGTGTGTGTGGATGTCTGTGTGCTTTCTTGTACTTTCCAACTACTGAAAGTGTGTGTACTTGAATACATGTGTGTTTTTTCTTTTTTGTGACTAACTGTCTGCTTTTTAACTACTCGCAGTGTCCCACAGAGAACAAGGACACTTTTGGCATCCATCTTCGAGTCGTGGGAGACTGGACTGGTGGGGCGGCACACACACACACACACACACACACACACACACACACACACACACACACACACACACACACACACACACACACACACACACATAGTCTATCTTTTTGTGTTCATCTCGGGATGCTTGCATAGGATAACATGTGCAGAAACACACGGATAACAGTAAAGACAAGGCACACGCACACACTTTCCCTATCAGAGTTGACAGGATGGAAGACCTTTTGTCCCTTCTCTCTGAGGAGGAAGCATTTAAAAAAAAAACTATCACACACATCTTACTATTAGTGTATGGCTCCCACAGTTTTGTTGTCTGGTTGAAAACGGTATTCACCATGCATGCATGCGCGCACACACACACACACACACACACACACACACACACACACACACACACACACACACACACACACTCACCTACACTCACATTACACAGTTAATTAACATTCACAGAGCTTGTAAAATTTCAGCGAAAGAGCTAGGAAAAGGCTTTTGTTAAAGACCCAAGCACTTTACATACACATGCAGCATGTCAGAGAAAAGAAAAAGTCAATAACAAAAATCACTAACCTATCTAGTAGTGTATCTTGCACTTTTTTATGTGACTGCATCAGTCGCATTGGTATGCAGTGGACTCAAAGGTAATCACTTCTGGAGGAAACTGTGGCCTTTGCTACATATGCAAGAGCGTATACACCCGCTACTGTACATATATACACACAAAGGTTTTCAGAACACAGGAAAGGAAATGGGTTTGTTTGTGTTGGCCCCTTAATCTTTCATGACTACAAGTTGTAAGAAAACATTGAGTTGGAATGTATAGACACCTCTAAATGTGGCAATATTTGTACAGTCATGTTTGCATGAACATCTTTATGACCATGTCCATCCTTAGAGAGTTCGATCAGTGGGTGAAATAATGAGAAATTAAAAACCTCTCTCCTCAGAGCGGTTCACACAGCTGTTACTTCCTGAACCAAGGATGGACTTGGAGATCCTTCCCATGGTGCAACAAAGGAGATACCCCAAGTATGTTTGTGTGTGCGTGTGTGTGTGATGTGGCTGACATGATTTCTCATGAAGGCTCAGAATCACAGAGGGGTCAGAGGTTTCGACCTCCAGACTTCTGACCCTGTGCTCTTCCTGCTCTGTGTTTGAGGGAGACAGGGATAGGCAGAGATGGAGAGGGAGATGAGTTTGTTTTGTGACAGTAAACCACAGCTAAACAAACTATCAACCCCTCCTCCGCTGTAAAGTGGGCTGAGGTGTGCACCAATGGTCACTTATGGTCACAAAGGTTCGGGTTCATTTCTATTTACTGGTATTGTTCAACTAGTGTAGAACGCATATTTAATTCTACTAAAGGGCCACTAACACTAAATGTATTTCAATGAATTGAGAAAAATGAGTACAAGTGATTTTACTCAACATTGAAATCCCCTAATATGCTGTTATTTAACAGTTAGACATTTGGAGAAATCTGCAATATCTGCAATATTGAAACCAGTTTAATGTTAATGTGGATGTTAGTTTCTGTTCGGAAATAGGTTCAAAGCATGTTCAGCCTAGTTCAGCATAAAGGCTGGACACAAGGGAAACTGCTATCCAAGCTACATCAAAGTTGTCAAACCAGTATTTGTCTATTTTTACTCAATGTCTTTACCATGAATAAAAAGTTCTTAGAGTTACATGAGCACATTGCTTGGGATTATCTGACAGTAACATTGAGCCAAGACTCACTTAGCCCTGTGGCGGGTGTCATGTGTCTGGATGTGTAATGGCTCAGTTTTGTGTTATCTGAGCATATTTGGGTATATTTTCTAATATTTGTGTTTGGCCATGCTTGGTAATTTTATATCTGTTCGTTTACAGCAGTGGTTCTCAATTCTGTTTGAACTTACAGTTATATTTTATTTTTTATTTATTAAATAACTATTTCTAAAGGATTGTATTGATGCTAATTTTGAATATATATATATTTTTAATCTCTCGTACCCCGAGGAGTGCCTTCACTCATCCCCAGGGGTACATGTCCCCCTCCATTTGAGAACCACTGGTTTGAAGTGTGTGTGTGTGTGTGTGTGTGTGTGTGTGTGTGTGTGTGTATTTCCATGACACAAGTATTTGAGCAGCTGTTGTCGAGATGACGTGTGTGTTTGTGGGGTCAGACAAGCTGCACCCAGACTGTGATTTCAAATGCAGGATGTTTATCTGCTAATGTGTGTTTGTGTTCTTGTCCACACTGTACGTTCAGGCTTTACATCGATGGCCCGTTTGGAAGTCCATCAGAGGAAGTATTCAACTATGACGTCAGTGTTTGTGTGGCGGGTGGAATAGGAGTCACGCCGTTCGCCTGCGTGCTGCATGCTCTACTGTGAGTTTTTGAAAAAAACACACAAACATCACTGATAAATGATGAAGAATTGGAGCAAGCGTTATTTTGTTTCTTTCTCTCTTTCTTCTTCCCTGCTTTACACCTCAGTGACGGCTGGACGGGTTTCAGGTTGCAGAGGTTGTACTTTGTGTGGGTCTGCAGGGAGCTCCAGTCCTTCTACTGGTTTGCTGAACTGCTGTGTGCTCTCCACCACAAGGTCAGGAAAACGTCTAAGATGCTATCGCCTTCAAGTTATATTGAATAAAATATGTGGGAGCTAAACTGTGGTTCATGATCAAGTTTGCTAATTGTTTGTACCAGTTTCTTGTGTGTGCTTGAATATCAACATTATGTCAAAAGACTCACTTGGAGTTATTTGGCTTTTCTTTCTTCTTCTTTTTTTTACTAAATCACTGCTCTTAAAAATGTCTGTACATGCTCCTGCTTTTACTGTGAATTAAGCCATTCTACCAGCAAAGATAATCTAATTGATAGAGACGTTTGAAGCTCGAAACTTTCCATTCCTGTGTGTGTGTTTGCTGGGTTTTAAGCCAAAGGGAAAGGTCAGAGGTTAAAAAGCGCCAAAGGCTGCAGATTAGCAGTTTATATAGAAATATGGATTGATCAAATAAAAAGCATTCCTAAGGTATCAACCTCTGCATAACTCAAACTCAGAGTTTGATGTTAATTTTATGTTTTTATAGTGATATTGATTAACAGACTGTTGTTTGTTGTATTTCACGCCATCTTGTGGCTGGTTGTAACTTTACCTCTCCTATATCAGAGAAACCAAAGGAACACGTGTTGCATTTTATCCTAAATATCACTGTGTTGAATGAGACATAATGCATCACAGAACTTCTAAAACACTGAAGTTTCCATGTCTGTGTTTGTCTTTTAGCTTTGGCAGGAAAACAGACCGGACTACTTTAATCTGAAACTTTATGTCAGTCTGACAGACAACCTGGAGGTAGGTGTGACACACACACACACACACACGCACACGCACGCACACACACACGGTCTAGCTTTTTGTGTTCATCTTTTTATTTCCCTTTATCCGTTGTTGGTCAGTCTATAATATCTTCACCCACTAGAAGGCAGTATATGACAGTGAGAGAAGCTACAGCAGTCTATTGTCTGTTGTTGTCAGTTCTCTCTGAACTACACAATATTTATTGTTTCAGATTGTTTTAGCATAAGTACGTCTATCGTAAACCATTTGTTTCAAACTTCCCACCTTTCCTTGCTGTGGCAAACAGCCATCAGCGACCATGAATCGCAGCCATCATGTTGACATAAATGCTTACTTGTCTCAGTTTCCGTAAACAAAAAACATGCTTTATTTAATGGCATTGATTGATCAATTGTTTGGGCCTATTTTTGATCTTACTGTAAGTAGCTGCTAATATTTCCTCCAGTGTTTATTAAACGATACGTGTCACTGAGCCCAAGCCAAACTCTTCAGGATCTATTCAAAATGTCAGACATATATGTGGATCATGTAGAACCCAATAAGTATAGCAGTGAGTATCCTCACCTGCTCAGTGTGTAAGATAGGCCGTAGTTAAGGCAGGAACATCACACTATTGGGTGTTGCCTCACACGTGTACAGAAAGATCCTGACTCTTATCAGAGCTGCTCTGTGAAAAAGGATTGACCGAGGGGATTAACTTGCTGGCCACAAAAAGACTGATATAATACTTTGCCTGACCTTTTTCTCAAACCTATAAATCCTATAGAAATGTCTCGAGACACAGTGAGTTTACCGGGTTTGCAGTCTCTCACGCAAACTGAACCAGCAGGCTAAAAATGTTAGACGTTCATTTGCTTGTCTCCTCTTTATAGGAGCTAAGATAAAGGTAATGGACCTGGTGTCTGATGGATCTATAAGGCAGATTTAAATGGTATTGATATGAAATAGCTCAATATGAAACTGTCACAAAGTTCAATACATCAGTAGCATACTTGGCTGATACACAAGCTCTTTACACAAGCTCGGATCTTTAAACCTATAGATGTCAACACTGATATTCTGCTAAAAAATAAGATTGTATGTGTCATCAATCTGCTGCTGCATTGGTCAGCTTTCTCTCGATATGAAATTGATCATGAATGATGATATTCCTCAGTCATTGCTGGATTTACATTTGCTTAAACATAATCAACTTAAAAAAGTGATAATATACCAATGTTGTGTTGACAGCTTGTTTTCCGCTGCCCTAAAATGACCAAACAAATCAGTTAACACTGGGATGTTTTTGTTATCTAACTTATTTTCCAGAGCATGTCTGAGGAGAAGTACCGTCCACTCAACTCAAGGCTTCTGGTTGGTCGACCCAGGTGGAAGTTACTGTTTGATGAGATTGGGAAGACCAATAAGCAGTGAGTAGCGTGTGAATGTCCTAACCTGACACACAGAAACATTTGTGAAGCCTTCATTTAAAACTGTGAAAAAGGCACTTTCAAATAAATATGTGGCAGGTGATTTGATGAACTGTCTTGTCAGTCAAGGACGTCTTACCCATCGAGAGAAGCCTTCAATGTCGTTCTTTGCTCTTCTTTCATTGAGTAAATACCCTCCAGTTCTGATATAACTGATGCTATTGGTGCATCTACGCTCACCTCTTTAGGAGCTGCCATTGTTGTTTGGAGTGAAACAGTCGCCTCCTTGTGTCACGTCCCACACACCTAAGCCCCGCCCAAAGCTTCAAATAGCTCCACACAGGACGCTGATTGGTCCGTGTTCTGGCTTACCGAACAAAGCACTTTACAAAAAAACGCTTGTGTTATGTGATCTTGTTACATCGCGAGAATCCAGCTGCTCTGAGAGGTAATGAATGTCCAGGAGTGGAGTAGGATCTAGAGTTGTGGCAGCCGTAGCTCATGTGAGTGGTCGTCCTGCAACCGCAAGGTAGCCGGTTCGATCCCTGGTCTCCCCATAGTTTGCATGTCAAAGTGTCCTTGAGCAAGACACTGAACCCCTAGTTGCTCCCCGGGCGCTTCTCAGCAGCTTACTGCTCCTAAATTGCTATAGATGAGTTAAATGCAGAGAGCAAATGTCATGTATGTTTGTAAAAATTTATGTAATATGACGACGTAATAAAGTTTAAGTTATTACATCCATCAGCTGTTTCTCTCCCTCTCTCTCTGTGGTTTCAGTAAGCGAGTCGGGGTTTTCTGCTGTGGACCAAAGGGAATCTCCAGAACTCTCCACAAACTGTGTAACTCAGCTCGGTCCTCTGGAGCAACCTTTGAGTTCAACAAGGAGTCCTTCAGCTGATCGACCATCAGAGCTGGTTCTACACTTCAACCTCACTGAAAAAAACAGCAACTTTGAAGTTTGACATAATATGAAACTAGCCAAAAGAACTTGAAAATTCATAGACTGTACTATTATTATTTCATATGCATCACCGCCCCATAGTCACAAAAAGGCCCAGCAGGACAAGACCGTAACATGCATCTTTAGGCCTGTTCCTCTCTACAGACCAGCTCAACCCCCAACTGACGGCTCCTTCAGCTTCAGCATCTGATCCAATAAACCTCTGTGAAAAGCTGAAGAGACCAGCCCACTGCTCGGATTCTCCACTCAGGATGCTCTGTGTTTCTAAAGTTGCGTTTGGATTTCATGTTTTCCCTGACACACCCTTCTGCGGAGTAAATTAGTTTTCTCATGTTGCCGTGTAAATGTGAGAAAGAAAATTGGCTACCTGCAATTCCACAATCAAAAACACAACAAGATAAAGATATAAACAAGAGGGTATTAATCTTAAAGTGCACCAGGGCTAAACTGTTTTTTATCTAAACATTTAAGAAACAGTTGACTTAAATAGCCAGAGAGGTGGAACCACATGGGCAAATCAATTGTGGTGACCATTAACTATTTTAGTGTCAGCCAAACATCATTTAACCTTTACTTGACATCAAACTGACACCAAACGAGCTCGACCGACCAAAAAGCATCCGTATGTCCCACTCATGGAATCAGGATTTATAGACTGCCTCTTTAGAGTCGCCCCTTCAGAGAACAATCACTTCCTGTGTCTGAGCTGCAAACAGTAACTGAGTATTTGATTGGTCTGTGAGACTCATCAGAATCTGCAGTGATGAAGTATAAGTATTTTATACTTATTAGAGGAAAGGGATGGAGCCAAAATGGACAATGAACACTTGCATTGGTCTTTGTTTTCATTTTGTGTTTCATCTGTTCCAGAGGTGGAACCGCGGTTCATGTATGTGTATCAAAAACCTGTGTTTATACAAAGCAAACCTACATTACACCTCAAGCCAGTATTCTTAGTTAGTTGTTTTTACAATTTATTTATATTGTTTAAAGTTATTTTATGTGATTTAAAAAACAAACTTCTTCCGGGCTTTGGCAATTTCTCAATTCTTTTTATTTACATATCTCCAGAAAGTTGAGACGTTACTGTAAAAATAAAAGAGGAGGATACTCATGATTTGATAACAATCTACTTGTAAGTTTGACATCACATTTGTAGTAGTTTATGTTTTAGACTTAACTATTATTTACAAATAAATGTGCCAAAACTGTAAACACCAGTTCTCTGTAAAGAATCAACAATTTGATATTTCCATTATTGTGACTGCAATGACAGTATTCTCCTAAATTGTGCTTAATAACCATTTATTTGGCATTTGAAATTTGAATATATTTACATGTTACACAGTATGTCTATTTTCAGAACTGTCCTTGTTTTTTAGGAACAAGACAAAGCTTGAAATAAAAAAGATTTTCCACTCATTATATATTGATTACTTACACAAAGGGGGGAATTATGTATTATTTCCAATCCTGGCAAAATGTACGTTATTATCACAAATATATAATTCATAGTCACAAGCATATACTTAAGAAACAATTACATTTTTCTAACAACTTTGACTGTTTAGTGGCATTAACTATACTGAGTTTAGTTCTGTAATCTGCTTACTAAGCTACCTCTACTGTTGTGAAACTTGAGTTGCTTTTTGTTTAAATTAGCTATGAGGTATGTCGTTGACATGACTACCAAAAGCAACTACATTAGATATTATATAACATACAAACTGCGAACAAAGAGATGACAAAAAATCACAGAGAAAACTGCATCTTATTGGTCTGATTTTAATGCAGCATGTACAAATTCATGATTCATCTTTGTTTTCACCACCTACATTCTCTTTGCTTGTGAAGGATCACAGTCCTCGCTGTGGTCCTTTAGCACCATCGCTAACACACAAGAGAGTGTGTTGGAAATTTGTTCAGTGATTTCACTTTTGTAAAACAGTTTTGCACTCAAAGACACTTAAACTGCATGATGAGCTGTATACAATGAGGTACATCTGTGGATGGTTATACATGTTCGCTACATAATATACTCACAGACTCTTTTTCGAAGGAATCTTGATGTTTATATTACATTTTGAAAGGCAGTTTGGCTCTCAGTTACTACAATGCATTTTAATGAAAAGTATTGGTGGGCAAACAATGTGACGGTTACAACCCGAGCAGTCATTACAGCTACAGTACTGCCTGAAATGATAGAACATTATTAATTTCATTTCATTTGTGTTTTACTTGACTCTGCCCATACGTATTCTTACAGTATTTGCCTACAGTAAAATACCATGAACTAATAAATTATGAATTCATTTGAATTATGTATCAGGATGTTCTCTGTTTCAAGTCAGTGAGCAATTATCAAGAAAAAGTTGCCACGGAAAGAATATCCACACCACTGTTGCTGTCATTGACTGCCGAGTACTTTGTGTAAGTAAATGTAGTCAAAGTCACAGTACAAATAATCACAAGACAATACTGCAGTGCACTGTATACTTTACATTTTCATTTGAACACTATATGTGTGTTGCATTGTAGTAATGCACACTTAATGGCTCTGTTTGTGTGTGTCTTTGTGTGTGTGTGTGTCACACAAAAGTATTCCTTATCTGTATTCCTTATATGAATGTATAAAATATGAGGGACATCTTCCTGAAGTTGGGTCCCTGCTTCTTCTGCATAATTTCTATTTGTATGGTCTCAAACCTTCAAGGCTCAGTTCACCTAAATCCCCCTAAAATATTTCCCACTCACCTCTGATAAGTAGCTATACTGTGACGTCTTATGTCACTACCCAAATACACTAGTGGTGAAAGGTTGTTTTTTGTTGCTTAAAGCGTAAAAAGTACTCGAAAATCTTTGAAAAACACTGGAAATCTAGATAATAAAAAGTAAAAAAAAAAAAAGTTTACCTGTTATGTTGCAGACATTTTTATACACACACAACTATCTGCCAGATGTCTTTACAATTTAAATAGTATTATTATGGGAAATCAATAGCAAAATTGTATGTTGTACCAGAATTCATCTCATGCATTTGCCACATGCGTGTCCCTAATCGTTAATCACGCTCTATGTACAGTATCTCCAGTTACAGAGTAGTCTGATATGAAGAGCCTTCCTCTGAGCTGCTGTTCAGTAATGGCTGTCTCTCTCCGAAGCTCGGCACCCTCTTCCTCCTCTGGTTACGCTTCCACTTCCTTCTTGCAACAATAAGCACTGCAGCGACGATTGCGGCGGTCAACGCCCCGAGGATCCCAGCTCCCAGGAGCCACTGCCAGATCTGCTGGGCCTGCTCCAGGTACGGCGTCAGGAACTCCTGAACAAACCTCTGGCCTGTAGTGGAGATATGATGTTGATCATTTTTTATAAATTACATCTTGAGAATGCAGAAGAAATAATGAAACCATACATGAGTTGCAAATATTTGGAAAACTGGCTATTTTTTAAGTGAATGACTTAAACATTTCATAACCAAAATGATTAAAAAAAACATATTGCCTAACCATATATTATTTTTCTATTTTGTGCTCTCATTCGCCACCTATTGGTGAAAGATATCAATATATCCGCTAAGCCTCTCTGGAACCAATTCAGCTTGAATGATTGAATTATAAATGCTGTTGGCCCAATCAGACATAGTTTTCCAGTAAAATCATGGATCATCTAGTGATTCCTTTTACAATAGCTCTTTAACATAGTTTTGCACACTTTCTATGCCCCTGGTAATTAATTCACGTTGCTGCCGCGCATTATAAAGTGTATCACAGAACAGAGCAGCCTACAATCAAATGGTTAACAACCACAACACTACTACTAGGGCTACAGGTGTCTCACAAGTACAGGTACCACAGCTGGAACGTAAAGCTTCTGCTACTGCCACTGATTTTAAAATAAAATAATATATATATAATATATAATGAAAGATAAAATATTCTTAAAATAAATTCAGAAAACCTGTGTTTAAATGTGCAGTGCATATATATATATAATGAAAAGTTGTGGAAACAATCTTTTATTGGGCTTGTTTGTCATTCTGTACTGACCAGGGTCCAACAGGTAGGCATACTCAAATCCCAGAGCCTTGTTGGACAGGAAGTAGTCTCCGTTTCTGTAGAGAGGCAGGAAGGGCACCATGTAGTAACCATCATTGTGACCAATGGGAGCATTGGCTCGTGGGTAGTTGGTCCGGACAGGCTGGTGGGCTCTGAGCCAGCGCTCAAAGATGCTGGAGAAGAGAAGGAGGGAACAGAGTGATCAACAAGAGTGAAGGATGATGAGGAAATAGAGGGACAAGATTGTTATCATAAATATATTTAAAGGAATCAAAAAATCATATTTTTATTTTAAACTTTATTTTAAACTTTATTTAACCAGGAAGTCCCATTGAGATTAAAAATCTCTTTTTCGAGGGAGACCTGGCCGACAGACAGGCAGGAGCATAAAATAGTTACAGACAGAAAACACAGAACAAGACAAGTTAAAAGAAACTAAAAGCTAAGAGACAGTGACGTAGAGTTAATTTTAGAAACATTTACATTTTTGGGAACCTGCCTCTATTTCTTTCATTCATATAATGGTTGTATCAAGGCAGTCGGCAAAGACAAAGAAAAAGGATCACGCGAATAATATTAAAATGAAGATTTCCTTAATAAGATAGTTTTTATTTGCAATAAAGTATTATAAATTATGTTTAAAATATGCTTCATACTTTTAAAGAATGGTATGATTTAATTATGTGTCTTGTCAATATCTTTCTGTAAACAAATATGTCTATATAGACAAATAACTGTGACATAAATATACATAAATCGACCTAAATATGTGCAGAACCCCATTATTTATCTTCCTGTCTCACTATCCTAAAACCTTTTTGTCCTTGTAATACTTTTCTCTTTTTGTTCCTGCCCTTGTGTCCCCTCCTTCTTTCTCATTTCTAACACATGAATGTTTCTTCATCAAACAAATGTGGCTATTTGCTGCAGTAAATAGAAACAATTGACCAGATGATTCAGTCTCATTAGCAGACATGTTGGTGTGCTTCCTCATACCTGTCAATGAACGCATGGTGCAGCAGGAATATGGGGTCGTTGGCTGAGCCCTGCACTGAGGACATGGAGCCGTTCATGAAGACATGCAGGGCGTTGTGCATGGTGCTCCGGCCCGACATTGCCATACCGGATGTTGGACTGGCAAAACCTGCAGGAGGGAAGACAAGTACTCACTTGTGTTTCAAGTGCTCTTTCACACATCTTCGTACCTTTCATATGGCTAAGATAGATGGGGTCAAGCACACTGGCGACAAGAAAATTACTTATTGACCTTAATACCAGCTGAAGTGACTTTTGAGACATGCTCTTGGAAAATGCGTAACAAAGTATTGCAAAAATAAAATATTTTTTTATGAACAAAAACACACAGTGTGCGTGTGTGTGTGTGTGTGTGTGTGTGTGTGTGTGTGTGTGCGTGTGTGTGTGTGTGTGTGTGTGTGTGTGTGTGTGTGATTCAACCACTCCTACCCTCGACGACGTTTCTAAAGCTCATATTGGCAAATCGGTCCATGGGCCCCGTCTCGTACTCGGGGAGGCCCACGGTGAAGTCCACATCGGCTGTCGTGGGGAGTCTCTGCGTACGGTTGGTATCATGGTTGCCAGGGTTACGCAACAGTGGACCCTCCCCAGTGGCGTTACACAATGCCTCTCGACTGTTGTACTCCTCTGGCTGGGTGCAGATCACCTACACACACACACACACACACACACACACACACACACACACACACACACACACACACACACAAAGCTTCACACATCAAATTGAAGTGCAAGAACTACTGCAAACGTTTCTCGGGTTTCAGAATAAAGTCTGAGATACATTTTCTGAGATGTGAACACAAAGCCTCTGAAGTAGGATTTTCACTCTGATCTTTTATGCTGACTGGACCACTTGAGGATGAATTCTTTAAAAAAAAATTGTGTTTCAAAACAACTCATTCATTTCATTGGATTAAGAGGCTAAACCAGCTTTAGAACAACAGATCTGCTGAATGAAATGGAAATATAAAAGGTCTTTGTTTTTTTGGTGGGGAAAGGAATTTTCAGCCTCTTAATAATGGATAAGAAAGATGATCATCTACACTCAGTTATCCGTGCAGTTTGTGCTCACAGACACACTCGCTGAGAGTCAGAGAGAGACATGTCCTTACCTTCCATGAGGAGAAGACTGAAGCAGGGCTGATGAGGTTTGGATTGAGGGGACTGCGTCCGCCCATCAGAGCATCGGTGCACACCTCACAGGTCTGGGCATCCCTCCAGTCCCAGTATGGGATGGTGAAGTTAAAATCTCCCGTCAGCTTCCTAATCTCATTCTCCCAGTGAAGCAGGTAGATTCGGTGCCACGGCAGAAATGCTGCAGATTCGTGGGCAAAGTCGATGTCTCTCCACACGTTCCCTGGCCCTCCTAAGAAGGCGTCCCGGGACACGTAGTAGTGCATCCAGACAAACAGGTCATAGGTGTTGATGTCAGAGAACATGGGGTTCTCACCATTTTCACCCATCTCTGCTCTTGTTGCTGTGGAGATCACATAGTCACGGCTGATGGTGTTCTTCGCCAGGTTCAGATAAGAGGTAAACTTCTGTTGCTCAACAGGGGACATGGTCAGGATGTTCCGGCGCACTGACTCCCTGTACTCGGCACAGTTTGAACCCCAGTAGCCAAACCTGCATTCACCACAGTTAACGCCTCCATAGTTTCCAGCACAACGACACGTCCGGTTGAAGAAAGCTAAAGGCCAGCGCTCTCTGTCATCAATCCCACTGTGTGGGTACTGGGGCCCATGGGGCTCTTCTGAGACCTCCACCTCAGTGCAAAAACCACGGCCGGACATGGCACCGCAGGCTGAGCCGTCACCATCCCACGTCGGGCAACACTCTTTGGTCCGGAGTCCCTCCGAGTTGGCACACAGGCGAGGAAATTGGCATAAAGAAGTCCCAATGAGCTGCAGCAGAACTACAGATACATACAAGCCCCTCATGGTGAAAGTCAGACAGTGTAAACTCCTGCTGTAGAGGTGGACACAGCAGGACCTGAGGCCCTCACAGGATGATGGAAAGGTGAGACGCAACTGTGGCACAGAGAAGTAGAGTCACTGCCGTAAAGTTACTGCTAGTTAGTCGGCTACAAGCCAGATTTTACACGACCAAACGTGATCAATGGCTTGTAGAGAAAAATACACACTCTTCAGGTACCTATATTTACACAAGCAACCAATTACTAACTTGCAGCTTGCAGGTTTTGGAACTTGCTACCTCTCTATGCCACAATCTAACCCTCCACTAAGCCTCCTGCCTCCTCTCTCTTACACCGAAATCCCTGTTCTCTTGCCTCTCAGTGAGCTGTTTTAGGGGCCGTCCTCTGGCAAAGTGTGTGATCTCATTGTGATCTAACACACACACACGCACGCACACACACACACACACACACACACACACACACACACACGCACACACACACACACACACACACACACACACACACACACACACACACACACACCACACATACTCAAGAATGTGCACTCACACTATCACATGCTCAGGATAATATTCTTGATTCCTCTTACATTTTGTCTTGAGACCAGCTGGTCCCTGATCCCCTATACCTCAGGCAGAAACTCATGTGGTGTGTGTGTGTGTGTGTTGTGTCGGCACACAACCCTTGGCAAAGACTGGGCCGGAGTTTATGCACGATCAAGTTGATGTGTGGTTAAAACAGAAAAAGTGAGAAAATAAACTGCGATTTAGAAACGAGAATCTACCACAGTGACCTCAGAAGTGACCTTTTGCAGGTTTTCAGTGCAGCCAAACTCGAGTGCTGATCAGTGTATTCAGTGATTCTGCTCCATTTGGCCTTGGCAGTGTGATTCATGAGAAATAAGGAATGTATTAGTCTGGGCAACAAACTATATTTTTTTTACTGATATCTTAAGCCATCATTCAGGTTGCACTTTTAGTTATTTTTTAAATAGGGGCAAAAACAATATTTTCACTTATGTGAGGCCATGTGAGGATCACGTACATCTAATGTAAAAAAGAACATCTTGTGACCTGACCTTCTGTGATCAGAAGCATGATTTGTTAAAAACTGTACAAAATTCAATATTCAGTTTGCTTGTCAAGTGTTCTATGCGGGTCTTAAAAATGAGCCAGATTACCAAGTATTTACAACACTCAATATAATACTCAATATTTCACAATAAACATTATTCCATGGCACCAGAGCTGTGTTTGAACAACAAAGCTCCAAAAAGCATCCGAAGTGGTAATATCAGTCAAAGCAGAGCTGTAAAATAAACAGAATGGAACAAAAGAAACCCTTGATAGAACTTGATACAATAATATATATATATATATATATATATATATATATATATATATATATATATATATATATATATATATATATATATATATATATATATATATATATATATATATATATATATATATATATGTTTAAGACTGCAATGGTTGTAACTTGTGTGTACAGCTTATAATCACATTATTGACGTGAATTATTAAATTCACAAGTTGTGCATGTTTTAAGAACCATTTCATTACATATAGCCTATTGCAAAATAAAGGTCCTTTTGACAGTGTCCACACCATAGCGTGATGGTCACCAGCACAACACAAGAATCTTTAAGATGTGGAAACATTGAGGGAGACAGACAGTGAGAGTTTTCTTGGCTCCTCTGATTCCGCAGACTATAGTAGTTTACAGTCGGGGCCCCGGGCAGAAAGTCATCCGCGCAAACCTCGGGATCACAAGCCGGTCACATGCTGCCGTTGCCAGGCACGGGGTGCAGCTTATCCCGCTGCTGGAACGCAGCAGTACGCACATGAATGACCATCACAGGATAAACCTGTCTGCAGGGCTGCTCTGACAAATGAGCAGACTGTGTGTGTGTGTGTGTGTGTGTCTGTCTGTCTGTCTGTCTGTGTGTGTGTGTGTGTGTGTGTGTGTGTGTGTGTGTGTGTGTGTGTGTGAGAGAGAGAGAGAGAGAGAGAGAGAGAGAGATTTTATTCATACTGAGAATGGCTCCTTCTTTAAAGCTCTCAGGTTACAGCAGTTCACACCACTAACTCCAGAATATTTCAACAACCACGTGACATGAAGTAAAGCTTTCTCATAATTATCTTATTATTTTGTCCCAACCAGACACAAGAGGGCAGTATGACCCGTTTATTGCCTGAAACGGAGGAACAGCCACAGAGTGACTGCCTCTCACAGCATGGTTTTAGATTCCTCCTCATCAATTGTAATTAGACAGGAGGGAAGGGAGCACAGTGATGAGCTGACCAGCTGGTGGTGTTTCTTTTGCTTATGTGCCTTTTATAGTTCACAAAGATTATTCATATTAAAATCCACACCGCAGCCCTGCATAGGAAGATACATCTTATTGGTTTCTACTATAACTTGCACCTCGTTGCCCAAGAAGATGTTTTTTTTAACTATGAAACATCTTTTAACATGTTTGTGGCTCAGAATAAAATATGGTCATCAGATTGTATGAACTGCTGACCTGTGACCCTGCTCCTTCTTTTGCACCTGGACAGAAAGTGAGGCAGATAGTTAGATCTAGAAATTAGATCAATCGATTTGTCAATTCACAGAAAATCTATTTCACTTCTTAAATGTGAATATTTTCTTTTCTTTTCTTTCCCTTGACAGTAAACTTATCTTTGGGGTTTTTCAACTTTTGATCAGACCAATCAACACCCGTCACCCTGAGTTCTGAAAATATTGCAATGAGCATTTTTTTTATATTCTGTCTACAAAAGGAGTAGCTAATTAATGAAGGTAACCTTATCAGAATCAGAACTGTATGTTACACATACAGGGAATTTGACTTGGTGAAAGGTGCATAACAATAAACAAAAAACATTACAATAATAATTATCCATCAATAATGAAAATAATTGTTAGTTGCAGCCTTAAAATAGATTTTTCGGTTTTAAGAGCTCCATTTTTACAAATATTCTTATTTCATTTCTGCAAGGTGGAATGCACAGACTGCAGCATCCCCTGTGTGTGTGCTGCTGTCCCGGTTCTCAGGGTGTCCTATAGTCAGAGACACTATGACAGCTTGTCAACCTGTGCTGACAGTTAACAATCGACAGTGAGGCTGCTTTTAGTTTGTATGCAGCCAGACTCTGGAACCGCCTGCCAGCAGATCTGTGGACACATGCCCTTTTTAAAAGTGCGTGCAATTTGCATTTCTCCTCTTAAAATGTGATAAATAAACATTAACCACGGCCTTATGTTATACTACATGGTAAACACACGTCGGTTCCAACGGGCTTCTCTTTTTGAGGGAGATGTCATTTTTTTCTTGCAATAATTTTATAGTTGGGTATAAAGACTTTTTCACTTGATTACAGTGCGTTTCAACATTTTAGCAGAGTGGAGTTGCATAATGTTGAAGAAGGTGGACAGATCTGCCTTTGGTGTCAAACTGTCAACTGACATGAAAATTGTTGACGTTGTTTCGACCTTGTGGGGAAGATTATTAAAAATGTATTTGAGACGTATTAAGCATTTTAAGGCCGTAATGTAAATCACGAGTAATATTTAGTAAGTATAGATACCTGATGATGACATGAGCAACGCAATCAAAATGATGATGCTTATTAGAAATTCAATGCCAGAGGTTGAATGTTTACCACATGTCACAATCTTATTGTTAAAGTGACATTAACGCCCCAATTTTTACTTTGGGAATCACATTACACGAGAATGAATATTTCTTAACCAATGTCCTCATTTCTCTATTTGTCCTACTTAGAGTAGGAATATCACAGACAAGTGAAAACCCTGTAAATTAGCTATGTGTCTATGGCAACCATGGGTATCCACTGTTATTTTTGAAATGCCATTGAATAATTGATTTGCTGACTGTGACACTGACTCTTTGTGCTTGTGATTTGTGGAGGAGTGTGTTAAAAAGTGAATTTTACCCTATGGATGTTTAGATGCATGTGCTGCACACTGGTTCTACACACCAGTTGTGCACAAACACACACACACACACACACACAGCAGGTGTGTTTCATGCAGTGTCCTGGTTGCGTCACTGTAATCATATTTTCCTCTAACCAGGGGACCTGTCGCCATGTGTTGCACTCCACTGTTGCCCACACACTCTGCTTAGCGGTGTCAGATTACGCTCACACGGTGTGGTAACTGGAGGATTTTCATCCATCACACCTTCCAATCTAATTCTTCACGTTTCAACACACGCTGCTTTGGCTGCTTGTTTAACTACAGCAGTGAAGGGTTGCCATGGTAATGGGACCCCAGATAATTCCGTCTTTCATCCGTTTTAAACATCTCTATTTAGAAAATCAATGACACGTTGTAAAGCGACAGTGTCGGAGTCTCTTTGCATTGTTGATGTGATCAAGAATCAGATTGAGATCTGTAACGCTATCCTCTCTAATCTAAGATTATAAAACATGTTCATTTGGGTCAATGGCTTTGGGCAGATGAAGACTATTAGATCCTCCAAAGGCTGCATTCTAACATCAAATGTATCACACAATGCATCAATCAAGTCAATTATTGATGCATTGCATCTTCAATTGTCAGATCTAATCCAAATCGATGAACATGAGTAAATATTGGAAATTCCAGCATTCTTGTGAGCAGCCTGGTTGTGACGTTGATACAGTGGTTCTCAAACTTTTTCTGTCACACCCCACTTTGGAGGAAGAAAAATGTTAATGCCCCACGGCCCCAACAAAGCTGTAACAAAATGGTCCATGCTGAATTTTTTTGCACAATTTTTGAGCCAGACTCTGAACCCCCAGTTGCTCCCCGGAGGCTTCATAGCAGCCCACTGCTCCTTAGATACTTAGGATGGGTAAAATGCAGAGAATAATTTCCCCACTGTGGGATTAATAAAGGATGATTTAAAAAAAAGTTTGAGAACCACTGCGTTAATGAGAGATGCGGAAACTATGGACATATTCATACTGACACTTCAATCACTTTTGTCACTTTAGTCACTTCAACTGGTGCAATATAAATACATTTTAAAATAATAAAAAAATGCTGTCATATATAATATTGCTAGTGTGAATGTTTTATTGTTTATTTATATTACCTGTGTTTACTATGTGTCTCTTTTGTGCACTTTACCTGTCTGCTGCTGTAATCCTGCAAATTTCCCCACTGCGGGACAAATAAAGGAATATCTTACCTCTTAAACATTGCTATAGGTACTGTAAAAGATCAGGTGCTTTGTACCAGATTGCATTGATATGCCACACTTTGTTGGTTGTTTGATTGAATATGTGACTTTATGATCTTAAGACAGCTGCTGGAACGCATCATCAACTTTAGTGTCTGAGTTTATACAGTCTGAAGAGGAAGGCCAGGTACAGGCTGGCAGACCGGTCCCCAATGTCCTTCAGAGGATACAGCTCTTGACTCCAGCTTTAGCACACACACACACACACACACACACACACACACACACACACACACACACACACACACACACACACACACACACACACACACAGAGGGAGAGGGTGAGAGAATGAGAGAGAGAGAGAGAGAGAGAGAGAGAGAGAGAGAGAGGTCAGGGTTAGTAAGGCTATCACTGTATCAGCTCAAGCCACGTTCAGCCTGCATGTGTGTGTGAGAAAGACAGTGTGGGAATTGATGTCGTTGTGTACGTGTGTGTGCTTGTGTAGCCTATATCTATGCTCTTTTAATGGTCTGCTAATCCCAAATGCATTTGGCTGGCAAATTAATCCAAGGCTTGTTGAAGCCAAGCTCTAAAGCTCTTTCTATCTCCCCCTCTCCCTGTCTCTCCCTCGATCTCTCATTCTTTCTCTGGGGCTACTCTCAACCAGTAGGCCTGCATCTCCAGATGGTATCTTGGAGGTAGGTGTGATATCGAGGCAGAGAGAGAGAGAGAAAGAGAGAGAGAGAGAGAGAGAGAGAGAGAGAGAGAGAGAGAGAGAAAGAGAGAGAGTGAGAGGATGACCTGTGACGCCAGCGGAGCATCCTCATTGGAGGCGGAGAGAGAGAGAGAGGACAGGGGGGTTCATTTGTTGCCATAGTGAAAAAGTAGATTACCCACCGACAGCATGATGCGCTGATGGACGCGTGAGGCATGCTGTGTTTCTCCAGGGGCATTCACCTGTCCTGCAAGCAAAGGTATGTAACGTCTCTTGCTTTCCATTCGTGGAGGGGAAATGATGCAGTGGCGTGACCGAGTAAAGACAAATATCACGCTTTTATTTATCCTAAAGCAGTCAAGTTCATGTATGGGGATGCATCTCAAAGTGGCGTCAATAAGGGGATGCATGAAACATATTATACAAACAATCACTTTTAAAATAGTACCGCGAGATAAGGTGTATATAGGCTACTCACTGGGAGCTGATAGCGACATATGATATGGTTTTAATCTCCTATGATTCCTTCCTTCTACTGCAAGCTTTATGTGACGGCAGTGACATAGGCTATCAAAAGACGTTTTATTTGATTTCGAAATGGAATATTGTTTCGCCCACTTGCTGCTAAGACACATGTTCAAACAAATTCCCCAGAGTTGAGGAAAGCGTTAAAAGGTAAAAGGAGGTGTCCATCCGATACCATATTCATTTGTCTTTTTTTAAATGTTTTAATCATTGATTCAAGTTAAGTAAAAATAATGAAATAACTCTAATTGAATAGCCCACACACAGTTAGATTATACGTCACCGTGCCATTAAAAACAGGGCACACAAACAAGTCTATTTTCGTGGAAAACCTTGATGGACCGTCATTGCAGGCAGTGCCAGTCAGTCACCGGCAGATTTATATGACTGGAGACGTTTGCGGTGAAGCAGGATGTTTCCATTAGATTTGTATTGATTTTTTTTATTTTGTATCTTTAATAATTTGATCTTTATGGGTCTTTTAAGTGGACGCCAGGCGAAGCTGTAAGACCATAGCCTAGGTTAATTGCTCTTTACTCCTGTGATGGCTATGAAACTTCAAATGTTATCGATCTCCTCCAATGCGTCGTTATCCCAGCACACAGTGTCACCTCTGATGTCTATTTGATCAGAGAGGGAAGACCGACCGTCCACCTATACTACAAATTAGACTATAAGAAGAACGTTGGACACAGTAGGATATTTAGGCTGAAATTGAGATTCTTGATCTATCAGTCTATTTTCATTTAGTTTATCAGGACCAACAGAGCACTTGACAGTGTGATAAAGGGAAATGAAAAAACAAACAATGGGGAACCTTCTACAACACATGTTCGCAAGAGGTTAATTAGAGTGCTGTATAATCGCAATTTAAATTTGTTAGAATTAAACAGAAGAGAAGACGAGACGAGACCCCGGAACTCGGCTCCGATTGGCTGAATCACGTTCGAACCCCGGTAACAGGTGTTACGTCGAATTTTGACCCAGTCAAATCGTGTCTCCTTTATGGCGTCGTTGTAACGATAAGGTGGACGACTTGTTGATGGTAAAATGATAACATGGGAGAAAAGTGGAATTTTTAATCATAAATCGATGGGGAAACAAACTTTAGCAACGTGACGATAGTTGAGCCGTCGTGAAGCTAACCTCTGCGTAATAATGTAAGCTAACGTCTGCGTAAGAATGTAAACTAACGTCTGCGTAAGAATGTAAGCTAACGTCTGCGTAAGAATGTAAACTAACGTCTGCGTAAGAATGTAAGCTAACGTCTGCGTAAGAATGTAAACTAACGTCTGCGTAAGAATGTAAAGTGACGTCGGTTTGCCACATGTGCGTATCATAAAGTAGTCAGACGAGGCTAACATTTGTATTGGTAACATGAAAACGTTTTAAAACTTCTTCGCTTCATTGAGGGAAGAATATACGCTACATTTAAGGCAAGACAACCAACGTCAGACACACACCAGGCCGTTGTCTGAGAACTGGTCTTTTAATTAGGTTACTAGTCTGCAGACCATCTGCTAGCTTGAATAGTCTTACAAACGAGGTTTTCACACCACATCATGGAGGAAGACATGAGATGAAGGCAAGATAGATGAAAGACATGTTCAAAATCCCAAACTGCAAGAACAAAAGGATATCCAAAGGAAAGAGGAGATGAGGCTAGTTTAAATAAGGTGGTTGTTTTAGTACAATTATAGAGGGAACATTAGGGCACACTTGACTGGAGGATAAATGAACAAAGATAAAGGGACGGAAGAATGGGTAAAACTAGCAGCAGCGAGGTGGGATGGGATGGTGTGTGCGCGTGTGGAGAGAGGGACGAGCGGAGGGCAAGCGGGGTGAGGGGCTGTGGGAGAGGAGGAGCAGCGGAGACGAAAAGTGGGCGGGATGAAGGAGAGAGGTGTTTGGAGACAGGCTCAGGTGTGCGTGACTGGAAAACGGAGCGCGGAGAGCTCGGAGGCTGCGCGGCAGTCAGACGGCTCCGGCGTGTTTGGCAGTTGACATTGGGCTCCACGTTATCGGCAGCATCTTTTCCTCTGCGGTAGAAACTTGCAACCTAATTATCAAGCGGGAAGAGTGACGCCACAGAGAGACACCGATTCATATGAGGTAAGATTTACAGTGAGACTTTACATAATTATAGCCTTAATGAACGACCACCGCGTTTCTTCAGACTTATCCTCTGGAGCCTACTCAATATTCAGCTCAGAGTGATTTTGTCGCACTTTGATAATACCTATTGTTCTTGCAGTATTTATGAAGAGACTTGCCTGCAGTAAGATCTGGACTAGTTACCCTTGATTTTATATTCTAAGGTTATATATCCTCTAACGGTGTAACCTAGTTAAAAAGAGAGAGCAGCCAGTTGCACTGATGTTGGCTGTAGGAGAGACAGACATGCCAATAAGACGGAGAGGGATCAGAAACCCGGGGTTTCATCTGTGCATGCTGTGGCTGTGTTCATTTCAGACGGTGTCTCTGTCATGCTTTGCACCATTCGCTTGTAAAAAAAAAAAGAAAAAAGAAAATCCGTGTGTGTTTGATTCGGTGCAAATGATGGACTCTGATCTCCCATTGCGGTTTGAGGGATGCTGCGCTGCGCCAGTCATTGTTGTTGTCGTCTCTGGATTTTTATTTCTCCTTGGAGCGAGAGACCAGTTCGACCTGTGTGTGTGTGTGTGTGTGTGTGTGTGTGTGTGTGTGTGTGTGAGAAATCACTTCTACAAATGTATCACATCAGTCAATGAATTAACATACAGAGACGCCATAGAGGGAAACAAAAGTACTATGAGGTTGCTGAAAACCAACGATTGAGAAGGACAGGAAAAGGAGGCTGCAAGTGCGTGTTGAAAACATTGGCAGCAAGAAGTGATTTAAGGTCAGAGCTCGTTTGGGAGAGTTAGCAGCCGCCGCTGTGTCACACCTCGTCTGCACCGCTGCAGCAGGTAAAATCGGTAATGTGTTGGTACTCTCTGACGACTTAAGGCATTGTTGAGACTATATATGTTCCACTATAGTCAACAGTTATCAGCAGCACGTTTACAGTGGCACATTGTTGGCTCTGTGGTGGAGGTATTGACTTTTATCACGTCCGGATTGTCCGATAAGGTCATTGTGTATCATACCTTATTTATTTAATGAGACTCGAGGTAGAATGAAGGAGGAAATTGTCTGTAGCAGTCAGGGACGCAAATCTGATTGTTGTGAGTGTTGGCGTCTCCTGGCCTTAGGGATGTGATCTGGGTACCAAGAACAGCACTTAGAGAATTCCAAAAACAGGCCAGCGGATAGTGGTGATCGAAAGAAAGCTTTAAACTTTAAGCGTGCGGAAAAACCTTGTTTCCTGAGGCTCAGGTGCAATAAATAGTATCTCTGTCCACTCGGGAACAAGAGGCATATGGAGACACATTGTCACATGCCCACTCAGCAAAAAAGCCTTCCCAGTGAATAACTGAAGCTCCCCAAAATACTGCTGCTTCCTTAAACTGTGTACAACAGAAAGAGCAGTATGACCCATTTTATTTGCCGGAGAATCATTTCAGAAACTATGATATGGTATCAGTCGATGCTGTGTTCATTCAGGCTCCCCCCCCCCCAGAATGATTTACATTTGCCTTACTTTAATTTTCCGCATTTAGCCCATTCAAAATATGCAGTGAAAAAGTTTTTACAGTCAAAGTCGAATCGCTCGCATGATGAAAAGAGCAACAACAATCTATTTTGAAACCTCCAAATGCCGTCCCATCATAAATGTCTCTGCATCATACAGAACAAGAAAAATAAAATGAACGTGTCTGTGGAAAATGGATTCTTTTTGATGAATTGTTATTGTCTTTGTTTAATGCGTAGTAAATTAAAAGCTTCCACAACACATAAAACCATGGGTCAGCACTAGCAGCACTAATGAAACTCAGCGAGGTAAAGCAAGACGGAGAGGGGAGGGAGCATGTTTGTCTCTGCTGCATTGTCTGTTTATGTTTGTGTAGAAGTTGATTTGAAAGGTTTTATAATGCCCTTGTGCGTAGTTTGGATAGAACTAGAGATAAAAATGCCTAATGGCGTGTGCAAGATGTTTGTTTAGGGAATGAGGATTTTCTTTTCTTTTCCTTCAGCTACAGTTAGGCCTACGCAACAAGAGAGAGACACAGAGGGGGAGCGCGCCAGAGAGACACAGCACGCATGTGACTGAGTGTGTGAGAGCGAGAGGCATACGGGAGGCCTGCAAATGAAACAGTGTCTTGTCTTAGGGAGAGAGAGACGGGTGGTGAAATGATTTTGGTGAGTGGGAGTGTGTGCCTTAGCGGATTCATTTTAAGTGAGGAGAGTTTAAAAATGTAATTTTTACATTAATGTGCCAGTAGATAAGGAGAATGGGTGACAGAGACACAATTGCGTCATTGGGGGGGGAGAGAGAGAGAGAGAGAGAGAGAGAGATTTGTTTGAATTGTTCATTATTGGAGCAGCAGTTAGCCCTGTTGCCGTCCTGACACTGTCATGTTAATTACGTTCAGTGAGACTCTCTGTCCCTTGATGCCTCTTTTTATCACTCTCTCCTTCTGTTTCCGTTCTTATCTCCCTCTTTGGCTCTATCTCTCTTCCTCTACCTCTTTCTCCGTGCACTTCCGCCTTCTCTTTCTTCCCCCACCTTTCCCTCTTCCCTCCCCATCTTCCCCCATTCCGTCTTTTCATCTCATGCGCTGTGTTACCTTCCCTTCCTCCAATGTCCCTCTCATCCTCTATTTCTCTATTTCTATAATTCACTACACTTCCCCTTCATTTCTCCCTCCCCCCGTCTCTCCCTCTACCCTTTCCCCACTCAGCTAACCACCAACATCCCTGTCACAACCTTGATCCTGTTTTGCATAAGCAGTGGATGCCATCGTCTGCTGTCTAAACTGTCCCAGCTCCCCTGCTGTTTACGGTCAATTCAAATTCTCCATTGCAGTTAGGTATTTGTGTTCCACTGAGGTTAAGCAAATTATAAGACTTGCCTATTAAAGCCGAGGGATGGCTACTTTAAAGTTTACTCAGAAGGAGGAAACTCCCCCTCAACCTATTTCACACATATGCTTGGCGTATTTCTTATAGCTAGATGAGTCTGTTTGAATCATGCAAAAGGGTTTCTTCACTTCTACCTAACCCCTATCCTTTATAACAAGGAACTAGCAATCGTCTACTTTCTGTCCCGGAACAAAAGGAATAAAAAATACCCCGAATGCACAGTTTTTGGCAACATTGAAAGGGGCCCCAATTTGGAGAGAACACCCAAAAGCAGGTGTTAAAGTGATACGATCGCACAGCAGGAGCATAGGGTGTAGTATACCAAGTTTGATTCTGCCAGACACTTGAGGAATGACCTGGAGGTTTTTTTGGTGCTCATCATGGCTTTTCAATCTTCAAGGACCATAAGAAAAATAGGTTAAAGAAATAAATATGACTCCCAGTCGTTGTATGTGACTTTGTTGGTGTCACCGTGCTGTATTACGCTTGTAGGACAACCAAATATTCCTCACAGCAGTTGTGAGGTGTGATACGACGTTGCGGTTATGTTATTGATATTATGCGGACACAGGGGACGATGGTGACTCCGCTCAGATCACAGTGATTTAGAGCTGCGCACCAGGAATAAAAGGGCAAGGCCGTAAAGCTGGGCCAGAGTCTTTAAAGCCTCGATACATAAATTAAGACGACATGGTCTAGAGATGGTTCTCTAGTCATCTTAATAAGCTTCGTTAAGAACCAAGAGAAACAGCTCATCATGCTGGTCACTGTAATGACCGTTGCAATGGTCATTATGTTGATTTTATTTGTACAATTTGCATCACCATGTCAATAAAACATAATCTTTTGTAAGGGCAGAGAGTAAGATATGAGCATCACAGGCTTTAATTCATAGTTTTCTCTAGTAGCAGCTGAAAAGACACGGTATGAAGTCTATGGACCTTATTTATATAAACGTGTTTGGATTTCATCTTAAACTTGACTGAAGGTCTTATTTACCCAAACTACTTGTGTTTAACAAGAAGTGGGGTTTCTGATCGGCTGTTTATTTTAAGTTTAATGAATAACAAAGATTACAATCCCACAATATAGTTGTTACTGTATTTCCATGCAGCGTACAATATGATAAACTAAACTTATCTTATTACATACACATAACACATGCATTGATGGATCATCCATATCAAACTGGGAGCTGATGATAAAGTAGAAGTGTATTTAATCACAGAATATAAATGTATATGTAAAAAGGTCTGTCAAGCTTAAGCAAAAATTGGAGACTGTCAAAAAAACTTGATTATAAAAGAAGTAAATAGATCAACTAGTTAACTACAAACACGCCTGTGTGGCCAGCGTGCTGTGAAGATGTTCAAATTCAAACAGTTTTTTTCTGCTCAGGTTCATGTGAACATGTCTGTTTGTCACCTGTTACTGTGAAGACTAACTCTTCCTTATAATTGGGGGAGCCTGAAGTTCTTTCAGCCAATGAGACTGAGCCCAGATTCTCTTTTGAATTTCCCAGGTTGCACTGCTGCACCTGTCTCAGCTGTTGCAGTGATGGTCCCACCTTGAAATCCGAGGGAGAGAACCACAAGTCAGAAAAAAGGAATACATTGTTGTCGTCCATTCTTAAAAACTCCTCTGTGCCACAAGGTTTTGCCATGGCCAGGAAAAGTGTTTCTCGGACAAGTAGTTTCCTGTGACGGCTCGATGCAAAATATGAGATCTGCTTCTCCTTTGTTACCTCAACGGACCAAGATGATGCTTTGGCTGCTGTTAGTTCTGTCCATTTGGGTGGGATCTTATGAAGCTGACTCTGCCCAGTCCGAACGGCGAGTTGTAACACACGTACCTGGTGACATCATCATTGGAGCCTTGTTCTCTGTCCATCATCAGCCTCCTGCTGACAAGGTAGTTTTGTGTTTTTGCATCTGTCTATGTCTGCAGGATGGTTTGTATGTCATAGTTATAGCAATTCTGGTTCTGTGAATAGATTTTGTGTAATTCTGCCGGGATTTGATCGCAGCACTTTGAAAATGTGACAGAAGTTAAAACAGAAAATGGATAAAATTGTTCAGGATGATTATTGGAGATTATTTATGAGCAAATGTTCAATCTATTGGACACAGTGTTATAATTAAGAACAAATTAAATTTGTTGAACAGGTACCTCTGTGCGAGTCATGAACTTTCAAACTCTACTTGCTTCCCCAGGAACCTATTTGACATTTAAGCTTTTTTTCAATTCAACTGTTATTAGTTGCACATGGCCATGTGAATATAAAACCAATATGAGCCCAGTAGTGAAGCAGGCATGTGTTAAAGCTCAAGTTAGAAAATGTGTCTTTTTGTTCATCCAGGCTGCTAAAAAATACAATGTGTCAGAATATCAAATGTCATCATCAGTAATGACAACATTTAGACAACATTGTCATCTAAATGCCAGTTCAATTTCACTTGATTTCTTCCACCCTGTCTGCACAGGTACATGAACGCAAGTGTGGCGCGGTGCGAGAACAGTATGGCATCCAGAGGGTGGAGGCCATGATGTACACACTGGACCGCATCAACACTGACCCACACATCCTTCCCAACATCTCCCTGGGCTGCGAGATCCGGGACTCCTGCTGGCACTCAGCTGTGGCTCTGGAACAGAGCATCGAGTTCATACGGGATTCGCTCGTCTCCTCTGACGATGCCGAGGAGTGGGGTGGAGGTGGTTCCCGGGGAGGCGGAGGAGGAGGTAGAGGAGGCGGAGGAGGAGGAGGTGGTGGAGCGACGATGAAGTGTGCAGACCCCTCTGCTACTCCAATGCGGGGGAAGAAACCCATCGTGGGTTTAATTGGACCGGGGTCAAGCTCAGTGGCCATCCAGGTCCAGAACCTTCTACAGCTGTTCAACATACCACAGATTGCCTACTCTGCCACCAGTATGGACCTCAGCGATAAGGTGAGACCATGTACCTGGAGACAAATAGGCCATTGAAGTTGTACGGACGTAGGCCTATATATTTTAGAGGGAGAACGGGAGAGAGAATGAATTACTACTTTAATGTGACTTTAATTTAACAATGTACTTAACTGAATGTTCTAGATGCTCTGTTATAACTCTGCCACTCATTGATTTTACTTCCATTGTTTCAGAGCCTTTATAAGTACTTTATGCGGGTGGTGCCGTCGGATGCCCAGCAGGCAAGAGCTATGGTGGACATTGTCAAGAGATACAACTGGAGCTACGTGTCTGCTATACACACTGAAGGTACAACCACCCACACACTCTGTCTGTGACTTTTAAACTCCTCTTCTAAGCGCAGACATGCATACATATTGTCTTTTCCTTTTTCTTGTTCTCTCATACTCTGCTTTGCTAAACTGCATTCTTGACTCCTCGTTACTTGTATTTACCTGGATCTCATCCAGAGTGACTGAAAATAGATGGAACCGTAGTCCAAGTGGAAAGCAGGAAAAAAAGACAGGAGTAGTTTCGGTGCAAATACAATGATCCAGATGAAATCCAGATTTGCCAGAGCAACAGTGCAGCATAGAATGAAAGTTTCTATCTTCATCACGTAAATGTGATGACAATTGAGTTATTGCAGCCGGAGTTGAAGATGTTGAAGTTGATGAAGCTGTAGTATCCAAAAACAGATGCCATTGACTTCAAAGTCGAAGGCATCCTCTCAAAATGTGAGGCACAGTGGACAATCGAGTTCACAAGCACAACTCAGAGGCAGGTGGCAGGCAAAGTTCTTTAGTCGTGTATTCAGGCAGGGGTCAAAACCAGGAGATCAAACAAACAGGCGAACAAATCCGATAAGGGGCAGACAAAATCCAAGGTCGGCAAGACAGGCATAAACGGGGTCAGAACAGGTAGGCAAAAAGTACACAGATATGCTTGGAGAGTTTGGCACAATGGACAAGACAATCTGGCAGAGGATGCGTGCAAGTGAGGGGACCTAAATAGTGAGCTAATGCGGGAACGGGCTGCAGGTGAGATGGGCGTGAGGGCCAGGTGACAGTGATGAGGGGTAATCAGGCGTGAGTGGCAGGATCTGGAATGACAGGAGAGTGGTTAGAACTGACAGACAGGATTAAAACACTTAATACGATGGGGAATCCGTGACACAAAAACTACGCATGATACCTCAATGATGAATGAAGGAGGGAGAAACATGGATAACCGGAGAAGGATTGTGCTGTAGACATAGGAAATTAATGGTGATCAACTTTTTGATATAGGAATGGAGATGTACCGTACACACTTACCTATTCACTCACTCACTCAGTCTGATGGAGGTAGTGAGTTGTGTCAGATGGTTTATTTGTGGGAAATGTGTGACAGCTACATGAACTGGAGGACAATGCAGTAACAATGTGTGTTCATGGCTCCACTGAGAGAAGGCTTGTTGAACCTGAAGAGAGTCTCACACACACACACACACACGCACACACACACACGCACACTCTATATCCTGGCCTTTGGCATTGCCTGAGGGCATTACAGCATCATTTGAATTGAGCTATGAAGGGTAAGTGTGTGTGGTAACGGTGTGCATGTATGTGAGTTGATACTACATCTGTACTGAGTATGCACATGTGTGTTTGTGTGTGTGTGTGTGAGAGAGAGAGAGAGAGATAAATGCCTGTTATTGTGTGTTGGTATAATGCAGTGGAAAAGAAGTTCAGAAATAAGTAAAATACATTGCAGCAATGCAGTAGCTATAAATTATACATTTTCTATAATAATCAATATGATTTATGAATCGATAGATTTGTGTTTAGGAGTTATTTACAGTTTAAGCCAAGTAAGCAAGGACTATTTACATCAGTGTTGTTATTCTCAAATTAATTCCAGTATTTGTCAACCTTGGTGTTATACACAAACACACGCAGAGTGTATGCAGATATATATACATACAAGGAGAGAGATTGGTAATATAACAGACTAAAATCTAGTAACAACATTGATTAATGCTAATTAACCCTTGCAGAATTGTATCATCATTAATTCAAATTATTCAAGGGTTTTCTTTGCAGATGTTGAGACACTTGCTAATCTGTCCACATTTGTTTATGTCAATGATGGGTGGAATACAACACATAACATGTGTCTTTAGTGTGTCATTTATTTTTACCTTCCTATGAGGTGTGTGTGTGTGTGTGTGTGTGTGTGTGTGTGTGTGTGTGTGTGTGTGTGTGTGTGTGTGTGAGTGTGTGTGAGAGAGAGTGAGCGAGTTGGCTGGTGAGCTATTAATCTTAGTGGCAAGACAGAGCGTTTTATGTGTCAAGGCATTTGTGTTTGAGAGAGTGCTACTGGCAATGTGTGTGCAATTGTGTGTGTCTTTTCAGGAAAGTATTGAGTGTTTGTATTTCCTCAGACATGCATGTTTGACCTTGGAACTGGTCCTCAAGGTCGACTGCCCCCTTTTTCGAGATAGAGAGCGAGCGAGCGAGAGAGAAAACGATGGGTTTATTGAGGAAAAGAGGTAGATGATAAAAGGGGGTGGGGGGGGGGGGGGGGGGGAGATGAGGGACAAGGGATGGAGAGAGAATGGGGAAAGCATGCACTGATTATAGCGCCAGAAAACCACAGAAGACCTTGTGTTAGATAAGAGAGAGTGTGCAGATTGAGAAAGATGGGGGAGGGGGGGTCATCAAATCTCAACATTAACATTTTGCATCTGGAGGCTCGAGACAATAGAAACTAATAGGCAAGAATCTGAATAATACATGTAATATCAGGACAGTAATTACATTGACATAATTAAATAATATGATTGGAGAGGGCAATGCCGTGAATGTAGCTTTCTCATTGGTAAATAGTATTTTTCATACATTTCTGAACAGTTCCTGTTCCATTTGTGAAGCGAAGAACAAGTCTCTTTGGCCTCGTTTGGTATCGTCAGACAAATCAGACACAAAAGATAGACCGACGGATAGTCATTACGCAGTTGATGTAGCAACTCAGATGAACTGTGTTGCATAAAATGTGATTTATAAACTTGAAAACAGTATCAAGGGAATTAAAAAGTAAATTCCATAAAACATTGGTGAACAGGCATAACAACAAATACAACATATATGAGTTTTCATTGAGCTGAGGTCTGTGGGACTGCATCAGTCAGAAGAGGAATTTAAGCAGAAACACTGACGCCTGTGCTTTAATAGACAGAGGAGAAGTTGTAAAGTCTAATAGTTCCTGGAATAAAGTCTTTGTAGGGCACCTTGGGGAGACCAGCCTGTAGCTGAAGGTGCTCAACTGCTTCACTAGCCGCTGTGAAGGGAAAGGGAGGTGCTGTACATTGTCCTCTGTCAGCAGTCTTCTTGAATCCACCACCAGCCACTTCCTTTATGGGTATGCCCTCTACTCTAGAGATACAATTACTGCATAGTCTGGCCATTATTGATCACAGTCTGTTGTTGGTCTTATCATAACACAAATTAATAATAATTCACCCACATGGTTGCAATTGGGTCTCAGTCTTCATTTAGTATTTCTCTAAAGAGAATCATGATCATCCTGCACTGTGTCGCTCTTTCTCTGCCTCCCTCTCAATGCCCTCTGTTGCGCGGTTTAGTTTAAGTCAATCCAGCTCAAGGGGTATTATTGACATGAAATTTGACATGTGTCCCCCAAGCACGCTCCAACTGAAATTGATCAATCTCTCAATGAATCAAGATGCCAACCCTCTCTCCACCTCTTCCTCTTTACTCTCGCTCCCCTTTCATCGTTTTCACTTTCTCTCATTTCTTTTTTACTCATCTCCACCTGCTCTGTTTTCTTTTCTCATCATCCCTTTCTCGCTGTCTCTGTAGCATGACATGGCCTGTGCCTATTTAACTGCCATCGCCTGCACAGGATTGAGGAAGATTAAACTGGGATGAGTTTGGGCGGGCAGTGTATAGAAAGGTACAATGAATGGGGAAGAGGAGAAAGACTTAATATGCTCACATATTTATTGTGGTCTCTGGCAGTGTTGTCTAAGAGCGAAGATTAAAAGTGGGCCATGGGCCAGTTTCTGGTGGGCCCGCATATAACAAGAGCTTTTTGTCTTCTAATGAGCCTGGGTCACAGGCCTATATCTACTCAAATTGACTCAGACTGCGATTGCAGCATGTTCTGGGAATCCATTTAATGGCTTCTGTTAAGATAGATAGATGGTGTGCCAGTCCTGAGGGAGTATTAAATAGAGATTTCCTATTGGCACAGATGTTAGTAAGGTCATTAAGAGAGAAAAATGTCTGAGCTGTTGCCACGTTAAACCCGGTTAAAAGCATTTTCAAGAGGATATGTGTTCTGGGAAATAGTTTACAAAACCACATGTAGTTAAATGCACCTGTACATGTATATGGATACACACATGCATCAGTGCAAATAGTGTGCATGTTTGTTATGGTTAATACAACTGCTCTGCAGCCTGTCTGTAGCCTGGAGCTATATCCATTGCATGTGATAACAGACATGCACATTTCTTCTGAAATGAATGAAGAAATATACAACCGCTATTTTTTACGTGTACGAGATTTCTGCTCCTCTGTGTTTAGCATAACTGCATCCTACAAAAGTGATAGACTGTTGGTGGTTAATAAACAAGTCATTTGAAGACAATCACAATTGTGATTCGGATTTCACGCTCTTTCTACACCAAACGATTAATCAAGAAAATAATTGACAGATTAATCAATTAGGGAAATAACTGTTAGCTGCAGCCTTAAAGTGGCAACATTACAAGGAATATAAGGTCTGTCACTGACTTTTCATTTGCTTAATAATTCCTCAATAATGTAGACGGATACTGATACAAACACAATTACATTTTACAGAGTCAGTATGTGTGCTGATGCATGCTGTTATGTATTTGTGTTTGTGTGTGTGTTCTATTAGCTGTATAATTCTGTAATCTTGTTTAACTCTGTGTTTGACACAGTGTGAGTGTCAGTGAGCATCTGCCCCAGGGTATTACTGTGTTTGTGACATTCAGCTGCACATTGTTGGAACACTCCAGATGTGATATGCGGTGGTGAGTGGAGACCTGGGAGAGGACAAGAGAAGAAGAGGGATTGTCAGGAGGATATCCTTTTACTTCATAATGTTTACATTTTTCGTGCATGTTGTTTTTCTCTGGGTGAAGCTGTGACCAGAGTGAATGAGTGTTGAGAAGAAGAAACTGACAAAGAAGTGAGAGAGGGGAAAGGGAGGGAACATGTAATTGCATGTAATAGACCTGATAAGAGTGACAAGTGGTTGAGGGTGGTAATTGAGAAGGATGGAGGAAGGGTGAGAGTGCAGGGATGGAAACAATGGGAGAAAAGACACAGAAGCACCTGTCTCTGTGTCTTAAAATGTACTGCCTGATTTACGGCTACGAGAAAGCGGGGGTAGAAGAAGCAAGAAGAGGAGAGGGAGCTCCACGAAGGGCAAGCAGAAGACTCTTCAGCTTTGCATTTGATTGCATGTTGTAATTTATTACAATATATCAGATGAATAACAAGTTGAGGAGCAGAGATCAAAGAAGAAGAGGACAGAGGGGCAAACATGTGAGAAGCACACTGCGAGAAAGGATTTTTGTCCTTTTTTTTTGTTCTTTCATGTTTAAAAAAAACCCATTACTTTAAGCTGTTTTTTTATCTTTTTTTGTTTATCATTGAAATGATAGATTTAGATATAGGGATTATTACACAGCTTTGGAGAGGAAACCAGCAAGAAGTATAAAGGGACAAGAGCACGAAGAGGTTAAGGGGTATAAAAAACAGATTGACGTTGTGAATGTGCAATCTCAGTGCTGGATGTCCCAGTTGTTTCTGTCAGACGGAGAGGATGAAACAAAGCAAGTCCCTACACGCTGTATGTGAGGAGTTTGGCTCCTAAATGTGATGGCCGCCATGAAGCTACACAGGAGGTAATGGCTGTAGTCTTAATGAATGAAAGGCATGATTTAAGGCAATAGGGAGAAAGTGGTCAAGGTGAATGGAAGCAGGGGTTGCAGGTGTGTAAGAGTGTAAGATTCTTTTTTTCACTCTGCTTTGCATGCATACTGTATTTATTCACAGGCCATCTCAAAGTTAATGAAGCCATTTGATGATTAGTGTCATGCTCGACATGAGTTAATATTCTTCGAATCAAGCGACGATAAGTCTGCATGCCTTAGTTAGGATTTCAATGTTTGCTGGAAAATACCGTGTAAAAATGTGGTTTCTTTTGGGTCCAGTGGTGAGGAAGAGCAGACAGACAGACTCCTATTCTGTCCACAGTGATGATAAACTGATGAATGCGTGTCAGTGAGTGGGTCTTTTATTTGATGGGGATGGGAGCATGAGTATTATGTTGCGCGTGTGCTGGTGGTAATATAAAGTAGCATGGAGTACATGTGTGTTTGAGAGATTGAGAGGCAGAAATGGAGTGATGAAGAGACACATGATAGGCTTACTGAGTGTGCATGTGAGCAAGAGTGTGTGTGTGTGTGCACGTGTGTGTGTGTGTGTGTGAGAGAGCTGTCTCACACATAAATCCCTTTTGAGACCAGAGTGAAGTAGGTTACAAGCTTTATCGATTTTGATGATGGTACCAGTATGAATGTGTGTGAGAGTGTGTGTGTGTGTGTGTGAGAGTGTGTGTGTGTGTCAGTCAATGTGTGCAGGGGAAGGACAGTCTGTACCATCTGTCTCCCATTCCTCTCACTGAGACACTAATTACAGGACTTTATACTTCGCTCCACCACACTCATCATTGGCCTGACGCCACACACACACTGAGCTGTAGTAGCGGTCAGGGATTGTGGGATGTCTTATACTTTCTGTGTACATTTCCTCTCCCTCTCTTTCCCCTTTTTTTCGGTGTGCAATTCTGACCTGCCGTTTTATCTTAGGTCTACCTTTCCCTCACTCTATTTAAATAACTTTTTTTTCCTCTCCTTTTAGCCTCTTCAATGTAGCTAGAACACAGATCAATAATACCCAATTAGACTGCATTCTATCGTTGATAATATACAATACTCTTTAAAAAGGAGGAAACATTAGAACATGTAACAGCCTCATTAAGTGAGAAAATTGAGAAAAAAAAGGTTGAGGAAAAGATCATTTTTATGTTTTCTTGCGTCAACACAGAGTAGGGGAAGGGATAAAAGGGAGAGGAAGAGAAATTAAAGAGGGGAATCCTATCATATTCTTTGCCAGTGTGTACAACCATTCATTAGCATAAATTCCAGGTCACCCACTTTCTCTGGCAAAGAAACGGGTGCCACAGTGGGGAGATGCTTTCTCTGACATAAATTTGAGCTATCATGAGTCGAGCAGTAGCAGGCAAGTTACTGCAGTGAGCATGTTTGGGGGCAATTGTCTATTATAGAGAATCAGACCATTTATGATATCATATGTCCTTTCGGTTTGCAGAAGTCAGCCAAAACTTGTAATTATTTACATTTTCCTCTGCATACGCATGCAAGTATATACGTCTCTATCCATCTACAATCCATCCATGTTCATTTGCTCCTTTAATGGAATCAATAATGCTCATTGGCTACAGATTGCCCCGTTATCCATTTGTCTCTCTGGCCCACACATCCATCCATGTTCCTCTGCAGTCAAACTGTTTTCTGAGTAATTCTAAAACAAAACTGAATTAATTAAATCTTCCCCACCCTGCCCCTTTTATGGTTTTCCAGGCAACTATGGTGAAAGTGGGATGGAAGCATTCAAGGACATGGCAGCCAAGGAGGGCATCTGTATTGCCCACTCTGGTAAGGTACTCGGGACAAGACAACCACTGTTAACTAAGCAATGTTCATACCAAACAGGACAGAAATGTGTTGCTAAGTCAGAGACTGCATTGGATTTTTGTGGGTGTACAGTAGGTGTAACGGCTTGTTAGTATTTTACAACAAACAGCAATAAGCAGCACTTGCATTTGATTGCATTTTTACTTTTTACAGTACACCATGGTGTCAACTGTTAAAATACATGTACCTGCCACCACAGCTTACAGACATCTACTAAACAAGAAGACACACAGTGCATTTCACAAAAAAGGTCGACCTGTTGTTCGATTACCTCGAAGACCCGTTTTCACATTGTGGGTGTCAGGTGGTTGACACTTGAGCACAATAAAATAGAGAAACTGTGACAAAGAAACCCCAAAAGAGACTCTGCACTTTACAACACATGAAGCAACAGAGATCCAAACCCATCGCATCCGTCACAGAGTGTGTTTGTGTTGTTTTTTTCAGGTAAAATCTGGAGCAATGCTGGAGAGCAGAGCTTTGATCGGCTGCTGGAGAGACTGAGGGGCCACCTGCCTAAAGCCAGGGTGGTGGCATGTTTCTGTGAAGGCATGACTGTCCGCAACATCCTCATGGCTATGAGACGCCAGGGGCTGGTAGGAGAGTTCGTACTCATCGGCAGGTCAGTGGAGCTACAAAGTTGTAGTGTATTACGAAGAGCAGTTGTATATCTCCATACATAAGGGATATACATTGCAGGGTTTTCCCCAGGAAAGTATTAATGTGATTGAGATGTGTCAATGGGTCCTTGATTTCCTCTGTTAACTTGCTCAAGTCTTGATCACATTTTGGAAAGTTGGGGAGAAAAAAAAAAGTTTTCCATGTTATATCGCCAGGCAGCTACATTCAAAATGTGGGATCCACTGGGGATTTCTGCCACTGGATGTTTTTAAGGGCAGATGGAGAGGAAAAGCTCTGGCTCTTCTCTAAAATTACCCTCTTGTGAGATCCATTGATGATTATAAACACATAGCTATTAACATTAAAATAAGAAGAGCCCAGCTGGTAAATATGCACTACTAATTTCAACCAAGTTCTGTGCATAAACTGTGCATCCAGCTGGTGATTATCAAACTTCAAAGTAACTTCAACCTGGTCTTTGACCTGCAGTGCTGGTTGCATTTTCCCATTTTTTTGTTGTTATTCTTCACACATCTCCAGATGAAGGGGACTGATTTGGCCTCAAATATTGCCCGACTGAAAAACTGGCAGGTATTATTTGCTGATTTTGTGACTTATTGTTTTATTTTTTGTATTAATTAGCTGAACCAAAATAGACAGATTTAGACGTTTCTTCTTATGATCATTTTATTTTCTAGTTTCTTTCATAAATGTGCATTAATGTTTTTTATATCGTGGATGAGGTCATTCATTCGGTGGTGTGCTCCATAATGTATACTTGTATAAATAGTTTTAGCCAGCGCTTGACATTACCACAGAACAGGAAACATTTATTCTGACTGGTAAACCAAACTCTTATTTGAGTCTACTTTGTTTTATAAACTCCTTTTTAAAGATAACAATTTGTCTAGTTAATTTTGAACCTCTGTGACTTGTTCGTAGAAAAACTTTTTGCCAGGCTTCTGAAAAATGGCGTAGCATTAGCCTTTGTATCACAGGCATAGAGAGCCTATTGAATGGCGGTAAATACCCATATAGACTGTCGAGCCAAACCGTACAGCAAGAGACATTGTTGCCCTTTTATACAGTCACAATAACGCATTGACAGACGCGCTGTTTTGAATTTCAGTGTTGGTTTTCACATTAAGCTTTGTTCTCGCTTAGATGAGTTCCTCCTACATTTCACTTACAAAAATAACCTTCCAAATGGGTTGTTTTTTATCTACATTTGTGCATGTGTTATATATATATATATATATATATATATATTTTGTAGTGTCACAGGCTGTCGCTAGGACAGGCTAGCCTGGGGCAGTGCAAAAGGAGAGCTGGACACAGGCACGTCAGAGGGTATTTAACAAAAAGTAAAGGTTTATTTTCCCATCCCACCAGCAAGGTATTGTCCAAACAACAAAGTATCAAGAAAAAAGATCCAGTTTGAAACATAAAACATCCCGGAGGAGAAAGTGGGTAATTAACAAAACAAAACTCAACACTGGTGAATCCAGGCTACGAGGTCCTCTCCTTTATCGTCCTCTTCCAGGGGCTTGTGGGTTCACCTTCCACCTTTTTGTTCTCCTTCCCAGGTGCTCTCTTTCAAGTCCCCAACCCTGCCTCAATCAGGTGCCTTAAGCAGCTGCAGCTGGGTGAGCGGTGAGGCAGGCTGGGAGATGTAGTTCTTGCCCTGGCGGCCATTTTGTAGCGCCCGTCCACTACATGTCCCCTTGTGATGCCACAATATATATATATATATATGTGTGTGTGTGTGCATAAAAACTTCTTCTCAGCCCTTTAGTTGCCATACCAACTGTGTAATAAACACGACGAGATGAACATTTTATTCAGCACTTATGCAAGCCAATATGCAAAGAACAAAATAGACTTTGAATAGTTTGGACCCATAATCATGTTTTTACCATTATAATGCCACAAATGTAATTCTATTCAATTCTACTCCTCCCGCAGAGATCTGTGATGCGTAACATAATCGTAGCCAACATCATTTTTGTTGTCATCGCCACCATGATGCTCATTTTTCATCACTCCCATCTTACTCATCATCATCATCATCGTCATCATCCTGCTGAGAATGAGGTAAAGTACTAAACCATACTGTGTGTCACCTGTTGATTGGGTTTCTTGAGATGTTTTTAAGCTGTGATTATTTACAATGCAGATGGTTTGATGGACAGTTTCAGTTGAAGACATCTGTTTTGAAAACAGCCCGTCCGTCCTGTAACCAGAGTCGAAATACACGAGGGCAAAGGGCAAAACTGCCCCTATAAGTTTGCCCCTGATATCACTAGGAGAGGGGCAAAAAAAATTTGCCCCCAAAATTTCCTCTAATAATTATGATAATTTAATGAACTGGTCAAAAACATCATAGCCTATAAGACCCGGCCCAGTTGCCATAGAATGTTTTAGATTTTCGTCTTGACTGATGTTGAGTGTGCGGAGTTCGGCTTTTGGCAAAAAGCCAAGGTTCGGCGATTCGCGCATGCGCAGGCATTTTTGGGTATAAGACACAAGCACCTTGGCTCGTTTCTATTGAACCCGGAGCAGGCGAGCTACTCCGTAGCGAGTGCTGCAGTCTTCACCCTGGGAGCGTTTCAAAGACGCTTTGCTTTTCACGCCACATATTTTTCGACTCTCTCTGTCCACTGGTGTGAGTGGCTCAACGCTCACCAGTGCGCACACGTGTCTGTGCGCATCGGGGCGGAACTCCGCCGTGCGCGATACCGAGAGCAGTAAAGAGTTGTAAACGTGCGACCAGAGAGACAGAAATGACATGCCGTCGTGTAGATAAGATCAATAATATAAGGCCGTTTAGTTTGTTTAATAACAGAACAAGGTTCTTTGGGAAAGGGAACCTTAAATTACTTCTGTTGTGATATACTATAATGGTAGGGGAAACACTGTGAGCCTAAATAAGTATATTTATTACTTTGAACAAAGGTTAAATGTTATTTCACAAGTAAAAAAAATGCCCCTGGTTTTCAGACTGGGGGCAAACATTTCCCCCTAAAATATATGTAAATTCCCTACCCTGCCTGTAACAGTTGCTGTGAATGTGCCTTTGAGCAAAACACCTCACCTTCCAATGGCCAGCGGTTAGCATGATAAATATAATGGAAGCTCTCAAATGGGAATATGGTGAAGTGGATACAAAAAATGGCCCTTCTCAGTGGGTTAAAATGCTATATTATTTATTATTAATTTCTCATATCACCCTAACTCTCAGTCCAAATGCGGGGGCTGCAGAAACCTTTTTTGTTTCACCGTATTCAGCTCCGTCTAAAGAATACTGTTCCAGTTCCCAGTTCTTTTTAATGACAACTACTTCTACGAATACTTGAACAAGCAGGCAGTTTTGCTGCTGTGTCACTCAGAGTGTGAATACAGCATGAGTGAGACTCTTTTCAATATACCCAGTTTATGGTTTTGGCGAAATGAAAACTGTTGAGGGTTCTTATCCATGTGTCTGGGTTGTCTCGGTTTCTTGTTATTCAGAGCACCTGCATGAAGGAGAGTGGGATCAGGGGGATAGCGGGATTGCCTCTAGCGTTACACTTTCTTGGTGAAGCCCTTTTCTGTCAGGTAAAAAAGAAGCAGAGGCCATGACTGCATATCATAGGGAATTGGACCAATTAGCAAGAAAAAAGCAAAATAATTCTTGGATGAATAAATGTGAATAATGGATACAAAAGAAAGATGAAAAGACCACTTATGGTACACCATAGTTCTGAAATTCGGCACATCATTTTCTGTTTACTCCAACAATCAACCAAATAAAGGGTTATTTGATATTACAACGAGTCGTTAAATCATGGAATTTTAGCTGACATAAACTGTTTAAATTAAAATGACATGCCAAATTAATGCCAACAGTTTCCTTTAATTATGCAACACCATCTAGAAACCAGTTGGAAAAGTCTCCCTTATTTCATAGTTTCTAAGTGGAAAAAGTATTTAGATTAACTAAAGCTCTCACACTATTTAGCTGTCCACTTGTGTGAAGAAAATAGTTTCCTCAGGCTGAATATGTAAGCTTGTTAAAATAAAAAATTAGCAGTACAGTATATCTTGTAGTCCATCTCTGGCCAGTCTGTCTTGATTAGGTCGGTTAATTGAATAGCAGCCTTAGTTAGCGCCAGTATCATAAACGGGCTGTAGTTGTAAATTGGGAGATGGTCACGGGTGGGTGCTCTGCTCACTGGAGCTCTGTGGAAGGAACTTCTGATTAGCCCAGTTGGGCAGACACCCGTTTAACACCAGGATAATTACATTACCACGAGAGCACATCGAAGATTATTCAGTTACCTAGGGCAGATAAGCATGGCCATTAATAGAGGAGACTACTACAAGATCTCCAGATTGCATTTTACTGTTGAGATGGGCTGTGTGCTGGATGACGTACAATAATTACGTTCTTTCTGTATTATTGCCTCTACCATTGCCTGGATGTGATGCGTCAATCTTAAGCCATCTTTTAGCTTGTTTTTGAATTGGTTGATGAATCCTCAGTTTTTCCTTTGATACTTATCCTTGAACCTCTCATAGGGAACTCCTTTTGAGAAACACTTTTTTAGATGAACACTTCGACAAAACATATTAGTCTGAAAAGGTCCTCTGTGACACGGCTTTAGGACCCGGCTCCTGATACGTTTAATGATAAGTCACATTATTGAAGACATTGATAGCAACTTCTCAATTTCTCATCCTAGTATCTACTATTTATCAATTTGAGATTTCAAAAATAAACATTGCAGAGACATGGCACTTTGAATGAACCGATAAATTAAAGTTGGCTCAGGAAATGTAATTTTAAAGGCTGATCGCAATTTTGTCCTTCATGAGTGAACTTTGGCTCTGAATTTCCACTCGTTAACAGTTTTTAGAATTCTCCAAAAAAAGCCCCACAAGCGCAAGACACGGGTTGAGAGGAAGCCTGTGGGAGGGGTCGCCTGTAATAGACACTTTACTGTTTGTGTTGCATTTACCAAAGTTGTTGTTGCACCTTAAGGGAGCAGGATATAAATATTAAAGAAGTGTGGAAACAGGCTATTTTGGTCAACACGTGTGCCAATGCCAACAATCATGACTACAAGGAAAGTTCTGTGGATTGCTTGGGAAAGAAAACCCTGTCTCACGCATTAAGTCATTTCCCGTGTCACTTGTGTTAATGATAAAATGTGGGTTGGAGACCAAACATATTCATCGGAGGTTCCGCTTGGTGGAAAATCTTGAAGTATGTGACCCCCTGTAACCGGTCAGTCATGTAGCGAGGAAAACACAACAACTTCAAGACTTCCATTTACAAAACAGCAAGTTGTATCGTGTGTACAGTGATCTGACAACTTTGAAAGTCGTATAGTGTAAACTTTTCTTAATGTATGTGAGCCCACAGTTGATTATTGATTACATTGACATAATACTCCATTAACATGAGCATAGTATAGAAAGAGAGGATTATTTTGTGCAGTGAAGACCTTACAGTAGATGACACCAGGAATACTGCCATTGCCAGTTATTTACATGAAAGGGAAAGTTTAAATGTTTTTAATTTAAAAAGCTCCAGCTGATGCTCAGTTTCACTGTGTTTCTTGCTTTAGTTTTTTTTTATGTTCGTCTTCTAGAAATAATCATAAAAACATCAGGTCCGAGGGCTAACTACCACATCACAAGAAAACTATGAGACACGGTCTGGATTTGGAGCCTGAGTGTATTGATTGGTTTTGTCCTATAATTCCTTCTTGTGCCAGCAGGCTACAGACCCATTAATGAATAGCTATTATAGCTATGCTGAGATAAATATCGAGCCACATGGGACACACAACCCCCCCTCCCACACACACACACACACACACACACACACACACACACACACACACACACACACACACACACACACACACACACACACACACCACCACTTCCACATCTTCACATTTACACACACACATATGGGCACAAATTCACATGACCTCATGGCAATAGATTTTCCCTAAATCAGCTTCAAGCGAAACACCATCTCCTTTCTCAAATTCAAACAATGTCTTATCAATGCCACTTAAATTAATCAGCCCCCAATTATAAAATTGCATTTCCTCTTTCCATATTTTGCAGCCATATCAAGATCCACCACCTAAAATTCATATTTTATTCGTCCAAACACAGTTTTTTGTGATGATGCCTCTTTGGCAGGACCGAGTACCAGTGGACAAATGCTGCCCGATTTGTTAGTCTACAAAAATAATCTTAAACCGTTAATCCTTTAAATGACGTATTACAGAAAGATTTCAGATTGTGTGTGTTTATGTGTTTTTAATACACTGTACCAGACAACGAAACCATCTACACTATGTGTCAGTCTGCGAAGAGAATGCGTGAATGTATGGTTTAATGAGTCAGGCATCAGAAGTTTAAAATAGTATTTACCTTCTGCACACACACACACACTCTCTCACGCACACACACACACACACACACACACACACACACACACACACACAACAAAATGCACTGTCAAAACATTTCCAGCCAGACCGGGCAGCCAGTGATAATCGCGATCACTTATCATGTGGTTGACTTCACAGCAACTACATCTATGTATTTCATGGTCAGTTAGAAATATGTTTCCCTCCGGGCACTGTTTCCCTTTTACCTGTTACTGTAAATCCACTCAAACATTTATAAATGGCCAGATTTTACAGCAACAGATTTCAGGGAAACATTATCTGTGCTGTGCATGTCCTTGATGGGGAGATCCAAGTTAATTAAAAATCACCTAAATAATTGGTTAAAAAGTGCAAACACAAATTATATAACTATATAATAGATTTTCTTGCAACCTTACAATTCAAGCAGCTTAGTTACATGTCCATGGCAGCCAAAATGTTACCATCTGCTGGATTCTCTGTGTGTTCATACGAGGCGGATATTCAACTGTGCTAGTAAACGACTATACTGTTGAATGAATCGAAAGAGAATAGTTTGATTCAAAAGTCAAAAAGCAGCCTCTCTGGAGATTATCCAGCACAAGTCTGCACCCCTTCTGCCTGCTGTTGCCATGGAAATATCCCCTGCCATATTTGGATGAATCCAGCATAGCAGCTGGGGTGATATGTGGCGCATGCGCATGTTTATATGAATGGCTATGTGCATGTGTGGGTGCATATGCATATATGTTTGTGTGAGGAAACGTGCAGGTTTTTCTGCGGAGCTAACAGTCATATGTTAGAAGAAAATATTATTGATAATGCCAATGGCCATTTCAGTGAAATCCAGATGAGTGCCTGAAGACATCTGTGCTGATACGCCACGACCCCACTGCCCTCTAATTTCTTTTAACTCTCTCAAATGTCTTATCTTCGTCTCACTCTCCCTCGTTATTATTAATAATTTTTTCCTCATCTTATTTGTTCTCTTACGTCTCAGTTGTGACTTCATCTCATCGTCACTTTGTCCCTCTCTGAATCCAGCTGCTTGCGTTTTGTCAGAGTGTAAGAGTGTGGTGCATGTGAACTAAGACCCTGAACCGATCGTTTAACAGAGGTCAGATCCCTGCCGTGTCCCACTTCTCACCACAGCTGTCTGCCAAGGCCACACTTTCTCATGGTTTTAAATTGAGAGAAATTTCAAAGAGAGAAGTTAAACGGAATCCTGTGGCTCTGAGATGTCTGAAAGCTGCTTGTTTTTAAAATTGATTTTTAGGGTATTGCACACCTGCATGGGAGCGAGAGGAGATTAAAGACATGGTGAGGGCAGAGCAGGCAAACCGAGCGAGGAGGGGGGAGGAAAGATGCAGAAAGGAGAGGAAATGGAAAGAAGGGAGAAGATGGTTGAAGAGAGGAGAAATTAGCACTTGAGGGCAGAGCGGCGAAGACTGGTATTGTGTGTGTGTGTGTGTGTGTGTGTGTGTGTGTGTGTGGCATTCAAATATGATTGTAATAAAAGATTCTGTGTCAGACATGAAAAGCAAATTGCTCGCAGTAGGAGTGTAATTTACGCATTACTGCCAGGTTTGGGATGCATCTGCCCTTGCAAACACACATTTACACAGGCACACATTAACACACGAAGGTGCTGATACACACACACACACACACACACACACACATTCACGCATATTCTACATGCACACACAAACACGGCCTATTCCAGTCTGTATTCTAGTATCATGTTAATTCACCCTTAATTAAAACAGGAGCTGTTTAGTGTCATTTAATTGGTGAAACGTTGGAAATTAATTCTGCTTTTTCTTCTTCATAGCTTTGCATTAAAAGATGGTCTGGTAATTAAACACATGGGAATATGTAGAAAAAAACGATGGATCGAGATGTTTATGAGTTTGTGCATCTCAGATATTGAAATGTGAGACCCTGTGCATGCAGGCAGGTGCGTGTCTGTGTGTGTGTGTGTGTTCGTAAATGACTGACTAGCTTTCGTGAGCAAATGATCTTCCTACGGTGCGATCTGTAAAGGTTGTGAGATCAATATGTGGTCTGTGGCTTCATGAGATCCACTGCGGGACACATTCCCACACACGCGCACACACAGTCTGCATGTTCTTGACTCTGTTTCTGACTTGTGAGGAAACAGTGGAAATGTGTCTAAACTGGGTTAAGAAATGTAACATTAGAAATCTGTGCTAATTACTGAAATTGTGTTCTGAACAGGGGCACCTAGCTGAGGGACCGAACAAATCTATTTCTCTTGGAATGTTTAGATTTTGTTTAAAAATGTTTGAAAATTATTTCTATTCCTTCGAGAAATGAATGAGCCTTTGTCCATCTGTCTTTCAAATGTGATATCTTCGGTGAATTTTCACATTCCGCTGGTCTGATTTTGTAGAAAACACTGATGGCTTGTCTTCAGTGAGCAAGTCCTGATGTTATGTCTGGGATGGCCTCTAGCTTCTTTAACTCAATGCAAGCTCTCCAAAAAAAAAAAATACAGCACAGGTGCTTACATAAGTCTCTTCTTTTGTTTCGTGTCATATCTGCTATGTCTGTACTAGCCGTGACAGGAATAGACTTATTTTGTCTGTTAAGCCATGATTCATAACCTGCGATTGTCAAGCACTTATGGGTAATGGTGTTTGTGGCGGTAATATTAGAATAACAGTGATATTATTATTATTATTATTTATTTATTTGAATGTAATCCTAATCTAGACATCTGGAGTCAACTTCAGACATACTGTCGAGTATAGCTCTTTTCAAAGGCTGGATTTGACTGTTATCACGCATTTGGAAGGACTTTGATTTCTTATTTCTGGAACAGTTGGAGGGATAATTCTCCTTGACTTTGTTTTACCCATTGATTTGTGGATTGCCATATTGAAACCTTGAGTTAAGTACAGCTGAATGCTGAATAAGACAAATGTTACAATTAACTTCAATGTACTGAAAGCACAATGCTGTGGTAGCAATCACAGGGTAGCTACGAGCTAGAGCATACCCTGCTTTATTGTCAATTTGACTCTAAATAGGACCATCATTTACGAAATAAACATAATGCTGTATTGAAAGAGACTTGAAACTAGCGTGTTTACAATTTTAACTGGTAATAAATCAAGTGAGAAGTAGAGTCAATTTCTCATTGAGTTCTATACAATCATTTCTTTTGCAGCAGAATGTGCAGCTCAAAAACCTCTGTAAATGTTACTGTGAGGCTGTCAGTAGGAAAAGTGTTCATTTAATGCAGACGGCACAATTATTGGTCGAGAGACCATTTAAAGATGTGGTGCATCTTGTCACTGTTTTAGCTCGGCCTTATTCCATATCTTAATTTTTTGTCTCATCAGCAGAACTGTGGACTTTTGTATGATGTGTACACAACACTGCAGACCCAGTGAACTCGACCAGGACAGTTTTGACATTAAGTTAATGCCAATCATTATCAAGAAACCTAACTTTATTTGATATAAAATTGAACACTCACAACTGTAGTTATTTGACAAATATGCACATGTTTGGTAATGTGTCAGAAAAGGGGCCATCAACTTTTATTGGATTTGACATGTGTTTTTGTTATTGACATTCTTTTGTTGTACAACTGTGAATTTCGAAGAGAAAGTTCCTTGGAGCTCTTTCTTACTTGGTGTCATAAGTGTCAACCACATATCAAAGAACTCAGCAGGTTTATTTCTTCACATTTTAAACCCTAACCAAACTCTACCTTGACTTTTATTTTTAGCTGTCAGTTTGGGTGAAGTTCTCTAAGACAGCTGATCAAAAGGCTGCTGAACTGAAACTATTCAATATCAAAGTTTTTTTTTACCTCTCTTTCTTGGTCTTTCTTTGACCCCTCTGTCTCCCCCTCTTCCTCCTGTTGTTCCTGTCTATTTGACACTTTAGTCTCTATGTCTAACTTGTCTGCTCATGATGTTTATTAGAATTGAGTGGGAAGACTTAAGGTGATATCCAGGACATCAACTTTCCTGTTTCAATTATTTATTGATGTATTTTACCTTTTATTTGACAAAATAGTCCCATTGAGATCAAAATCTATTTTACAAGATAGTAGTGATGCGTAGTAGTGATGCGATAGTCAGGCTTTTTTATTACCCGCAGCCACCCAACCGTGTGAGAGCGAGTCCGTTCCCCCCGACCCGTAAATATATAAGCGTTAATCAACCACCTGAACCCGACCCGCAAACCGCTGACTGTGTGATGTCTGACACAAAGACAGAGGTAGACTCAAATCAGCTGCTGGTGAGTTGTGTGTGTGTGTGTACCTGCACCTGTGATATATATATATAAGTGCAGCCTGAACCTGGTCAACCCGTGCATCATTACAAGGTGTATAAGTAATACTAATTTAAATACATTTAGAGACATAGCACCTTTTCCAAACAGGGTTATAATGATACAAAAAGTTACCTGGAAGCCAATGCAGGGAGGGCAAAATGAGGTTTATGTGAATTACTATGTTTGATGCAGATAACAAGGTAGCAGCCATACAAATCACAACACATTAAAATACAACATACACAACCTTCTACATACAGTACATGCAACATTGCATTAGATTTGGTAAAGCAACAGATTAAAGGATATCTTTAAAATCACACACATTTCAACATTTCAACGGGGTTGCTTTCCAGTATTTCTTGTTAAACAGCATATTTAAGGAATAAAGTCAAATAAAGTCAAACATAAAGACTGGTGATAGCAATCCTTTCTCGTTCGATATTATTCATCCTTTTGAGTGCATCAACATATGAGTGGCTTTTCCCCCCCCAAAAAATCAAATCATTAAGCAGTTCTGCTGCCGCACATCCCCTTCATCTTTTCTCTCTGTTCCCACTGAAAGAGAGCGGCTGATTAATGACTGCGAGTGATCGCTCTGCAGAATGAGGATTCAAGAACAAAAGAAGAATACACAGGAATTTCTAATGGTTATTCCAACTCTCAGAGTCTCTTGACAGGGAATTAAGATGTTTCCTACATGTAGGGCAGACCTGTGGGCATAGACACACACACGCGCGCACACGTACACATGTACACGCACACACACATTCAGTTGACTTACCCACATGACATGGAAAATTGCATGTGCGCATAGACACATTGAGCAAGGGCTGACACACAAACACACCTACAAACACATTCTCATCCTCTTATTACTCTCCCAGGAAATGGCCTTATCCTCTCAGCACTCTGATGGGAAAAGTGCTGGGACTTAGAGAGGATAGGAGGGGGAGACAGGCAGGCAGACATAAAGACAGAGACACAGTGGTAGTAGGAAAGAAGGTTAACCGGACTCAATATATTTGTGTCCTTTTTTGAATTTGCATGTTTATTCTGTTTTTTTTTGACACAACAAATGGTGTTGTTTGCGTGGGGAGGCTTTTGTAAGCTCTCAGTTCGTCATTTTGCTGCTCAATATCTGAGATTTACACTGTGAGATTAACAGTTACGTCAGCCTAGTGGCTCAGCATACTTGCACGCACACACGCACACACACACGCACACACACACACACACACACACACACACACACACACACAAACACACACACACACACACACACACACACACATGCCAAAAATAATCCTTTTTATAGTCGCCATTATAGTAATCCACACAGGAATCTAAAGGGTTCCCCCTTTGTTTCATTTTTGAGATATGCTAATGTTCTGCACATTCATTGAACTGTACTTTTTATAACCCTGGTATCACGTCGACATGAATAAATTAATTTCATCAGGACACAAATAACCTCTGTTGCTCTCCGGACTCTTTCGTCCTTCCGTTCCGTACTTTATTTCCATTATCTGCAGCACCTTTTCAACCTCTTTCCCTCCACTTCAAAACACACTTTCTTGTCGTCCATCACACAGTTGAAAAGCTATGTGTGAATAATTGCCCTGCCATCTCTTAAAGTGCTTGGACAGGAAATGAATTGGCCTTTATTTAGCTCTGACTCTAAACTAGGCAAAGGTAATTAAGAGAAATATGACCCGTGATGCCTCTGAGAAATGGCGGACCCCTAGTGAAACAAAAGATGTGAATACGGAGAAATTAAAGATACGCACAGAAGGGAGCACTTGACCAAATAGGATTTATGACACAGGCTGAGCGAAAGAATGCCACTAATCCTCAGTATTTCATTAACTGTTCTCCTTATTGTCTGTCTATCATACAGATGTTTTAGAAGTCCGCTCTTCCTGACGGGCTCAGTAAAACAGATGCTTCTTGACATTCATCACATCAGGCAATTTGTTCAGTTGCCTAATGTGTTAATGGGTCACAGTATGAAATGGGTCATCAAATTAAATTAAACGTTAACTGAAAATGGGTTGCCTTACCTTTACTCTTCTAAATATATTTAGGCAATGGACCGATACTCTGGCTTGACTATTCATTGTTTACTTCCAAATGAACAGAAATACAGCAAAAAAACTGAAAAGGTGGATATTTTGGCAGAAAAACAAACTTGAGACATTCAGGAAGCGCAATCATTATTGTCTCTGCCCATACAAATACACACAGTATTGTGTTGAACATAATATTATTGTACCAATAATATAACTTGTATTACATCTGTATGAAATCGACCAGTCATGTAAACCCAGATATACAAAGCATTCCAAACACATAATTGTACCTTTCACAACAGATATGATTGTAGAGATGATCTAGGTGGTTAAGTAATGGCGTTGGCCTGACTCTCAAGGAGCTGTGAGAAGCAGTAAGAAGAGAGGAAGTGACACAGAGGTCCATGGCTGCCAATTCAAATAGTGAAAGTTGAAACTCAATGAATGAGCTGTCAGGAAAATCAAACTGCCAATCCACAGATACAATCACTATCAGACATTTAGACTGGTGGAACTACGGCTGCAAACGTTTAATGATCTCCAATATACTGTAGTGTCTTTGGAATCTGCTTAGGAGTTCATTTACAGAAAGCTGGGGAAGTCTTGGGCCATTTTGCTCAATTGTATAGACCTTCTTTGTTGTGTTCTGATGAGCCACAGCTTCTCATTCAGTGGGCGTTTAATGGTCCCAAGTGATCCACTGAACAGTTTAGGCTCTAATTCACACCAGGTGCAATTTGTTGCTTTTAATAAACATGGTGGCAGCTTTAGTTTATAGCCTGTCTCTTTATATTCACTAGTGTTTCATTCTGCAGTATCTACTAATCTTCCTATTTGGAACGTTGACAGCTTACAGTTTTTGGTGGACTGTGATCAAGATCAGACAATAATTAACATGTAGAACTCTGACTAATGAGCTATTACTCTGTATTCAACAATTAGGTCTGTGTTGGGTGACTTTATGAGACTGTCAGACAATCTTAATGGCTTTGATATGTAATTATTTGTAACATCAGCAAGCTTTTGACAGACAGCGATCTGCCCGAGCAAGCACCAGATTACGGGGGAAAAAAAATCACTTTAAATTACCGTTGCAACCGTTTCAATACTTAGGTTACAACTTAAAAACTGCAGCTCTTTATTCTGTGCAGGCCATTAAATATATTTTTTGGACCAGCTATTCAACATCAAAATGCTTGTTTCAACACAATTCTTCAACTGGATGACACTAAAGTTGGAAGTGAAGGAAATCGTCCCTGAGCGCCAGCAGACAAAGACACCAAACCCTGACACCCATTTGTCTATGTCTCCCTCACTTTCCCTCTCTTCCGGTGAGCTCAGCAAGACGGGTGTGATGTGTGCCGCATCACAGCCCCCGCACAGCTTGTTACCATAGCAACACAGGAGACAGAGAGCAAGAAAATTATAAAAAGACAGAGATAGTGAGAGAGTGTGTGACAGAGAGAAAGTTTGCGAGGGAGAGATTAGGATGTTTACTTGTCTACTATACACATGCCTCCATCTGGGTCCTGCTGCTATAATAAGAGCTCTTTCTGAATTCTTCTCTCAGATCATTTCGGTCAATTTGAGATGTTTTCCATTCAGATAGAGACATTCACGTATATGGCAACACATCTGTGACACAGGTGATTGCAGTGCAACACAAATCATTAAACTGTGTTGATGTCTGGATATATACTGCAAATGCCACATTATTCATTTATTGCAAAAGTTATTTTTTGCACAATAATCCGCTCTTACAATTGCTTCAAACTAGTGTCAGGGGAAAGTACTTCAGATCAACAAGGCAATTCTGCATGGACACTAGTAGTAGATGTATTTAGATTCGAGGAGATAAGAATATAGTCTGTGGCACACATAATTCAACTTTAACTTTATATTAATGAATCATCTTTATTACATTGGATCGCTGTAGACTGATAGTATCTGCATTGAGAGGGTGTTTCATCTATCTCAACAGTACAAGGAGTGCTGCAAATACCTGCTCTTGCTCAATAATCATTGCAAGGCTGGGGTAATATCAATAAATACAAACAAAATGAAAATAATGGTGTTTTAGAAAATTACAAAACATCCTAAGAGTTAAAAAAAACTCCAGAGAACACCTAGAAGTATGTATTGCTACTGCAAATACCAAAGAGTGGCATCAAATGATATCGCTACTGGTACTGAAGTGAAACAGACTCTTATCAATGCAGCATTAGGCTTTTATGTGGGAAATTACAAATCCATCACTGACATTCATGAATTTAAGCAAAACAAATTCTTATGTGCAAACTGGAGGGACCCCGTCTTACCACAGAGACTGGCTGCCACAGCAGAAAAACTGCTACCCAGAGACCCGAGTGTGCCAACAGTGTTAATTAGGACACACAGAGGACAAGCAGCATTTTTTGCTCTTCTGCTCAGAATATAAACAATATCAGTGGATTACATCATCACCCACCATCAGAGTGAAAACATCTGTCTAATGATAACCATGTCAATCCATGTTTATGTACACTGTGTACAGGGATGTAAATGAGTATGCACATTCGTGTACTTACAGCTATATATATTGCTGTTATTATTATGTATTATGTTGTGTGTATATCCGTCTAGTACAGGGGTGGCCATCCAGTCAGAGACTAAGAGCCACATTTTTTACTGTGTTACCGCAAAGAGCCACATCCCCACCACCCCCGTGAGCCAACAATTAAAATGTCTCCATTTCATTTAGGGTTAAGAAACCAACATTACTCTTTTAAAGATCAAGCTTTTTTGTCACAGTTGAGAAGGACATAACTCTAATAAGAACATGCATGTGGTCTGGGGCAGTGGTTCAACTGGTCTGGCTGCAGGACCCACCATCACCCCGGAATGACAAGCCGCGACCAAAGCGAGGAACATTTTCAACTTCTCAATTTGATTTAATGAAAATATGGTGCCGTTTGAACTTGAGATAGTGTCACAGTATGCCAAACACAGAAATATTCCCTTTCACACTCAATTAAAAACCCCAAAGTGCTTCTTAAGGATACAAGGTAATACAACACACATAATAATGTTATAACTTCAGCCTTTTTGAACATAAAATAAAAAAAAAGGTTGGGAATGAAGCGAACTATCACAAATAGTCCGATGTGTAAACTCACGCAAGTAAAGTGTGTTGTGAACGCAGCATTGAGGAGTGTGTGAATATTCAATTCAATTCAGTTTATTTTATATAGCCCAAAATCACAAATTAAAATGTGCAATCTGTACAAATAACATCCTGTCCCGGGACCTCACATCAGATCAGGAAAAACTCCCCAAATAAAGATAGTAAAAACCATTTCACAGGGAAAACAGGAAGAACCCTTCAGGAGAGCAACAGAGGAGGATCCCTCTCCTCGGATCTTTTGAAATGTTGCAAATAAAGAAATATAAAGAATATGCTGTGCGTTTTCATCGTCTGGTTTGGCGCAAATAAACTTGGTTAGACGTTTGCCCCTTAGGCTACACACGGCAGGATAAGTATGCTAGACGTTGCAAACCAGAAACAAAACAAGGCGGCTTGGCTTTCCACCTCATAGAGCAGGCTCTTCAAAATTGTGTTTCAATTGGGCAAGTTTGATTAGTTTAGTTCACGTCAGCTAGTATTGCCCATGTTTAATGTTGTCTGGAGACGAAGACAAGTATTCGCACCTTACGGTAATATCCGAGATGACGCAGACAGTGGAAAGAGCTGATCAGTTATGTTAAAGGTTCACTATGTCCGAATTTATTTGGCAAAGGCGTTTCCATAACCCATTTTACAATTTTTCAGCAATGGAAAAAAAACAATTTACCGTAATTTTCGCAATTGGGAAAATTCTATCTAATTTTGCCATTGTTTATTAATTTTGGCTGGTTTTAAATGGAAATGTCTTTGCCAAATATTCTGGTCCCAGGCTGGGAAGTTGCCTTTGAAAGTCAGTTCAACTCTTGGATGTAGACAGTGGTCTTTAGATTGTAGAAACTGCTGCATTTCTTTGCTGAGGAGAAAAGAAAATGTGAGGAGGAGGGTTGGAAAAGAAGAGGAGGAGAGAGGATCTGGGGAGAGAGTGATGTTACATTGGCGGAGTATTACCTCAGCAGGTAATATTACAATCTCCGTCGTACTGAATATGAGAGATGACACTTTTATGTGTGAAGCAATAAAAAGTGATGAGGGTCAGACCAGGAGAAATATACAACCTCTGTCTCTCTCTATCTCTTCCCCCCTGACATCATTCCTCCATCTCACTTTCCTTGTGTTTCCTTCTCCCCTGCTATACAGAGTTGCTCTGATACCATGACCACTATCGAAAATGCTTACGATACAGCCTAAAATGTTGGATTGGGTATCAAGTATGCGAGTCTATGCACCGATCCACATTATCATATTATCATATAATTGATCAACTCATTTCGGGTACAAAGAAACAATAACAACAATTGTCACTCGCTACTTGATCCATACTTGTGCAAACTGGTTAAACGCTCTCATGCACCCTATTTTTGCCCTGATAAACAACAGATCTATGTTGGAGAGATTGCCGGTGTGCAGCAGAGTCCTGCTTGGCTAAATAACTGAGCTAACAGCTAACGTTACCAAAGGTTGCATTGAGTTACATTATGATACGTTCAAGCTCCCTTCAGTAAAAATGTATATTGGGCGAAGGTAAATTAAAACGTTATCATGATTTGTTCAAATGTAATCTTGTAAAATTGAGTTGTTGCCAATAATTTCACCTCTTTTTTTTAAACACTGATATCAGATCAGTATGATACGCAAGTTGAGGTATCAGAATTGGTATCGGGAAGGAAAAAATGGGACTGAAACATCTCTACTGCTCAGCTCACTTCTTCACCTCGAACCCGATTGCTCTTCTTTTTTCTCGACTTTGCCACGAAACACACAGTTACAAAACACTGCCGTCTCCTTTCTGATCCTCACTTCTCTCCCTCTGTCAGTCACTTTATCTCTCCCCCACCCCCCGAGATCATATCTGTGTCCCCGTATCGTCAGTCCCTCTGTCTCTCTCAATCCCGCCTTATATCAATTGTCTTTAATCTCTCCACACCTTCTGGTGCTTCTTTCATGTGTTTCATTGTCTGTTGCTTGCTGTTTTTGTTCCTTTTGCCATTTGTTTAATTTGTATTTCTTTTTCATTCCCACTGCTCAGTTTCCCTTTTTTGTGTCCTGTTTTTGTCCAAAGATATTGAGATATAAAAGAAAGTCAAGTCACAGTTTTTTTGCATTTGTATACTAACGCAAATATTCAAACTATTGAACAGTTTTTTTTTGTGAAACAATGTACATAACACATATTTGAGATTTTTTTGTCAATCCCACAGCTGACTGCGTCCAGACAAAGACCACAGCTGGAGGGGAATAATGCCTGTTATCTGCACTCATCCATCTCTCTTCGCTTGGATCCTCCTCATTCTCTACCCTACCATCTCAAGTTATTTTCACTTGTCATCTCCCTATTTACTCGTTCTAATTTCACTGCTTTCTCTCTGTTATTCACATTTGTTCAGTTCCTCAGTTTGTAGAGGGAACAGGGGTGATTCTGCTGTAAGTCGAAGGAAAATACAAATGGACAATTTTGTTTCTCATTAACAAGCACAAAAATCAGTCGTAATTTACATTTAAATTCAAGCTGCATGTCAACTTAGTAGGTATAAAGACTGTGCCAATATTAAAATTGAAATCCATGGTCCACTTCACAGTGTTCGTGCACTCTACAACTCAATCCTCTTTTAACAATATATATTTATCTGTTTTTCCTCGGGATTTCTGTTTTCAGTTTCTACAAAGTAATTAATTTATAAAGTCAAAGTCTGCAAGGAAGTGCACACTTTGTATTTGAATGGAAGTTCAATGCCATGCTTTTTGCGCACAAGATAAAATGTTTCCAATTATACTTTAATCGGTAGAGCATGGGAGGTTTTGTGCTTCAGTTTCCATTTGTAAATCACTGATCAAAGGATATACACACATGGTCCTAGACATATAGTGTAATGTGCCGTAGGAAGGATTTAGTTGTTTGTTGTTTTCTTTGTTCCTCTGTCTTTGTCTAAACCACAGCTTATTATTGCTTCTATCTGACCTCCTAAACCCCTCTCTCTTTTTTTTTATTTATCTTTATCCACTCCACACTGCCATTGATCGAAGTGAATTGGTTCATTAGTGAAAACAATTGAAAATGTTCCAACGTGTTGCTTCCAGCTTCTGTTGCAAAAAAAACTTCCCTATTGCTTTTGGTATATTTTCAAGAAGGACATTTTCTCGATGACAAATGGTGATAGAGGAGTATGAACAAGCCCTGAATTGCCGAAGTTAAAATGAAACTGTCATTGTTCTCCATTAAGAGCTTTTTGTGAGTTTCCATCACAATTTCTTCTTTCTCGTCATCCCTCCCTCTCGGAGTGACCTTCTCTGAGCTGTAGTTTGCTTCAATGAGTCAGTCCACAATGAATGAGAATTATTCTAATAGACTGAGTGACCATGCTATGTGCATATCATAAATAGGAGGGCAACATTAATCCAGGTCCCCCTGAGAATGGTCGAGCCCTTTCTTTTATTTTTCATGTCTCTTCTCTTTCTCTCTTGCCAGTTTGTTTCTCTCGACTAGTCTCTATAGAGTATTTCTGTCTCTGTATCTGTAACTTTTTAGTTTCTCCTCTGCCTTGACAGCTTTGTTTCTGTCCCCATGTCAGATATCAAATCAGCCTCTGTTGCCTGATACCCAGGGGAAATCAGCAAAGTTTCGAAAATCTGAAATACACCCTGTTTGCCGAAACTAGCCTGGACAAAGTGTGTGTATGTGGGTGAATGTCTAGCTCTTTCTAGACAGTTGAGGATGTGAGGGCTTTTCTAAGGTTTGACGATCACCTTTGAGTTCAAGGATATGGCAAGTGTTAAAGATTGGGTTATTCTGTTTCTGTGAAAGATAGTCAAGCAGTAACTGTCTGTTTCCCTCTTTGCCAATTGTTAGCGTTAGGCTGTTTCGTCACTAATAAGATGATGACAGCCAGAGACACTCACTTTAAGCTTCACACCGGCTCTTCAGAAACCTATGGGTGAGTCACGGAGACAAGACGATGTCCCTATTATATCTATTTTGTCCATGGTCATAGCATTAGACATTCATTAAAATGTAATTACATATTAGAATAAATAGCAAATGAACCAACAGAAAGAAAGATTGCAATATTTAAGATGGTCAGCGAGTGATTTATTAAGAAAAAGACACAGATTGAAAGAAGAGCAAGCGATATATGGATGGAGAATGCAAAAGACCAAAGAGCAGTCATAAAACAAGAAAAGAAAATGAGGAAATCAGCGTTAGAGAAACGGATAAGGAGAGGAGTATGAAGTGGAAGAAATGGAAAAAAGAGGATCCAGATGTGAGGAGAAAAGAGAAACCAGAAAAAGATGAGAGGTGAGAGACTGTCAGAAAAAATAGAGACAGAGGGTAATGAAGTGTGGCATTGATAGATGAGTAGAAGTGAACCTGCTGCCAAGGTAAGCAGGCGTAGGCTGTTCTGCTGCGTGTGTGTGCGTGTTATTGAATGATGGGCGTGCAAAGTGGTCCGATCACTCACATAATTACACAGTTGGGTACACACATGGACACGGGCCTTGCATCCGCCTCTCTGTAACACACACACACACACACACACACACACACACACACACACACACACACATTTAGAGTTTAGTGCCACTGTGTCTGAGACAGTTTTGACATTTGGTTTAATGAGTTTTGCTGTTGTCATAGTGAACTTTGACCTCCGTCTGGCTGTGGATGTTTATAGATGAGGTGTCGTGGCTGAGGAGAGCTGGTTGATACCTTTTGCAGTTTGTAAAAAAAAAAAGCCAGATCGCTTACTTTAGCCCTTTAGCCTCACTCTCAAACCTCCCATGAATTTAGTCTACGCTTCTCTATGTCACTCACATGACTTGTCTACGTGCTAAATAGACAGTGAGAAATATACACTGTGACTTTAACAAGGGTTGTGCCAAGTCGTCGGAAAGTCATAGTATCTGATACTAGTGGGCTTTTTCATCCCACTGCGGAGGCCCGTCCCCTTTCCAAATCCAAAAGCCATTAATCATTGAGCCTAAAAAACTACAAGCTGCATTGTTGCAGGAGGAACTGATGCTTATATCCCAACGAGTGTGCTCTTTGCTTCACAAACTATGCTCCATAGGATTAGCAAAAAAACACACCCAACCAGTGTTTTGCATGGATTTTCCTGCTGCAGATTACTTTGCGTGCTGACATGAATTGACAGTTGCTATGTTGTTGCGCTACCTTGACTTAAATGAACAGATACATTCTGAATGCATGCAACGAAAATTCACTGAATCCTTTGGACAACATCTGTTTGTTTGTTTGTTTTCTAGCTAGTGCTCGTAAATGTGCAGCTGTTGAGTACCCGACGCTAAAGTGTTGGATGTTCACAGACATGCAGAGCAGCTTACATTTTTTTCTTTAATTTTTTTTCATCTTTTTAGATTTTAGCCGTCCGCCTGTGTGCTCTTCCCCAACTTGTGTTGTCCGACCAGCTAATCAATGTTGTCGGGTTTGGTTGGTGGACTGCTGGTGTGTTTAGTTGGAAGCAGCAGATGCTCATCTAGAATCTCTGCCAGGTTGCCATGGCAGCAAGAGCGCGGGTGGGTTGGGGGTCAGGTGCCATGATATTATTGAACTTCGACATTAATTAATGAAGTGACCTGTTGGCAGCTTCAGATCAGATGCAAATATTTTGCAAGTACAAAATCACATTTTCCACACCAAAGCCAACCTCATTCCGGTGAGTAGAGAAGAATCTTGATTTGTACTCTGATATAAAAAGATGAAATTGCAACGCATGCCTCCGCTGCCCATTGCCTTTAATCTATGGATCCCCAAACACTGATCAAATATCATCAAATCACTTTAATTTGGATGCAATGCTCATAATGGATGGCCTTGTTTAGCTGGGATGTAATCAAACGAGTTATTTTATTTTCAATACAGAGCTTACAGTGTCATACTGTCCCAATACTTTCAACTGTGACATTTTCAATTCTTTACTCTTTTGTCTAGCTTGATCACAATGAAAATGTCCTTATTTACCTACTTCTTAGGCATTGCACACTTTTTAAAAAAAATCTTAGATGTTTTTTTAAACTGTCTTCAAAGAATAAACTAAATCACATTGTCTTAGATGCAGATCCTTGTCCTTGTCCATAGGTGGTTTGAGTTTGAAACACTTTTTAACCACATGTGCAGATACTTTCAAGGTAACTTGACTGTGTTGGTTCATACATTTTGTCGGAAAAGTCAGAATCCACTTTGCTTCGTATCTAAATGTAACCTTCTTGTTTTCCCGGGGAGAGAGAGACTCTGAATAAGCTTCAGCATAGCGCCCTGGTTCTACTTTGCTCTGCTCTCGTAGGCCGTTGACTGCTGCAGATTTTAAAGAATTTATCAGAAAATATATTAGCAAGTTGCATAAAAGATGTATTTATTCTGTGCTTTTAGTATTCCCTGTCACCAAATCCCACTGGCCAACCTTTGCTGGAAAATGTCTGGCTTGAGATGAATTTCCCAACCAAGAAAAGTAAAAATGAATAATCAATCGCAAATGAGTTCCAGTTTCTATTTATACTTGAACGAACGAATGAATGAACAGAATGGAAAGGCAATGGCCCTGGGCCACAGTATGTAGAATTGGTTTGTAAAAGTTCTGCTTAAAGTAGTGCGTTGGCCTACAACACTGGCATACTGTACTATTATGCAAATTTAATTTCCAATATTGGTAGAGACAGGACATCTAATGTTAATTGAATAGTGAATAGAAAAGTGTGTGTGTGTGAGAGAGAGAGAGAGAGAGAGAGAGAGAGAGAGAGAGAGAAAGAGAGGGTGAGGGTGGTGCATGTATGTGTGCGCGTATGCATATGCATACACTTCAAATCCGGTGTGCTCTAATGAGACACAAAGTACAGACAGCAGGTTGAGCGTGGGCTGGAAACCATGGCAACGGCCTTGAGCTCTTCGACATTTGTAGAGAGAGAGAGAGAGAGAGACCAGCAGGTGATTAGCTGAAGCTAAATTACAGAAAGACTGCTCACCATGTTGTCCATCCCTCATAGGTGGTTTGAGTTTGAAAGACTTATTGTAAAGGTTGCTGTAAAGGTTTTGTTGTGGTGCAATTATACAAAAGACCTATTTCGAGAATTGCGTTCAGCCTTGACACCAAGATTGCAGTTTGCTGTTTGAAAGACGGAAACATTCAAGACAAGGCGAACAAGATTTAAAAACAAATAAGAACATTCATAATAAAAGTTGCAGTGCAATTTAGGAAATAAAATGCAGTAGTGATTCAACCCCCTTGCTTTCATCCAGCTGTTCCAGACAATTCATGAATGATAATTTAAACACAATGTCATGATACTTTGTCCAATCAAGCACAAGAGTGTCTGGAAAGAAACCACAAGAACAATTATGGATATACATGTATATGGACATTTATTATTGTTCTATGTGTTGTTCCAACATGAGTAGGAGTCTCTGAGCTAACTGGGGAATTATTAGAAGAATTCTTATGTTATTTGTCCGAGACAGGGATGAAAGCAGATATTATTTCAGAGAGAGCTAAAAAAAAAAACCACTGTAACTTCCTGAAGGGCCAATAAGAAATATGGTAATAAAACACAACATATTTTTTGTTAAGTGTTTTTCATTCTGATATTTGATCACTGATAGTATAATTCAGTATAATTCAGCTGTTTGGTTCGACGGTGAGAAGATGAACACGGCGAAGTTCACGGATTGTGTTTCAAACTCGCCGCCGTTGCTCGTCCTTCTGGCATCAGCTGTGTGCTTGGCCATCAAGTGGTATTTCAGACTGGATAGGCTACGATGATAGCTCAGTTCACAATGACAAATGGCACATACCACTTTGGTCTTGTCAAGGGAACCATTTGACAACTTCTTGAAAGTAAACTTTCCATTCATTAGCGTCTTATCATTCATTTTGTCGTATCGCGCTCACCATTCATTAATTTCAAACCGTAACGTTAGCCTAGCTTCCAAGTCCAAACGGCGTGCCTATTGTTTTGCTTCCGGTTGAGCTACATCCGCCGTGGTGCTGGCGAGAAGAAAATTGAACAATTAAAATTGGTTTGCGTTAACGGGGTTAATAACGCGCTAATATGACAGCACTATTATATATTCATGTACAATAAACAAAATCTACAAAAATAGAAGATACAATTAAGAAATATATTTCTGATGCACACACAAATATTTCTTGTTTTAAATAAATCTACTAGAAATCCACAAATAGAAGGATTTGAAATTGCACATACATCTGTAAACATCCCCAAAAGAATCCAAACGAAAGGGTACAGTGTCTGGATGGAAGATTGAAGACCACGATGTTGAAAGACCAGACCGTGTCACTATTCAGCATTACCTATCAGGCTGGCAATTAGCTGGCGTTATTTACTGAAAGTTGTCCTGAGGAATCAATGCAGAGTTGATGTTACATTTATCAACGTTTGTTTACCAGTTGATATTTGAGACTTTGCCATGATGCTGCAGTGCTGCTACACTCAACTTTAACTGAAACCAAAACTAAAATGTTTTACTCATTATGCCAGACTCATTGAGCTGACAAATAATATTCATATTAATCATTATTAACTGTTAAACAAACATATAGCATTTGCTTAGTTTAACAAGACATACCATAGTTTAATAATTAAAGCAATTGAAGATATCTGTAATACATTTCTTACGAGTGGAAGTATTATTCGTAGATATCTGTAACTTAATTTCAGTAAGTCAGCTTCTACATTTCACAATCCTTTTTCAACATGTAGAAATTATATTGTAGATATCTGTAATCGTTATTTATACTACTGACAAAGGAATTACTGATATGTAATAAATGGAAGATATCTGTAAATCTGTTATGACGAAGAAAGTAAATGTAATTTCTCCATATGAAAATATATTTGTAACATGTCAAAATTGTTATATGATGAATTAACATTTTCAGCATATCAAATTGACATGTCAAAATGTCATTTTAACGAGAAAAACTAAATCACTCCTAGTCTGCCCTATTGATTAAAATGTTGAAAAGGATTGCCAAAGGTGTATGTGGCATGTACTGAAGAAAGAAAATGAGAAAAATAAAAAAATAAATAAAAAAAGAGGATATATTGGCAGATGGATGCAGTGGAATGTGACAAAGTGGGAGGATGGGTAGGAAGAGGATAGAGGATGGTGGAACAACAGAGCAACGGGGCTCAAAGAGAAGCTGAAGGTGAAAATGTAATTTAATGTAAAAGGTGTTAATGAAAGACGGCGAAAGAGACGGATGAGCAAGAAACATGTTAGACATGGAAAAAATATGAAATCTATCGACCGGACGGGAATGGATTGATTTATGATCATAGATTGCTCTAAATCTGTTTTCACTGTTCACTGCCTCACTTATCAATCCCTTAGATTTGGTCTTTATTTTGTCTCCTTTCTCAAATTATTTGTTATACACTCCACCAAATGTGTCTCATAATGTCAATACCACATTGTGTTAAACAAAGAGCAAATACTCACGTGAATACCCCAAACCCCCAAAAATGTAGTCAGAGATGCCTTGAACTCATTGTCAGGAATTATTTGTTTAATCTATTCCAGCAACCCAAAAATCAAAGAATGAAGATATTTTTCTCACAATTTGGTGGCACTTTCTTTTTTATATCTTGGTCCAGTGAATATAATCAATTAATCTGATTTCCATTTATGTAATTTGAACACCTGACGTTGTTTTTCATGTTTATTCTTCTGATACCGTCACCCGTCCATGACAGAGTTTGCACACAGTTTAGCCATGTATGAAACCCAAAGTGTTTCCATACTTTACTGGATGTGCAGTGTTGACCATGCTGGATTTAAAATGTGAGCTTGTGTTTACAGGCTTGGTCTATAGATGCTATATATAATAAAATAATGCTTTCATCGTGATTTATGATCCAATGCCTCAAGGCGGAGGGTGACAAGAAGAACGACAGGAAGAAAGACGAAGACAGAAAACGAGACAGAAGGCAGACGGAGAAGGCAGTTTACACACAAACACACACTCACACTCGCACAAACATTTTGGGTCTGCAATCAGTATGAGGCTGGAAGGCCTGCTGTAGGAGAAAATTAGTTTTGTTCTCTGGAGGCTCAGAGGGAAAGAAAGGACGGAAGAAAGGAGAATTTCCACTGGAAGGACCGGGGATCGTTGTCCTGCTTGAGGCCATGTTGGCAGTAGTTGTGAAAGGAGGAGAGAAGATTTGTCATTCACATCGACGCCTCTCTCTTTCCCTTCTTCTCTTTATCTCTCCCTCACACACACACACACACACACACACACACACACACACACACACACACACACACGCACTTACTGTGCCATCTGTGCTTCCTTGAGGAGCAGTAAACCCAAATCTGCCCCCCACCCCTCTAAAAATGCAAACTACAGCAATATGTCTCTTCACAGTTTGTCAGTGTGTGTTTTGTGGGGAAGTTATATTCGTCTTGCTGGTGTCTGATGGGGCACGGCTGCTGAGCTGCAGCCAAAATACTCCATTTGACCTAGTTCATCTCAGCACCCGGCTGGTGTTTATGCGTGTGTGTGTGTGTCTGTGCGTAATGTTTATGCCGATTTGTCAGCGATATGACGAGTTTTGGACATTGCCCATAATGATGTAAGAGCTCCCTCCCACATGTCCTCTCTGCTAATCATTCTGTTTGTACCTCCTTTTGTTTTTTTGTTTTTAGTTTTTCTCCCTGATTTGCTATTTCTGCTTCTCGTTTCTCGCCCGTCTTCTGAGTGTTTCAGTAGCTTATTCTCTTTGTTTGTCCCTTTCTCAAATGAAACTGGAGCTCTCGCCAAGTTAATGTCTTCATCCGTGCGCGTGTGTGTGAGTGGAATAGCGTTTATTTTTTATGGTGACATATTGTTGCCCCTGCGCGTCACCTCTCGACCCCAAAATGTAATTTCATCCAATACGAGGCATGTCAGCTATTCATTGCATGCACGCGCACACACACACACGCACACACACACACACACACACGCACGCACACGCACACACACACACCAATCGTGTTTTTATGTTTTTTGGAGACACAACATTGACTTAACCCTAACCATAACTGCTACCAGCCTAATCCTAACCCTAACCTTTAATCAAGTCTTCACCCTAAAAGGTAATGATTCACGTTATGGGGACTTGTATTTTGTCCCCATTTTATTCTAAAAAGCAAGACGAGTCCTACAATGTGACCGTGTAAACAGATTTTATGTCCCTACAAGATGGGTAAAACACGCTCACACAATTCTGCTCTGTGAAGAAAGCCGAGCACTCTAATGGGCTCCAGAGGCTGACCCACTCATCTTTGCATCTCGGCACGTGATTATTTTCATGTACAGTACATGCTCAGCTAATCAGGCTGGTTATTTGAACTACGAGTATAAAATCCTATCGAGGCTGGTCCTATAACAGGTTTACAGACTGCACACCTGCAAGAGGGTACCTTTAAGATATGGGAGGAATCTCATAGAAACACAGACTCTGAAAACAGTAATGGAGTCCAGATAAGGTGAAAGAGTTTGCTACAGGGAGGCATATTCAGGCAGGACAAACTGCCATTGAACCTTCAATTATGATAGTAGATCCAAAAATCACAAAGGCAAATTGACCACATAGTTCTACCTCAATCTTCGCCCCGAAAAATGCTGTCCAATTAAGTTATCTGAAAGGCTTGTGCAGCATAATCAGTAACAATATTTTGGAATGATCAAACGATTCCACTACATATTCAGAGGAAACTGTGTACAATTTGTTTTAATTGTAAAACAGCAGGTATTTTCATTCTCACAGATACATTGATGGCGTTTGCTAATCCTTTTTACTTGTCTTTGTTTTTCTGTGTGTGCAGTGACGGATGGGCGGACCGGTATGATGTAACAGATGGCTACGTTAGGGAAGCAGCGGGTGGTATTACCATCAAGCTCCAGTCGGCTGATGTGAAGTGGTTTGATGAGTATTACCTTAAACTTCGCCCTGAAAACAACCAAAGGAACCCCTGGTTTCCAGAGTTCTGGCAGCATCGTTTCCACTGTCGACTTAAAGGTCACCCGCAGGAGAGCTTCAAATACAACCGCACCTGTAGCAGTGAGTACACAAATATACATACCACTGGGGTGAGACCTGAAATGTACTTCTTGAACACCTGTAGTTGTGAGTACGGACAAAGACAACACAAGGTGTCCGAGTTACAGCTGTACTTTACTTCTGTTTTGACCATCTGGGCTACAGAGAAAGAGAGGCTGCATTGTTTTGGTTCAACACAATATTTTTATTGACAGGCTTTCATAATGGCCACTAATAATGCAAATGACATACAAACAGACTGGCAGAGCGCACACACACACACACACACACACACACACACACACACACACACACACACGCACCATATGGATGCACACAGCTTTCCGGTTCATCTTGAGAGATATCCCTTGTGGCTGTGAGTGCACCCTCCCTTTATTTCTTTGTATTCGTCTGCCCCTCGTCTTTCTCTCTCTGTTCCAATCCCTCCATTCATAGGCAAAACTGTGTGTGGGAGTTGCATCAAAGAGAGTCATGTATTCTAATGAAATGGGACGGGAAATACAAATGAACGGGATGCAAAAAGAGGCAGACAGAAATGAGATGTGGAGGTGGGAAGTGGTCAATGAGAGGAAAGAGAGTGGTCTTTGATGTTAGGAGAAAAAGACTGCTGTTTTTCATAAAACTAGAAGGGAAATTAAGAGATTTTCTGATATACCTGCCTTTCTATTTCCATCCTTCCTCATCTACCCAATTCTCCCTCCCCCTTCCCGACACTAACCACCCACCTCTGCAGAGCGAGAGTCGCTTCGGCAGCAGTATGCACAGGACACTAAGATGGGGTTTGTCATTAATGCCATCTACTCGATGGCATATGGCTTGCATAACATGCAGCGGGCACTCTGCCCAGGCTATCAGGTAGGTAGCGCTCTTATGGATGAATGGAGGGGCATGCTAGTAGAAACCAAGGATATGAAGGGGTGGAGAGGGGGAATTTTGGGACAAAAGGACATGACAAGCTGGGTATTGCTCCTATATTACACTTGACCTTCTTTCCATGGTGTTGCACTACATACACCTCACCGGGAAAGCGCAAGATGGGAACCTGGATGATTGCATAAACTATATACACTGTTACTTGCTAATTTGCATTGGAAGGTACAAAACGTTGCGCTAATTCAAAGATAAATGCATCAGTGCAGCTTAACCTTTCCAGATTTCAGCACGTTAGTTGTGACTTTGTGGGTTTGACTTCAGATGTCGGCCGCAGATACTTGATACTGACCACTGTAATGAAACATTTCAGACACTGGGGTTGAATTCTAACTTGTCATGAGATGATTGCACACTGTACACTGTGTGTATACATGTATACGGTGATAGGCCATGGAAAGCCTTGGCATAGAAAACAATACTTTTCAACAATACAATCCGTACTTTTCTGTTAGATATGACAGGATTGTTCATGTATTTGAAGGGCCTGTGTGATGCCATGCGACCTATAGATGGTGCTACACTGCTGGACTTCTTGATGAAAACCAACTTCACAGGCGTGTCGGGGGAGGGAATCTTATTCGATGCTAACGGAGACTCACCTGGCAGGTACGTACTGTAACTCAACAAAGTCATGGATTACTTTCTTTCGGGTTAAATGGTCGTATGGCACGACTATGTGGGCGTTAATATGTCGGACGTGTTCTATGTACCTTTCTTCCACAGGTATGAAATAATGAACTTCAAAAAGATGGGGAAGGACTACTACGACTACATTAACGTTGGCAGCTGGGACAACAGAGGCTTGAAGATAGATGATGATGAAATCTGGCCTAACAAAGACGGCGTGATCAAGTCAGTCTGCAGTGAACCCTGTGATAAAGGACAAATTAAGGTAAGATTATTTATACAAATAAACATCTGGTTACGTGAGAACTTTGCATTTAGTAAACGTTTTAGAGGTCATTACAGGAAATACTGGGAATCTAGTGTTTACCGTACATGACACATTTTCACATGTGGAATAGACTATACATATGTTTTGCTCCACTTTTAAATTAATTAAAATGTCTTGAAGGCCAGTTAAGTTCTGAGTGAGATGGGTGCATGAGGCTCCACGTAATACAGTGCCTGGTCGCCCATGAGGTGCATGCACATCCTACACAAAGACATTTTGCACTCCGTCCCTTCCAGGTCATCCGTAAAGGTGAGGTGAGCTGCTGCTGGACGTGCACTCCCTGCAAAGAAAATGAGTTTGTGTCCGATGAGTACACCTGCCGAGCCTGTGAACTGGGCTCCTGGCCGACTTTTGACCTCACAGGTCAGTCTGCGTATGTTTGAATGTATGTGTCGGCATTTTGTTTATGTATAACATGTAAGTGCGATCTTAGAAACATTTCCAGTTTACCAAGAAAGTACTTGAATAACTAAAGTATTTGCCCATGCTCCTTGATGAAAATCCTGGAATAGCAATGCAGGATGAAGGAAACTGTGGAAGGAAAACTGAGGAAGGAAACTGTACGATGAACAATGATATGTTTATGCATTTTTTGTGCAGTGTCATAGGATAAAGGACGTTTCGTAGAATGAGATCGTTGTGTTTTCCCCGATACAACATACCATTACAGCATAATATTGTACAGTAAGTCCTGCCCCAGTTATAGAGAAACTGAGAGACAATTTCTCCGTTTCACCCTCGCCTCCTCTTTCCCTCCCCTCCCCTCCCACTCCCTCCCTCTCTCTCTCATCCCTTTAATTTGCTACCAACATGGTCACCAATGTTTTAATTATTCTGCATCAAGAGCAGCTTTCCATGCAAATGTACTTCAGTTGCAATGAAAATGTATTTCCCCTCCGCTGCGTTCGAAGCGGTTGAATATTACCTTGTTATGCTTTCAGTTGCTCATTATACCGCTTTCTAGCTCCTCACCAAGCTCAATGATTAAAACATGAATCGAGCCCTGCTGAAAATTCAGATTGAGCTTCACTGCCAGAGAGAGAGAGAAGCATCCTTAAACTAAAAGCAGGCAGCGAACGGATAAGAAAATGACAAGGACGAAGTTGACAGTGAAAAAAATAGGGAGATAAAGAATTGAACGCGTGATTGGGGTTACTGTTACTGTGTGTGTGTGTTTGCCTGTGCATGTCCGTGTGTGAGTATGTTTATGCGACTCATTTCATCAACAATAAGTGCTGTGCGTTCCCTTGTGGGTCTATATGGAACAGTAATAATGAGGTGTAAACAAACTGCTTGCCCTGTTCCTCCAGCAGACATTTTGATCTCTCTCCCTCAGGCCAAGAGAGAGAGTGAGAAAGATGAAGAGAGGGCGAGATAAAGAGCCAGAGGGAATAGAGGAGATAGAGCAAGGACTCATCTGGCAGGGACGGAGGTACAGTGGGTGTGAACACCATAGAAAAAAGCAGTAAGATAGTTTGTGCGATAGCAATTGAGCAAAAACTAGAAAAAGAGAGAGAAAAGTAACTTGGAAACATAAAGAGAAAGAATGAGTGAGTCAGAAAGAGAGAGAGATGAATAGAAGCTGTGACAGAAGCAGCAGCCAGAGAGAGTGAAAGGAGCAGAAAAAGGGAGGATTAGCTTTGGGCTTTTAGCCTCTCCACTGATCGGTAAAGTTCCACAGTTTGAGTCTGAGAGTGTTTGAAGGAGTTTGCCTCAAAACTTTATATTGACTGAACCCTCCAAACGGTCCCGCTCCCCTTAATGCACCAGTTTGGCTTAGGGTCAAACACAACACAATTTACTGCAGGTTTCGTGAACTAATTAAGAAACCTCACAAGGAAAACACTGATCTAGGATTTTCGGCCCCAACATCTAGATTTCTGTAGGCAGGATTAATTGGAGCAAAATTCTCAGCAAGTGCCTTAATTTCCTCCCTTCTTACATTTTGAAGGGTGGGTGGTCCTTACCTCCCATTGTTAGGCAGGACAGGAGCTGCAGTCTTTGTCTCTTAAGGAGGGGCTGTGATAAGTAGTAAAAAAAACACTACCTCCATGATACTAAACAGTAACATTTACATACACGGAATTCCTAAAATTAAAAAAAGATGTTCTGATCCGTATTGATGTTCTGTCTGGGTTGTGTCTATATTTTTTATCCAGTTTTATGAAATGGCTTTGCAGTGATATATGCCTGCAGGTGAGCAGATCGTCTGCAGAGTTTTTCCGTATGACTTATTTTCTGTTTCTTTGTTTCGGTCCCCTTGGCTCCCCAGAAACCATTAGGCTGCTGTTTATGCCCCTAGACCTAACCACCACTGATTTGATCAACTTTATTGACTGTGTTAAAGACCAAGTCATTAGATTACTTAAGACTTTTTTAATGACTCTTCCTCTCTCTGCAATTTGCAGTACTGTAGGAACAGGGTGTGTGTGTTTGTGTGTGTATGGGTGTGTGTGAGAGAGAGAGAGAGAGAGTAAGTGAAAACAAAAGTGAACATGTGTATAAGGACAGAAAGTTTTAGAAAGAGTCTACGTGCGTTTCTGCTGCTACAATAGGTCTAGACCAGATATTTCCGCAAGCGTTAAGACGGTTCATAATTAAAACTGTCCCTTAAATTAATGCAACTTATCTCTTTGCCTAGAGGAAATGTGGGAGGGATGAGGATGAATAAAGATAAGGGATATTAAGGGGAAAAGAAAGACACAGAGAGATGGATGAGGCATTAAGTAAGAAAAAGAGAGGGACAGGAAATAGATACAAAGTTTGAATGACAGGGGTAGAGGAAGAAGGCGAGAAATAGACACAAATGGAAGGATAAGAAAGAAGGTGTCGACAACAGAGAGCAGTGTAATGTAAGCGCCGGTCACTGAAAAAAAGAAAGATGTAAGAGAAAAAGTGAAATCCTTACTTTGATAATGGATGGATTACAGAGTGATAATAACACAATACTCAAGACACAAGCTTTTGCAGGTCAGTCAGTTCATTGTTGAGACTTTCCAATCTGGACACTAGTGAGTCCAGGATGCCTCGATTCCAACCCTGTGCAGGTTGTCACAAGCGTTGCACACTGATACTCAACCTGCATTATATGTGAGTCAAAGCATGATGTCAAAGGTTATAAGAGTGACGTTAAGAAAATGAAAGATGTAGAAGGTAAAGAATACATATAGTTAAATGTTTGGCAATAGTGTGGCAGTCTCACTCTACAGTATCCAGTCACCGGGCTTCACACACATGAAATGAAAGTCTTTGATTCATTTTGTTTCACTAACCACATCTCCACATACTTCTATCCCCAGGCTGTGACCCAATCCCAGTGGAGTATCTGCGGTGGGGAGACCCGGAACCCATTGCTGCTGTGGTCTTTGCTTGCCTCGGTCTAATGTTCACATTATTTGTCACTGCAGTCTTCATCAGGTAATGAATTGCTCCTCTGTCTCAGAAAATATTTAAAACTGAGAAGAACACTGCAAACATTGCTAGACGAGACAGATACACACTATATTACTTTGCAACTTATATATTTTTTTTAATCAATGCTTTTCTGAGTGTGTGTTTATAATATACTGAATGTCTGTATGTCTTCACTCACACGTATTTTGCACAATTTGTTTGTTTGAATGTGTTCAGGTTCCGCGATACCCCAGTCGTGAAATCTTCCAGTCGGGAGCTGTGCTACATAATACTGGCAGGGATCTGCATGGGGTACCTGTGCACCTTCAGCCTCATAACCAAACCCCACGTCATCCACTGCTACCTCCAACGACTGGGAATAGGCCTGTCGCCTGCCATGAGCTACTCTGCGCTTGTCACCAAGGTAAGGATGGAGTTCAGGATTTGGGAAATAATAATATAAGTGTGAGAGGTGAGGGGCTACAGAGTTACGGCCAAAGACTTGGAATACCCCTGTCATTAGATCTATGCTAACCTATCATCATCAATGGTGTGTAGGGAATAGCCACATATGTGGGTGAGAACAGAACTGTGGACCTAATCAGGAAGAAACAGGGAAATGAAACTTGGCTATACTCCCCTGATACTGCGGATTATTATTCCTTCCATTCCTTAATGGTTGGAACGAGAGGATATGGATACCATAACATCATAAGCGGGGCACATGTCTTTCCTTCCCTTGGACCGTGGGGCTTTGGGAATGAGGGCTGAGGGAAGAAAGAAGTAGGATTCAACAATGGCAGGGAACAGCAATAGCCTTCCCTGAAGAAATTACTCCTGTGTGCAATATTTTGTATGTGTTTCTTATTAATATGTCTGTATTAAAGACAGTTTGGAAATGCAGCAAGCAGATGGCCAGAATATAGATACAGTAATGTTCTGTATATATTTTATTAAAAGGTCCTGATAGTGTTTGTCATCTCACCCTAGACAAACCGCATCGCTCGGATCCTGGCAGGCAGCAAGAAGAAGATCTGTACAAAGAAACCTCGCTTCATGTCTGCCTGCGCTCAGCTCATCATTGCCTTCCTCCTCATACTGCTGCAGCTGGGCATCATCGTGGCTCTCTTCCTCATGGAGCCACCTAAGGTAAAGCTGTTAATGTATTTTTTTAATTAAAGATTTTGGCTTTGAATGATTACGAAAACAAGTTTATTGAGATAAAAAGGTTATTATACCACGTTCCGTTATGTAATGATGCTCTCGTTTTGTCTTGTGTCATAAATCCAGCGCGCCCTATCTTTTCTCTACAGCCGTGCGCTGGCGCATTTTCGCTGAGTTACTGACAGGAATATGTTAGTATGTTGAGGAGTTCTCAGTCGGCTGTGTCGGTGAACGACAACATATGTCTAATTATTGATCTGTTGATTTGTATTATTATTATATTATATCATATGTTATATTGCCTGTTTCATTGCATGTCTCTACAGGTGATCCATGACTACCCCAGCATCCGTCAGGTCAACCTCATTTGCAACACCACTAACCTGGCCGTGGTTGCTCCATTGGGATACAATTGCCTGCTCATCCTCAGCTGCACCTTCTATGCCTTCAAGGTACAAGCTGAAGTATTTGTAACTATTGTACACTATATTGTTTTTTCTGTGAAACAGTATTTATTTCATGATTTAAATGACAAAGTCACAGAAACATCAGTTAGTGCTTCAAATCCACAGCCCCAAGGTCACATGTTGTTGGAGCTTAAGCAGTTCAAGCTTCTATTTATGTGAAAAGTCACACAGACATAATGTAAAAAGGAATAATTGACCTACTGTTTGTGTTTGATCTACTATTTTCAACAGCAGTAAATGCAATTCTATTGAACCAAACACATTTTAAAGTCTGATTATCGTTTGAATATTTCTGTAGGGTGTGAGAGTCGAATGGTAAATGGAGACCCTAACACAGCAGCAGAGAAAAACAATTCAATTCACTTACACATAGTGGTGAAGTCAGCATCTGTTATGACTGTAATGGAAATGCAGTGGGCTAGCAGTGTGCAGCAGTGTCTATTTTGGTTTTGTCCAAATCCACAGAAAGGTTTAAAAACAATACAAAATTGTAGGAAAATGTGCTGACACTTCCTCTGTGACTCACTCTATGTCTCTCTCTTTTTCTCTCTCTCTCCCTCTCTTTTATTCTCTCAAAGACTCGCAACGTCCCAGCTAATTTCAATGAGGCTAAGTACATTGCGTTTACCATGTACACCACCTGTATTATCTGGCTGGCCTTTGTGCCCATCTACTTCGGCTCCAACTACAAAATTATCACCATGTGCTTCAGTGTCAGCCTCAGTGCCACTGTGGCACTGTGCTGCATGTTCGTACCCAAGGTAAGGTTGAAGCTCAAACAAAAATCTTTCAATAAACATTCCATAATTGTATATTTATGTATAGATTCATTTTACAGCTGTTTTCTTATGTCATGACACATTGTTGAGTATTTAAAGTTACTACGAGGAGCTTTCCTTTTAGAGCAGCGAGATAAATTCTGCTCCTGGCTAGAGGAGCTGCTGCTGCTGCTGGACACTGAGCTCTCCTCTCATTCCTCATAGCAAATTTAAGTCAGTTTATATTATTTGTAAGAGCAGTTTGGTCCCTATATATGAATGTTTATGTCCTCCTCCCAGAACAAAGAAAGAATAACTTTATTTTTTCGCCACATACATTCACCTTTTCATACTCAATACTCATACTTAGTCAATGTCCTCATGTTGTGCATGTAGTACGTTACAATTTGGTTTGGTGTTTGAATACTTAAATTAGTTGATAAAGCACCTAAAGTGTTTGTTTCTTATCCACCGTCTGACAGTAACCCATTAGTCATTAGGGTTGTAATGCACGGGCAGCAAGTGAAAAGGCTCCTTTAGAATACTATCACGTCTCATGTTTTCTCCCACTACAATAGCGAGATATTCCTGTGCAGCTTCAAGGAGAAAGTTTGTGCTTAAACAGTAGAATTGTAATCAATATAAACAAATAGCACTGGCTTCTTTTGAAAATGGTCTTTAATTAGTGTTTTACATTAATAAGGTGACTCATGACAGCCTTGATAACTCCTCTGAAATAAACATTTATTAAAGGACAGTTTACATTAATTATTTCCAAAACAGATGTATTTGCTTTTTCAATTGTTTTTTTAAGAACTGTTTTGCAATATTAGCGAACTTATATCATGTCTTATTTCATAACAGGTGTACATCATTCTAGCCAAACCAGAGCGTAATGTGCGCAGTGCCTTCACCACGAGCACCGTGGTGCGCATGCACGTAGGTGACGGCAAATCGTCCTCAGCCGCCAGCCGTTCGTCTAGCATGGTTAACCTGTGGAAACGCAGAGGCTCCACTGGAGAGACACTCAGGTATGTGTGTGTGTGTGTGTGTGTGTGTGTGTGTGTGTGTGTGTGTGTGTGTGTGTGCGTGTGCGTGTGTGTACACTAGAGGCTCATTGGCCAGGTTAATGTCAGGTTACTTCTCAGTTACAGTCCAAGGCACCATTTCTGTAATGGCCCCACTCTGAGAGTATTTATGGTGTGTGTGTGTTCGAGCTCTCTGAGAGATTGATTCTCTGAACTCCCCTGAGTCTGCTTGACTGTTCCTCTGACCCTAACATGAACTGCAGACAATTGCCTAATGGAGACGTGGCAAAAAAGGGGAGAAGTGAACTGAGGAAAGGGGGTAAGGAGAAAAGAGAGAGAGAAATATGAATATAGTAAGAGGATGGAGGGAATGGATAGAGAGATGAAAAGCAGGAGTGATTGCAAGAAAGAGAAGAAAAGGCTAGAGGAATAGTGCAGAAAGGAGAGACATAATAGCGTTCACACCCAGCTTAAGGCCATCCACAAGCCATCTACTGTGACAGGGAACCGATCAAAGGACACAAAAGGAGTGACGCACAGCCACTTGCCCAGAATGAAAAGGGAGGAAAAAGACAAGAACACATTTTCGTTTGTCAGCACGTTACTACAGCTCACCCCGCCTGGCAAGCAAGATTTCAATCACACTCTTAAGAGAAATGTCAGGAGTGCTTCCATCTTGGTTCCTTTTATTCCTCTCTTTCCCTCTCCATCTCTTTTGGTCCTATCTTCCCCTGTGGGTGGTGGTAATTGGCAGGGCTGTCTATCTCGTCAGTGCAGGGCTGGGAGCTGTTGCCTTTGAGATGCTGTCATTGTGTAGACGCATACAGACATGAAACCAGCAGAACAGGAGGGGAACAAATATTTTAAAAGAAATAAATATTTGACTGATTTTTGAATAAAATGTTTGAGCTAATGAAGATTTCATGGTTTAGCTTCAGTAGACATTAAAATCAGCTTCATAACTGGATGTGATGTGTGTATGATAAGACCAGTAAAGCATTCCTTAAGTAGGTGCAACATGTGTTTCTGCCAGTAGCAGGTCTGGCCCACTCCAAAACCTTCTGTCAGAGACTCTACCTATGGGATCAAAGGAGTACAGCACTGTGTAGGTGAAGGTTCATGTGCAGCATATGTCTGTGTGTGTGTGTGTGTGTGTGTGTGTGTGTGTGTGTGTGTGTGTGTGTGTGTGTGTGTGTGTGTGTGTGTGTGTGTGTGTGTGTGTGTGTCCCCAGTGTGATTTGAGTTCTTTTCACCCCCAGCCACGGTCGTGTGTGTGGTTTAATCAGAAGTTCCACTATAGATTAATCACACTAATTAACCTGACAAAAGCATGAGAGGAAGAAGTGGGGGAAGGCAGGGGACAGTGCTGTGACTGATGTTAAGCAGAGGAAAGTGGAGAGAATTATTAGACAGATGGAGGAACAGAGAGAGGAAGAGAGAATCTGACAAAGACAAATGAAGAACATACTGTCTGGAGAAAATAGAACAAGACAGACTCTGTAATGAAATTACTCTGTAGTCCTTATGAAGTCCAACTGATCTTTGGTGGAGTCAAGGCCCCATTTAAATGTGTTTGTATCTATTAAATGTCATTGTTCATGTCGGATAATAAATAGGGACTTATATAGAGCAGTTAATGTAATGTGATTGGCATGATTGGTTTTATTGCAGTGAATTTATTTTTTTTACCTTAATCCAATAACAGTAATACTCATAATACTAATTGATTACTAACGGATCAACCTTAAATAATAATGAACACACTAAATTAACATTTATTGTAAAAAAGTATTAAAGTAAAACTACAATGTCCTAATAACAGTACAATCACTTACTGTAGGAAGACATTTCACATCCGCCTTTGGAATGTCATGTCATGTGATACAAAAACAACTTTTCTGAGAAAAATATGAATGAAAGAAAACTGTATATTTTATTTGCTCCTTTTAATGCTCCTTTTGTCATTTAGACATGCGGTTGTTAAACTAACGCCTGGACCTGAACAAAACATTAATACAATGATGCAAATTGAAGAAAAAAAATCACCTTTTACTGTATATAAATAAAAAAGAATAAAGATGTGTGTACCTTCTCATATGATCTCTAATCAGAATTGTTTTTTGTTTAAACAAAAACCTTTTTCCTGACAAAAAAAGAAAAATCAATAAACTACTAATCAACAGAAGGTGGTGAATGCACCTCCATGCTTTGTAAACAACCCCCTCTTTCTTTTCTCTCTCTTCCTTCCACTTACTCCCCGCTCTCCAGCTCCAACGGTAAATCGGTGTCTTGGGCGCAGACGGAGCGTAGCGGCTCACGTGGCAACCACCTGTGGCAACGGCTGTCCTTCCACATCAAGAAGAAGGAGAACAATCAAACCGCGGTCATCAAGCCCTTCTCCAAGACTTCGGAGGAGCGTTACTGTGGAGGGGGGGACCTGCCGCCGCACCTCCCTCTGCCCTCCCTTCCCTCCATGTCCTCACTGTCCATTCACCCCGGCTCTGGCACGGACAAGACCCTGTACGAGCTCTCTGAAGCGGAGGAGCGCTACTCCATCACATACCGGCCGCAGACGCCCTCCCCAATCAGTACCGTCAGCCAGAGGCTCGGGGCAGGCGTTGGGGAGGAGCCCCCGATGACTGGGATTCCTAACTACCCAAGCAGCATTTGCAGTGGTGGCAGCGGTGGCAGTGGTGGCAGCGGTGGCAGCGGCGGCAGCAGTGGCAGCGGTGGCAGCGGCAGTGGTGGTAGCGGCAGCAGTTGCGGTCGTCCCAGCAGCGGCTCTCTCGTCATGGGGAGTGACGGCCGTTTGGTTATTGTGGACGATCACCCGGGACAGGCCCAGAGTTCACTGATGGATCAGATCAGCTGCGTGGTCAACCGCTTCACCGCCAACATCAGCGAGCTCAACAGCATGATGTTATCGTCCTCTCCGACGCACTCGCACACGCACAAACACACACCTCCTTCTCCTCACCCCGCCGACCCGTACCTGTTGCCCCGCGAAGTCCCGATGCCGCCGACCCTCACAACCTACGCTGATGTCCAGCCCCTCCCGCCTGTCGAGTCCAGCATGGGGGGCCGGAGTGGCTGTCTGGTTCACCCTATCCCTCATTCGCCTTACCCGCTGCCGCCGCCTCATGCCCAGACCTCCCCCGCTCTCTCCCCCATGCGAGGTGGCCTGATCACCTGCCTCAACCACTCCCCTCTCAGGAGGGGAGAGTTGGAAGAGGAGCTTATTGCTTTGACTCCGCCGTCGCCTTTCCGCGACTCCCTGGCATCTAGTAGTGGCTCACCTATCTCGGAGAGAGATCTGTGTCTCCCCCCAGTCCCCTCCCATCCTCCCCCCTCTCCCCCTTCGCCAAGGTACAGTAGACTGATGCTCGGAAACTACAGCCAGAGTTCATCCTCACTGTGAGGCAGAGATGACGCGTGAAGAAAATGCAGCTGTTAAGGAGAGCGCTCAAAAATAACACGGTCAGTATGAGTGAAGGAGTATGGGAGGATGGAACGATGAACTCCATTCGTCCCCGACGTGGAGTAAAAACCTGAAGCAGAGGAGCCGTTGAGGGCTGGTCGGTGAAGACATCAAGCTGTGACAGTCTGCTGTGTTTGTGTTTACATGTTTGCAGTGAGATGCAAGTATAAGAAGCTTGCCCACGTTGTATTTTCCTAGTGCAGTTTCTCTCAAGTGGGGCGTGAAGAACTGCAAGAAAGGCCACTGTGACTTTACGATGGTTTGGTGTCTGTAAAGTCACAAATCATTCTAGAAGTCTAGAGCTACGTATCATTTAGGTTTGGGTAGTGGCCTTAAGGTAACATGGCTATCAACTAATTAGAGAGTGTGTGTGTGTGTGTGTGTGTGTGTGTGTGTGTGTGTGTGTGTGTGTGTGTGTGTGTGTGTGTGTGTGTGTGTGTGCATGTGTGTATGAGTATGTTTTTGCTGTATCTTAGATGTATGGCAACATGACATTGAAGAGTATTGATGGGGTAAGACTCCTTAAGCCTGAATGGACTTAAAAGAGGCTATCAAGGGAACATATCTATATATATATATATATTTGCTGATACACACACACGCACACGCACACACATACACACACACACACATTGGCGTGAGCACACACAGACAAATACAATGTAAGGGAAAACACTGTAAATATAAGAGAGGTTATGGATTTTTCTTTGGTGATCAAAATCCGACATGCTTCTGACAAAAGTGCATTGTGTTAACATACCAGACTGTATGTTACTCTGAAGGACTTTCTCACAAAAGCATCCTTTTTCATTTGTTCAGTTAGAATCTGTTCCCTTCACATAGCTTTCTTTTTGTCAGTCCATCTTTCTCTCGCTGCTTTCTTTTATCCTGCCAGTATTTCAGTATTTTCTACTCTTCCAGTTAGTTTTCTTCAGAAGTTTGAATGTATATTTTCTACATGATTCCTGAAGCAGTTGGGACCAAACCTTTTGTACCTCTGTCCGTGTGACTCAAGGAAGAGGGAGAGGAGGGATTGACAAGACCAGAGCATGTTTTTCCATAAACATCTTAGTCGTTAAATCTTGTTCAGATGGATTATTGGCAGAAATCTGACCTCAAAGCGTATTGTTAGTGTGTGACATTTGACAAAGCATAATCAGCTCAGCTAGGTCCCAGTCATGACATTTTCTCTAAACAGTGTGTCAGCGGGAAACAAGTCTCTGTTTCATCAAAGACATTGTTTTGAATAGGATTAATCTGCATTACAATCACCTCTAATGTAAATGAGATCAGATTGATTTATTCAAGCTGGGAGAGTCCATACCAGGATCTCGTGTTGCACTGGTGAAAAGACCCTTTTGAACTTCTCCACTCTTTTCAGACGGGCAGAACAACAAAAGAAGTTCATACTGAACGAACAAACAATGAGTGGTATCGATCTTCTCGTCTCATTCTCTGCACGAAAGCCACTCGGTAAATTGCCAAAATGTCAATCTGCTGCTTTAATAGTATGAAATGGCCTCATGACACCAATCCCAAATGTCAGACTTCCTGGATTGGGAAAAATGTTTTTAGAGTGAACGCAATCCAAGTGGTAATCACATTTGATCAATGTATTTAACAATAGTAGTATATCATTGCCAATTGCAAATGCAACATTCCAATCATAAATGTCTGTGCAGATGGGTAAAGCAGAACACAACTCGCAAAAGACTGCACAATTTAAAATATCTAATTGGGCTATGTACAATTCTGGTTCAAATGTTTGCCTTTAAATGGAATATAATGTACTTCCATGTGCCAAAAACAAAGTGAGATGCCTTCACTAAGATGCTTTTGAGAAATGGGGTCCTGGCCTTTTGACAGCTCCCACAGAGGAAACCCCTCAGCAACAAACATTTTTAGACATTTTATACAAGGAGAATGTTATCTGCAGCGAAGACATGGGTTAGTTCATCTGACTGGATTTAAGATAATTGGACTGTTGGTATTGCAACAAAAATCCGTATTTCATTCCGTGTCCTGTGTATTGTTGTCCATCATGAGCGCCATGTTTTCTGCTGACTGACGCAGAAGCAGTCCGTGCTCTGCTTTCTCCTTGTGAGTGTAGTTTCTCTGCTTTACAGTAGCCAGCAAGAACAAACACAGACAAAAGGGATTCTGTAAATAACAAGGGCATGCAAAGACAGTTCTGTTTTGTTTCAGATGAAAGTCAATTTATTTACATATCAACAAAGGTGAAAAAAAAATGAAAAAAAGAGATGTTTTTGAAATTGTTATGACATCATACAGTACCAATATGTGTTACGACTACAGAAACTGTGTTACTACTCTGAACATGTGAGTGACCATTCCTATTCAAATGTCTTGTAATTCTACAATATAATAATAATGAATATTAATATGATTATTGTGCCAAAGGGGTTGGGGAGGGTCTTAGCTTATAGCTCGTGGGTAAATAAGTGGTTTCATAAAAAAGTAAAAAAATGTTAATGTAAAACTGTTTCTATTGTTTTGGATATTTTCTATATAAATATTCCATATTTTCCAGTGTTAAAGCAATATTATCCATATACGTAAACAAGGTGCACATCTGAAACAATGTTTTAGATTGTTTTTTCTTTTTCATCCTGCTGTAATTTCTGGTGGACAATTCAGGAAGATGGCAGGTGGATAAATTGACTCTTTTTTTTATGTGTAATGAGGGATACATTTAGTAATTTCTAGTAACAAAGAAGGTGCGATTCCCTATTTTTGCGCTGTTTACTTCTCACTTTGGGCTTGTAGTTCTACTTTTTTTCCGCAATGTATTCCCGATTGAGTCTCTGATCTTAAATTTCAGTCCAATCCACTGATGACATCACTGCTTTGTGAGATAGTTAAAGAGATGATTTGTGTGTGCCATTAATTGTTGCTGACTTTTCTTTGTCGTTTTCTTTTTTTTTGTATGTGCGCCTGTTAATTTAGATGCTAACCTGGTAAAAATGTACACAGAAAAAAAGCATGCAACGAGAACTGTCGGTCATAACTGTTGACATAATTGGTTCCTGTCTCCATGTGCTATCTGTACATCATTACCTCCGCATCTACTCACTGAAATGTAACAGTGGAGGCCCTGACCTGTTGTCAGAAAATGAACCAGTGCTATTGCTGAGATGTTCTCGGGGAGGAGTCGCTTCGTGTGCTGCTGTCACCGACAGTGTTAAAAACATGCTGAGAGTGTAACGGGGAGCTTGCTTCAGCACTTCAGCTGCATGTTATCAGCCCCCCCGGGTGAGGCTCGACAGTTGTGTGCTACCTCTGCAGAAAAAGACAGGATCAGTGCCCACATCTACTGCCGTCTTATTGTCTTTAAGGGCTCAGTTCTGTGACATCATCTTATATTGAAATCAAGTTGTCATTGAAACGGATACAGATCATAAGAGTACAGCAGGCTTAATGCGGTATTGCAAGTTGAAGTAGGATCATAGTCTTGTTATATTTGGTGTAAAGAAATAAAGCCGGTTTTGACTCCAAATATACTCACAAGGAGAGGAAGATTAATCTGTCATGTAGCGTTTTGACGAAATACAATTTCAGGTCCTCTCGCGTTTTAATCCAATCTCTTTCGCTGTCTGGGGATTTTTACACCTGGTGAACTTTCTAACATTTTCCATGAGAAATACGGAGTAATCGTCTCTGCATGGAAATGAAAGAAAAAGAGCTACAGCACTAATGCAGACAGGACATTTTGTTTTCTGCACTAATAACATTGCTCCGCATTTTACCTTAAAGATTAAAAACAATATTGCTCATATTTATCTGGGGAAATCACAGCAAAAACATTTTTTCCTCATATTTTAGCCAAAACATGATGATGGTGAGACAATCTTATGCTCACCAGGAAGAGGATCTTCTGATGATGTCTACCCACAATGCTCTTATTTTGTAAATGCACTCTAAAGAATTGGATTGATAATCCCTGCGCTCAAAAATACTTTTAATCCAGATATGCTCATCTGATGATCGGAGGAAAAAAGACACAAGGTCATTTATTTTATACTTTGTGAATAAAAATATTAAACCAGTGCTGGTTCTGAGCCAGATCAGATATACGTAATCATGTTTCCATCTCGTGCTACACTGCATTCTAAACAAGCCTCGGTTTTGGGGTGCATTATAATTTAGTTTTGGATTGCAGAAATCAGCATCGGCAGGCAGATTGGTGACGTTCTGAAGAGAGAGACTGTTAAAGGCTTTATCGATTCGAATGGCAGTGCTGCGTGATTGAGCAGCCTCTCCCACTGCCGCGCCCCATTACTTATCTTATCTGATAGTGACAACATAACTATGTTTACTGTGTAAACACCACACAAACATATGGTTGGGTCCACTTTCAGGCCAGGCAGGGAGAAGTTTGTTTTGACAGTCCACCGTCAAAGGCTCTCACATAATTGTTATAGATAATGCCTCGTGATGAACACCTTTGTGGCTGTAATTTGATCAACATTACACATTTTTCCTTTCCTAGAGTTGGCCTTGCGCACTAGGGAGGTGTTGGCTTGGAATTTAAATTATTGTATACATTGAGGCTGAGATCAACCAGCCAAGCAGTAAATCATTTCACATTTATGTCAATTCTGTTCTTTTTTTTCTCTTTTTGCAAACTAATTAAAAGAAATCGATGAGCAGTATGGATACAATTCTAATGATGCACACCCATAAGGGTAAATGAGAGTTATTTAAGAGTTAATAACATATGAGATTGGTGCACACTTCATTGGATGAATCCATTTTTGCTGCAGGTGGTTTCATGAATCTCATGTCCCCGGGGCTGAAAGCTAGATGTCTTAAAGATCATCAACAGTATTTTTTTGAGTTGGTTCGAAGCTGCTGATTTGAATGTTGCTTTTTATAACTGAGTAAAGAGCAAGTGTGTTTTAATATGCAGTGTTTCCTCAGCCAATAGAATGAAATGATTTCCGGTAGTCAGTGTAGATTATAAAGTAGGGAGAGTAGGAGTTTATAAATCAGGTTTGTATTAGGTTGTATTATATTGTGTGTGTGTGTGTGTGTGTGTGTGTGTGTGTGTGTGTGTGTGTGTGTGTGTGTGTGTGTGTGTGTGTGTGTGTATTTGGCTTCAGGATTAATGAGAAAGTGGACTAACTTATTAAGCAGGTCTGTGTGTGTCTTTAGGGCATTATGTTTTGAATAAAGAGCAGTCAAGTTGCAGGATTTGCAGTATTGTGTATCGATGGTTTGTGAATATATTTATAGTTAAACTCATGTTTCTTTTGATAAGAGAATTACACAAAAACTCAGGTGTGATTATTACACCATATAACACAGAGGTATCCTTGCAGGGCATGATGGGGAATCAAAGAAACACAGATGTGGGGGACTTCTTTGAAAAGTCAGAGGTCATGGTTATTATATGTTTTTTTGAATATTTTTCATAGATCATCTTGTTTGGGTTACTGCTGTGATACTCAAACAAAATCCCCAATAATACACCCTGCTTTCAATTCTGATGAGATTACATTTTTAGTCGAGTGTTTGAGATATCAATAAGGAGATGAATGTTGCCTAGAAGTCGTGTTTACATTCCTACTGTTCACGTTTAATTACTTCCGTTGCTGGGACATTTTACAAGCTTGTAAGCAAACGCCTACGTTTTGTGTGTTTTTCAGGAACACCGAGGTGGATGATCTGAGCCGAAAAACAAATTTATCTTATTCTCAAAAAAGGCAGCTGATCTGCATTTTAATTAGGTCGCTGCGTTGTATTGCAATCTCTTTACAGCCCAGGTTTATCAATAAAATGAAAAGAGAAAATTACGATGGTGTTACCGTGAACATAATTAAACGGAAGTGGAATTAGCTGAATTCCCTATAATAAGTATGTAGATTGTACTATATTTTTTCTAAATTCATTTATAAGTATTTATTCACTCCAGACAGAAAATTACTATTATTGAAATGAAAATTATGATAAATGTATACTTATTTATTTAAAAATATCAGCAAAGTCAGGCTTGAATTCCAGAGCATTTCCAGCCTCAAGTGGCGTTTTATCACGGCGTTGTTAACATTGTTAACATAAGCTTCTCCACTCAGTGCCAACTTCCTCTCATCTCCTTATCAAGTGCTTCTACATTTGTTCCTTCGGGGTGGATAAACACAACAGTCATTTGATTAAACTGGACACACAAACATGACTTTCTGCGGTGGAAGTCAAAGTATTTTTCTTCAGCTGTGAAATAATGCCAACATCTTGGAAAAACAAAGAGCTTTAGTTCATCGTCTTTTTAAGGAAGCCTTGTAGTGTTTATCCACCCTCATGGGCATTAACAGTGAGTAACTGTTAATAACCATGACTGTTTTTTTTATTTATAGCTTTTTCTTTTTTTCTCTGATGTTCAGCACTGTAGAATGTAATTTAATGCTTTATATTTGTGTCATAATGGAAGGTGGTTTTATATTTGGATATTTGATTCTCTATTTAATATTTTCACTCAGCTCACATGTGAAATGTGAATATACTGTACGGCTCTAGCTGGAGAATATAGAATGTTTCCAAGTGGCTTCTTAGTGGGGATTGTAGACAAGACGGATTTGATGTCCGATCACTGTTTTTGCCCACAAATAAGCTTTAGACTCAGCCATTACAGAATGAGATTAGATGTTTTACTCCAGCAAAAGTTTGTTGGATATAAAAGATCCAAAATAGATTTCACACTGTTTTGTGACACTGGGGCCTCGTTCACAGGCTTTTTGGAGGCTCCCAACAGATCTGGCAGCGAGAACAAGAGCAGTTCTGGCCAAACAGAGTTCTTCTCATCTCCTAATTAATGAATCTTTGTCTCCTCACTCCAAATTGGCCCTAAGCGATGCCTGTGAAGGCACCTCTCTGGGCTGATCTGTGGCCGTTGGGAACAGTAAAGAGAACAGAGGGTAGGCAGTGTTAACAAGACGCTCCCTGTGTTTTTAATATTACAGTGTTTTTGTTTATCAGAGGATGCAAGAATTGAGGAGAAGGGAGATTTTTAAAAGAGCCCGTTGCAAGGACGTGCATGTGCATATCCTTTGTGGATGTGTTTTATCTCGTGTTTTTAGTTGTCTTGGAGCAATAAAAAGCACATTAAACATTACAACATTAAAGGACTAGCAAAATGAAATTCCCCAAACCGTAAACTCTGGCACAATTGTGGGTACCACCCATCCATAAACATATTCATATTCAATATATGAACATTACAAGGCTGGGATTGCAGATGCAATAATGGGATTTGAGGAGAACCCCAAACCTCCAGAAGCCTGTGTAGAAGGAGAAACAGTGAGAAGTTAGACGTGAATTCATTAGCTTAACATCCACATACAGGAAGCAACGCTGTGATTTTGTAACTGTGCTGGAAAAGGGAACACGTGAATCACATCTTTTGTTGTGCATTTATTCTCTCTGCAAAAACACTGTGCTGCCACAGCACTGTGGCATTAAAAGTCGCCATAGTTTGACTTTCTGCAGTCACACTGAGCACCAGGGAGGAGCGAGAGGAGCCTTCTTCAAATGGATCGAAAGAGGTCGCAGGGCATTCATCAACTCTAACTTACTAGCTCTTCATGACGACATGGTTCTCTTCCTGTTTTTTTCTTACTGGGATGTAACGTAACAATACTGGGACCACCGTGCAGCAGGGGAAAAACTATAAAACAAAGAAGGGGTTTTGCTTTTTGAATCATTTTTTGCCGTTGATAACTCTTTGTGCCAGTGTACTACAAAGTACTTTTGAATCATTATTGAAATCATTATTAAAAAAAACTAACTATGATTGGCTTCCTTGTCTTTGCCTTGTCCTTGTCCTTGTCCTTGTTTTAGTCATTTTTTAATAATAATAATAAAAAAAGTCAGAACAATTTGAATAGAAACCTTGTGAACTAAGATGCAACATACAGAACATGCAGTCAACTGATCTTTGACTTATAGTCCGGGGTCAAAAACATTTGGTCAGTTAAAAAACAACTAGACCAATCTGTGAATACATATATTTATCAAACAGGATTGTAGAATATGAATGAATTAACTGCAACATTAATACTGCAATTCAACATGGATTATGGTGCAAAAAAAATACTTAGGATTGTTGTTGTCGACGGAATTGTTATAAACTTCAAAACTCTGTTCACTCCCGTATTTTAACTACACATGACTAAAATAATACAGTGATATATGCTTTTGTAAATAAAAATATGTGGATGAGAAATATTAGCAGATATCCTGCAACAATGATACATACATGCATCATGCAATCTTTTCCCACAGCATCATTCAATGAAATATAAATGAATATACATTTTTGCAGAAATTCTTGTTCAAAAGTTAGAAAATAATCAGTGGAACTGAAGCTTTGACCTTTATGGTTCAGGTCTGGAGAAAGAAAGTTTTTTCCCGGCTTACGTTTCCAGTCTCCATTGGTTCTTTTTTCATCCAGTATTTGGACAAAGTCCCAGTTTTCTCGCCCACAATAAACATACTCGACAGTCTGAGTCTGGCCTCCATGTTGAACCCCGTCACTGGAAGCTGCTCGACCGCACCTTGACAGCTCCTGTGATGTTTGCTTCTCCTTCAATGTGACAGCGACAGCTCTGCTATGACTCACCCCAAACACGTCTCATTTTACTGAAGGCATGCAGGTTAAAGACGGTGAAATGACCCTGCCATCTTTCATCCCCACTTTACCCTCTTTTATGTCCCACCGTCATCATTATTTTCTTCTCCTTCTCCACCTCTCAGAGCAGAAATTGCTCTCTCCAAGATGAAATCTCCAAATTGTTGTGAATTACCTTCTATTCAAATAAATGGAAAGGATGAAAAGGCATTGAGGAAACCACAGGAATAATAAAAAGAAAAGGAACAAATGAAAGGAAAACAGGTACAAATTGGTTTGTTATTACAATGGAGCCAATTTGGGCAGCACACGTAATGTGTTCACAAACACACTGCTCGGTCATTGACGGGTTTATTCGAGTATGACTGCATCCGTATTTTGGTCATCTCCTGTGGGACGCTCATGTCTGTGTTTGTCTTTAGAGAATTGTATTGATTTAATGCTCAATGATTTCAGCACTTGCTATATTGAACTCGTTCGAGTTTACACTGAAAAAGCAGACCAATTAATTTGGTTGTGCATCGTTAAGCTTACTTTTCAGTGACTAATCAATGGTTATTTTTGCTTAAGTGAAAACTGGAGAAGAATTTAATGAAAGACAATAAATTCACCTGTGAGGAATAAATATTCTGCTGAGAGCATTATTTATTGTCGATTAAGGATGTTAAAACATCACAAGATACATTAAGTGAATTTCAATCTCAAACTATTCCTTCAAACGCAGCCTTTTGCCACACGGTCTAACACAAAGGTGGTCCGTAAATGCTTCATGTCTCAAGTGCATAAGACCCTGAATAGGTGTGATATTAAAAAGAACATAAAGATCCAGAGGTTCAAATTAGGTTGCCTGAAAAGGTATTTGAGGATATGATTTTATAGCAAAGCCTCTAAATCCCCTAATTTTCTTCTCTCGACTCTAAATGTTAGACCCAGTGACAGGCTAGCATGAAATGGCTTGCATAATACTTAGTAAGGAGGCCATAATAATTTTTGACTCATGGCTGAAGTTAAGTTTCTCTAGCTCTCCCCAGGTTGGCAAAAAAAGCATCTCAAAATGCATCAGATTGATGCTTTAAAATATGGAATATTTACATTTTTCTTACGGGGGAGCATGCCCCCGGACCCCCCTAGAGGGGTAATATCCTTCTCACCTTTTTCACCCCTGACCCGTTTTCATGCCTGCATATAGCGTCCCGCAGCATGTTACTGCAGTCAGTGTTATTTGTTCCCATGTAAATGGCATGGTGTGGGCCCTATATATAAACGTATGTGGGCACACTAGCATGTGGTTAACAGTCAGAGATGTGTGTGCGAGGACATATATATTTCCTGCGTGTATGTATACATAGCATGCATGTGTGGGCATGTGCATTACATAAAGTATGAAGAAGGTGAAATGGTTGCGTGTGGGTGTTGGCGTATGGCTGAGGTAACTGACCGGAGAGGACTTAATGTAAATGTGAAGGATGCAGCATTAACACCCCAAGACCCGAGAGGCCAACCCCACTCGGTGATGGAGTGGCTCTACCCACACCTCCAACTTAATGAAACGCTGCTCCTGCGTTGTTATTCCAGCTGATCAATGTGGGAAACAAGGCACAAAAGGAACGCAAGACATGTTCTCTCCCATCAAGTGGAACTAGAACATGATTGAACAGCTGAAGTCTCGACGTCAGCGACATGAGGAGTCTAACGGCTTTCAAACAGCATACTAATATAATTAAAGGCAGTTTAGTCACAGATGTTCAACAGGTGTTTAATACCAGCTTTATATATGACTCAACCAGGCTGAGCTGAGGAACGGAGAAAATGGTTTCATGAATTACTTTTATCATTTACACTTGCATACATTTCAGTAATTTATACAAAGTAAACATTTGCATAAATGTAGTCTAAACCTCTACAAAATACAGGATGGATCAAGCTCTAGTGGCTGCTGCCGTTGTGCAGAGCATACAAAAAAGGAACATACAGATGGAGGCATGCTCACATATACTGTACACTTACGTAATACACAGGTACTTTCATTTTGTGTGGTTCGAGCTTCTTAAAGATGATTGTAAACGTATTGTTTTGGACTGTTTCTGGACCAAACAAGACATTAACAGACGTCACATTGGGCTTTTAACGTTTTATAAATGGAAAATGTATGAATCAAGGAAATAATTGAAGAGGCGTATAAACAGGTTCACAGACAGGCACTGTGTCTGTGTATGTGTGTGTGTGTGTGTGTGTGTGTGTGTGTGTGTGTGTGTGTGTGTGTGTGTGTGTGTGTGTGTCTGTGTGTCTGTGTGTCTGTGTTGGGGAGACAGGCATAAGAAATTATATAACGCAAGTCGGAAGAAACCAAAACGACACGACAGAAGAAGAGGACGTGTGATGAAGAGCGAGAGTGAGGAAGCAGGGAACAAATCTGTGGGTGCCGATATAGCAGAACTGAAAGTCACTTGAGTTTTAATTTCCTGCCAGTGGAAGCGAGAACAATATCAAGATTGAAACACGAGTTTCAATGAGTCACTCTTCGAGGCAGCTCGGTGGGTTTGGGCTGTTAACATTCATAACACCACCCCTCCGTCTTCCTGCTCCTCTATTTTGCGTTATTGCATATAGGCACACACAGTCACATAAACATAACATGTGCACACACACACACACACACACACACACACACACACACACACACACACACACACACACACACACACACACACACACACATACTTCCACACAAATACAGTGTAATGGCACTAATGAGACTGCATGACTAATACCTCTTCAGTCCCTTCTTCAGATGAGTGCTTATTATGGTCTGTCAAGGAGATGAGTCAGTCTATGTCATGGTTACTATGGTGATCAAAGCCTCCAGCACTTCCCTTAAATGCCCGGTGGAAAAAATAAAGCTCTTTAACCCCTTTAACTACAGACCTATCAGGATGCAGTGATACACACACATATACACACACACACACACACACACACACACACACACACACACACACACACACACACACATGCAAACAGGTAAATTGACTCTAATCTCCTTCAGTTAACAATTGAAAGGATTATTCCTCTACAGGGATTATTAGAATACCACAATATTATAAACAAGATTATAAAGTGACAGACAAGAAACAGCAGAGTCAAAGGGCTCAATATATTCTCCTTCTTTGGTTCCACCTCAGATCACCTCTGGGTGAGCCTCTCTATGTGGAGGGCAATTTGCTGCCGCTCCACCCGCTGCCAGCTCCTGATGTGATGTCATTTGGTCTTTCTGGCTCATCACACAAGGCATCACATCATAGACCCTGTTGATGTTTTGTTGGTACATGACCAAATTACTGATAAAGGTCGTTTTAACAAAACTGCAAACCCTACTACCATAGCCGAGTGTCATATGAATAGCTAAGATAACAAACTTGTACATATTTACTACCTGTTTGATCAGTCACATTTGTGTTGTGTGCAAAATCCCAATCTGGTTTACTCATTCACTAATGTCATGTATTTTCTGGTAATTTTGCCTCATTACTGACAGGTGTAGTGTCGCACAACTGAAATTTAAATCAGACACGCGTTAAGAAATTGACAATTTAAAGCAAATAGTTACGCAATTTGGTGGTAGGGGCTGTGCTGAGGGAGCTCTTTAAGAATCTGAGGATTATGGTTCAGAGAGCCAATCCCCCATAAGCATGAACAATACATCTTAGTTAAATCAACAATACCAGATAAGCTACAGTAAGCAGGAGGTTGGGGTGGTCGAGGGAGCTGTGGCAAAAAACGGCATTGGCATTAGCGTGATCATCAGTGTAACAGTGCAAATCAGGATTATAAGATCCCCGCTGCACACCTGTAGAACATGACTTGAATAGTCACGTTGCTGTGAATGAGGCAATCATCGTGAAGCATTCTGCAAATGCCAATTAGCCCATACCAAAGTACCTATAAAATATGATATTATACATTGACACTACTTTTTTTGTTGGAATTTCTCAGGGAAGCAAGGGATAAATTGACACACTTTTGGATTCTTAAGTTAGCCATGCCAGTGGGCCTTGAAACTGGCACACCGGTCCAAAACTGAATTATTAATTACACCTGGCTGCGCTTTTTTTGCTGTGACAAAATGCATGCTGTGAAACGTGCTTACAGTGGGCAACATTACTATAAATAAAAAACACATACCCAGAACTTACTATCAAGCATAGATATTAAAGACCAATAAACAATAAATGCATAAATAATATTGTATTTGATTTATTTATTTTCTAACATTAAAAAAGATATCTATGGTGCAACCTTAAGTTTATTCTTTTGCTAATATCCTTTTCTTCCAAAAATATCATACATACATATCCTAATAAAAGCACACACAGAAAGCAGTCTACTGCGCATGCTCCCATCTGCTCGATCATCACATGACAAGGAAAAACGAAACCAAAAAAACAGACAAACGACGAGAGATGAACTGACGTGTGATTCCTTGTTCGCTGGAAATCTACGTACGACAGACCGGAAGAGTCATACCGTCACGATACAGTATTTATACGCGCATAAGCGTGTATACATAATATGCATAAGCGGATGTGATTGAAATACTCTCAATAATATCCGTAGTCATCAAAGTTAGGGGTGCTTTAACTTCACGAGAACCTTAGCTAGTGGCTATAGTGCTAGCTACGTGTGCGCATGCGCGTTTAGCTATTGGTCGTAACGGTATTATCTTGAGCGGAGAAGTTGAAGTGTGTATCTTTGTAGAAAGTTTCAGCGTGCATAAAGTCGCAAGCAGAGGACTTTGTTGGGTAACAAGAAGGAAACGTGGGTCAGGTGGCGCAGAAAAACAAAACAGGGTCAAACTTTCATTCGACGACGACCTGGCAGCAGTTTTCTTCTCGTGCATGTGTGTGTAGGAAGATGAGGCTAACCGGTTTGCTAGTGTGCGTGCTCCTGCTTTGGGTTGAAGGGTCCTTGGGTGACACACCGGCCAACTGCACCTTTGAGGACCTGCAGGGGACATGGGTGTTCCAGGTGTCCAAAGGAGGACACGACAAGACCGTCAACTGCTCCGCTGAAGGTAAAGCCCCTCTTACACTATTTAACAGCTCACACCGTAGGACTGCTGAAAAGAGATCAAAGGAGTAGTTTCACAATTTGGGAAATCAGGTGACATGTTGGGGCCTGTCAAAGTCAGTTGAGTCCGAAACTAAAGCAGGCGATGAGCACTTCCTCGTTTTGTAACGTTAACGAAGTTTGGTTTGAACCACTGAATAATTTGTCCTTGCGTTTAATGACGTTACTCTTCTTGCTGACATTGTGTATGTTTCAGTATTTACTGCTGCTAGTGGCCACTGTCTGTTTAATTAATAAAAACATAGCAATAAGCTAACTCTTTATCTTACAATATAATGCATGTCAACGTTTACACACAAGAAAACTAGTTATGTAAATACAAATAATCCCAACCCTTCATATCATGTATGAATCAGAATTTGCATCAACTTCGACATTGAATTGTGTTTGAATATACAAGGAGTGATACTTTGGTCTCACTGCTCCCACATCAGGCTCAATATTGTTGGTACTTAGGGTTCATCTTTGTTGTTGAGGACTGATGATTGGGAATGATAATCAATCGTGCAATCTGTTAAACTCGTGTACATGTTGTGTCGTGTCCCCCTCAGCTACAGGTGAGAGCACAGTGACTGTGACCCTGGAGAAACTGTCTGTAGCCACAGATGAGCTGGGAAACAACGGCTTCTTCACCCTCATCTACAACCAGGGCTTTGAAGTGGTCATTAATGGGTACAAGTGGTTTGCCTTCTTCAAGGTAAGCGAGGCATGTTCACAACTAGTTTACATGAGTGATCATTTCAGTATTTAGTCACGGTAATCCTGCATTAAAAAAAAGTTTGCGGCAGGCTAGTTCATATCCCATTCTTATAAATTATGCACTGTTCATCTTCCTTTTTTAAACCAGACTTTATGTACTCAAAGTTCAATTGATCGTTCAACACTCCCTGGCATTAAAATTATCACTAACTTCACTATCACTCAATTTCCTCTCCCCTGATCTGATGTGATGGTATCTGGAAAACATGCATTTCTGTAATTTGATTGCGGCTATATTCAAGTTGAACCTGTTAGTCATGTGGGGTTTTACATCGCTCACATGACACTGAGTTAAGGGAAGTGTCATAGGCCGTCTGTCTTCAAACCCATGTTCTGGTTTGTTCACATCTAGATAAACTTCCCTATTTCCTCGACTTGATTCATCTTAGCGCAGCAATATGAGAAGCAGGGAGAGAGATTTTTGTTTCAGACTTTGGACTTCCTTCTCAACTTTATAAATCAATGATTGTCTGAAGACTGTACTGGAAATATCTAGCCTTATATGGAATACTCTTAACTCAATTGCTTCGATTAATCCTGTGTGCTAATGTGTGCAGCATTTTCAGACCATAAAAGTGATTTTAGTTTTTTTTGGGTTCCTTTTGAGTTTTTGTATTTGCATAAAATTACTAATCTGATTGTCTCACTACACTTCCAGTACACTGATGACGGCTTTAAGGTGACCAGCTTCTGTGACCAGACCATGCCAGGGTGGGTCCACGATGTCCTGGGACACAACTGGGCCTGTTTTGTGGGGAAAAAGGTGAAATCAGTATCGCCCCGACTAGATTACAAACCACCCTTCAACAGCAGGTACGTACATAATGATAGCTTGGTACATTCCTCGACATGTAAAGTGGCCAAACGCAAGCGAACATGCCAGACATCAGTGGTTTGGAATATCTGTTTTCTGATAATCCCTGCTTTCAATGTACTGTGCGGTTTTGACATCCCTGCTTTTATCTACACTTTCATTTCCTCCCTCGATCCTCATCTGATGTGAACCGAGTTGGACTCACTCGCCCTCAGTCGTCTTTGCAAATGCCTGACATCTGAGAAATCTGATGTTGAAGCACAATCATTGGTTGACAGGCGTAAAAAAAAGACGTTTATTGGCTACATGAAGCTGCTCTTTGGTTACAGTTGGAGTTAAACCAGGTCATCGTCAAGTTACAAGTTATTCAAGTTTATTGTAATTTGTGCATGTGCGTGCGTGTGTGTGTGTGTCAGTAATTTTTTCTCTTGGCACCAGAGTGATTTAATTTATTGATTTTAGGTGATCCATTGTTATCTGAGCTACCCACCAATACTATCAACTCATCATAAAGTATTTTTTTTTTAATTCTCAAACACTTTTGCGTCATAAAAATAATAAAAGGTTTATATTTTCAGTCAAAGTGTTCAAATTTCACCCAGTTTTCTCTTGAGCAATGATTAAACTAGCATTTGATTTCTGAGAAGAATTCACATTATCCCAGCTCTTTTCTTTGTGAGTATGCAAGAGTGTCTTAATGTTGACACTACTTGAGGGGAGTTGTCCTTCCCTCATTAGGAACTTTCAGTGAAATGCAGTTTCTTACAGGAATGGTCTTCAGCACTTGAGGGAACAATGCAGCTTGAAATTGCTTTACAAAGCTGTTTTTGACATTTGTATCAATAACTACAAAATATCTTTGCAAGTCTTTATTATTCAAGTTGAACAAACAGTAGTTGTAATGGAGCACTACTGCGTATTTTGTCAAAGCTGTTCACGGAAACCAACTACTACTGTTGACTCACTGTGATTCAACTCGACAACTTGCTTGCAATGTCTTTTTTCTCTCTCTCATTTGTGTGGCAGATGAGCCCCTTTTTTCTTTCTTTTTTTAAACAACCTTACGCGTGTCCTCGTTCACCCTCAGGCTCTTCCAGAAGCCGTACAAACACAATGTGGACTTCATTGATGCCATCAACTCTGTTCAGAAGTCCTGGAAGGCTGTGTCCTACCCAGAGCATGAACTGTACACTCTGAAGGAGCTGCACTACCGCGCAGGAGGCCCCGCCTCCCGTATCCCCACGTGAGTATTTACTTATTTCCCATACTATTACATTTACAGGGCTTTATTTGCATTACGTATCATTGTATATTTAAACTTATCCAAATCAATTATAGAAATTAAAACATAATGTCAAACGCTAGTAATAACTGAAAATGAAGCAAAACTAACAAACAACAATAACGAGTTGCAGGTGTCCGTCACTGTCGCTCAGTGGTTAGCAAGACACGTAACCCCGAATTGCTCCCTGTTGCTATGTCTACGGTGTATAGAGCAACAATGTAAGTCGCGTTTGGATAAAAGCGTCGGCTAAATAAGAATCAGAAACCGTTTTTTTGCCAGGAATGTTTGCACAAACGAGGAATTTTTCTAGGCGGAAGGTGCATACATGAGACGTTAGAAGAGACAATCAACAACAGTGCAATGGGTATTAAATTAAGTATAAGATAAAGTGCTCTGACAAACGGATAATGTAAGTGTATGTTAAAGTGACGTGTGTTTAAGTTAAAATTAAATGTAATGTAAAAACACATGTATCCTGCTGGACTCTGTACTATCCATGAGGTTGTATGAAACTGCTTTTATGAACATTATCTGTATTCCAGCAACACCTTAATAGATGATTTTTGATGGCAAGATGGTTGTTTACCCTCTCCATAAGGATTTGACTTTTTTTTAAACTAAAATGTAGAATTTAGTAAATGGACCTGCAGTTGTATCGAGCTATTCCAGTCTTCTGACCACTCGTGCTGTACACTACGATATTCACACACACACACACACACACGCATCCATACAATGATGGCAGAGGCTCCCATGCAAGGTGCCACCGGCTCATCAATATCTAAACTAATACACATTCACGCACACCAATGTGACAGTCTTTGTAAGAATATTGGGGTTCAGTATTTTGCCCAATGACACTTTGCCCAGCCGCCAGATGTATGTGTAATATGGCCTCTTGAATTATTTCTCATGAAATGTGTGGGACTGGCACCAAAGTCTTTTTCCTCAGTTTTTTTTTTACGGCGGTTGGCATCTAGCTTATTGGTGCATTACCGCCTGTCTTTTGCACCACCAATCTAACTGTGCAAAATCAACACATACTTAAACCAACAAAAGTGAGGCCAGCACAATCGACAACTGCTTGAACTTATCATCGTTTAAAATCTTTAATATATTCATTGAGCAAACAGATCTACCTTTCTTAAGGTGGAGCTACATATACATTCTATAGTATTGGGTTTTCTGTAAATTGTCAATGCAAAATGTCCAAATTCCCATGTGACTCAAATGTTTTTTTTTAACATTTATTTTGACTTAAGGCGTGTTCGCCCTATGCCTGTGAAAGCTGATTTCGCCAAGATGGCGGCAGCTCTACCCGAGCACTGGGATTGGAGGAACGTTGATGGCGTTGACTTCATCAGCCCTGTGCGAAACCAAGGTGACATTTGATTGCTGTCCCGCAGAATCCTCGCAGAAGTCTTTATTTATTGTTTACCGTTGAATGCTGACCTACAAAGTTAGTTTAACCAATCAAAGGAACAGCGAGATAATTATATCGCACGTGATATTAGAAATGTAAATTATGATTTTAGATAAGTTGCAGGAGGCAAACAAAGCTGTACTTTAACAGGTGAGCAGCTGTCTTTAACAGCAGCTCACCGGCTACGTTGCTTCCCTCTCTTGGCAGGCCGGGGTCTTCTTTCTGCTCTCCTCCGGTGTTTCTGAACAGCCTGGTGTGTGAGTGGAGAGATTATGTGTGCTGAGTAGTTTGAGTGTCTGAGAGTGCCTCTGTAGGGCCGGGTTTAAGGATCTGGAGAGGCCTGGAGAGTTTCAATAGAAGCCCTCTAAGCCACTGGAGTGCAGCGGAGCTCATTTTTTCTTCAGTGTTTCCAGTCAGTTGGCTTATGTAGGTTCCATTTTAGTTCACAAAAATTGGTGTAATTGAAGATCAATTGGTATGCCTGCTTCTTAACATCACATGACGTGGCTTTACATTCTTAATATGCCAGTTTACACCTGCATCTTCCCCTACAAGCCACTGCTGGTTGTCCTGAGGGAGTGCTCTGACTTCTGTGTGTTGTGGGTCCAACATGACAAACCTTTCATCTTTTGAAACGTATTAAATTATATATTGTAAAATAGGACGGCAAAGTTTTCCCACGAGCGCAGATCTTTAATTTAAACAGTTATAACACCATATTGGTCTGAGGAGACATTTGGTTTTGGACCCAAATGAAAACTGTTCTGTCACCCTGACTTGAATCATGACTACAATTAAACCGCCCTGCAAATCCCCACAGCCTCTGTTCTCTGACCCAATTTGTTTCTGCGTCGCATTTTATTAAGAACCTGGCGCCTCGCACTATTAATGGTAAGCAGCGTATCTGTCTCTGTGCCGTACTCCATTTATTTTTGCATTAAAACTAATGCAAAGAAGTATACTGGGGCAGGAACTTTACTTCTCCACTTTACGTTAAATAAACTGATTTAATGTATTGTTGAACAAATCTGCTTAATGATTAATCAGGATTTCATTTCAGGTGTGAGCAAATTGCAGGTGCATCTACAGTCTCTTAAGATGGTTTTGCTTGATGTCAGAGTTGTTGACATTATGTTGTTTAGTGTTGCGGCATTGCATTTTATTGAACTTGCGTCCAATGTTTTGTCCACTTTATTTACATGCATAAGGAAAGCAGGATGCGCTATCTCGTACAACACCTGTTGGCTTAGGATTTATTCCATTGTGGTTGTATTGCACAGAAGTGCGACGTAACTCGTGATGTTCTGTTTCAGCGTCGTGTGGAAGCTGCTACTCCTTTGCCACGATGGGAATGTTGGAAGCTCGTGTTCGAATCCTCACCAACAACAGCGAGACTCCCATCTTCAGCCCCCAACAAGTGGTCTCCTGTTCTGAATACTCTCAAGGTAAACTCACACTCAATGTAAAACCTTGTTTCCAGACCATATCAATTAATTGTGCATTTAAAAGAAGTACTTAATATTATATTCATATTGTGGAGTGCTGTACTGATGTATGTGGAAACTCTGGGACGCCGTCCTCTCTAATAGTAACAAGTGTTTGTTTTTTTGGGAAAGTGTGTCAAGTGTTTTACAACTGCCCTGATGACTGCATTTTCACAAATTATTTTTGAAAAGTCCTGGAAAACAACAAATTACATTTTCCAATCTTGAACCACAAAAGAGAATTTCACCTAGTTAGAAAGTCAAGAAATCCTTACTTGTGGTAAATGATAACAATTTCAGACCTATTGAATGAACCCGATTTGACCTTCATCTCTCCTCTTGAAGGTTGCGATGGTGGCTTCCCTTACCTGATCGGGAAGTACGTGCAGGATTTCGGCATTGTGGAAGAGTCGTGCTTTCCGTATATTGGAAAGGACTCTCCGTGCGGCGTTCCTCAAAACTGCGGCCGCATGTACACCGCAGAATACTACTATGTCGGTGGATTTTATGGCGGCTGCAGTGAGAGGGCCATGATGTTGGAACTGGTCAAAAATGGACCAATGGGAGTGGCCTTTGAGGTACAACAGATGCTCACTGTTTTCTATTTGCTATTTCTACACAGTGTGGGTTCACTAAGCAATTTAGGTTTTTGCTCTCTCGATGCAGCTTTGAGTTTAGGTTGAGTTTAACCCATGTTGTCAAATATTTCATCTTTCCCTTATTACACGCAGTTGCTGTGTCCACTATAACAAGAGGCCACTTTATCTAAGTTGAATCCTCACAAAAATGTAGATTTGGGGAATGATCTTGTTTTCATAAAGCATCTTAAGGATAAATCTAAAGATGCGAGAGAAAAAAAAAAAATCAGACTTGTATATAATAAAACAATTTGCTCTTACGTCACACAGCTAGTAAATTGTAACCACTTATGGGCCTAATCATCAATGTTTTATTTCAGAAGTGTTCTTGTTTTTCCATCTTTAGTGACGGTGGTCTTTGCGTCGGGAGGGAGGCCCATCTTGACTATAAAACTGATCTGCAAGATATTCAGCTACTCCTCTTTAGCATTCAGTAAATGTAGTAGTATTATCAAGCGTGTGTGTGTGTGTGTGGGGGGGGGGGTTGTGTGTGTGTGTGTGTGTGTGTGTGTGTGTGTGTGTGTGTCAACGATTATCAACATAATCTATTTCTCTGGAAGCACAGGATTATTTTGTCCCGTTAACCCCATAGCAAAAATGCTAACCGAGCAAGTTTTCCCCCTTAATTTACATCGTTGTTTAAGTAATTTGATCGTAAATGTAATATTTTTTTCATGAATTGTATCCTTTAATTTCTCCTTTATAACTCCGCAGACCCTCCTGCTTCGTGGGTACAGTTCGGCTTTGATACAAAGTGAAAAACTCAAAGTAAATGCTCTCCGTCTTTCCTCAGGTCTACCCCGACTTCATGACCTATAAGGAGGGCATCTACCACCACACGAGCCTCGCGGACCCCTTCAATCCCTTCGAGCTGACCAACCATGCCGTGCTGTTGGTGGGCTACGGCCGCTGCCACAAGACCGGACAGAAGTACTGGATCGTGAAGAACAGCTGGAGCACGGGCTGGGGCGAGGACGGATATTTCCGAATCCGCCGGGGCAGCGACGAGTGTGCCATCGAGAGCATCGCGGTCGCAGCCAAACCCATCCCCAAACTGTAGAGGCTGTGAACCAAGCATGAAAGGAATGAGTTACCCTTTTGATGCCATGCATGTAGCATGTCAGCCTACAATGTTGCTTTTATTTTTAACACTCTTTTTTTATATTTCAACAATCGCTAATTTGCTGCCAATGAATGATTTTTGAATTCAAGCTGTAACTGCCGACTCACGTTTTGATCAAAATGCATCAGTACATACTGTGACGAATCGGATTTAAAGGGAACTGTTAATAGAAGTCAGTGTGTGTGTGTGATTGCCCGCCAGGTGCAGGACCTTCATTCTTTGTCTCAGGGAAGCAAATGTGGAGAGTTGTAATATATTCTGTCCTTGCATCAAATTGAAACCGACACTGCCATGTTTTTCCTGTGAGGCACTTTGTACGATCTCCCTGTGGAGCGTTTTAAAAGGGAATTCTTAATCCATCAATAAAGGGACGTAACTCATTGTCGTGCCTTTTTATTCTAATTTGCAGTTTTTCAACGGCTTGAAAGCATTTCAAGATGACTGTTTTCGCTCTGTGTGAAAAAAGATGGAACACCAGTTTAAATCAATCTTTCTGAGATGGCTGTTATTATTCTCTGTGGTTAAGGCGGGTCAACAGTTGCTTCTCTCAAACGAAGACTAGCAACAATACGAACAAAAAAAGGCTCAACGAGGTTCCAACAAACTACAAGAAAGTGAAACTGCATAAGCGGGTGAAGGAATGATTAAAACGAATGTTTGAGTTAATCATAAAGAAATCTCTTGAGCATTAGGCAACAAACACTCCATTTAGGTTTAGGAAAGATCATGGCTTGGATTAGAAATACATTTTATCTGGTAGAATGCCATGAAGGCAAACTCTTGTGTGCTTTATTTTCTGGCATAACCCTCTTTATGAGTGACTGTTTAATTTTCTGACTTGATGGAAGTAACAAAGTAGGTTTACTCAAGAACTGTAATGGACATTTTTGAGGCACTTGTGCTTTAGTATTTCCATGTAATGCTACTGTGTTAGCTTAGTAAGTAATCTAAAAAGTGTGGTACTAAAAGGAGTTTCTCCCCTCCAGTTTGGATGTTTTAATCCCTCCCGGGCGGCACCCAGACGCGTCACAAGGTCTAGCCGTCTCTCTCCCCTCTGTGGGCCGGGGCGGACCTCGCCTCCCCCTTTCTCTCGCTTCGCCACTCAACTCATTCCCAACTCTCTTCGGTCCTCTCCGCGCTGTCCTGTGCGTCTCTCCTTTCATCCCCCGGCCCTCTCCATTGGATTCATGCTCAGCTCTCGCCCTCCTCGGTCGCCATGCAGAACAACCACAATAAGGAGCATCTCTATAAGATTCTTGTGATAGGGGACCTCGGAGTCGGCAAGACCAGCATCATCAAGCGGTATGTCCATCACAACTACAGCCCCAACTACCGAGCCACCATCGGGGTGGACTTCGCGCTGAAAGTCCTCAACTGGGACCAGGAGACGGTGCGTCTCCAGCTGTGGGACATTGCAGGTACAGTCCAACTTTTACGCGCGAATGAATAGCGGCTGGTTTATTATTGTTTTAATTATATTTATTCTGCTCGATAATATATGGTTCATGCTTTATTGCTTGATATTCTTAAAACAAAGTTTTTCTTTGGTTTGTTTTTCAGATAAAGCTATACATGTTATGTATTTTGGTCTACAAATGATATTGGTAATTCAATAAATCCACCCGATGTTAAATTGTCTTTGAAGTAAAATTAGCTTAAGGCTACATTTTGAAATTCACTGTGACAAGTTTTTTTCCTTTGTGGAACGTCACATGATTGACATAATCTTAACAATCAGTGGTTGTAAAAGTGGTGGTTATAAAAAAACACCTTTTCCACCCTCAGTGGATGTTAGGTAAGAGACTCAACTTTCCAAACAATATGAAATATGTATCAGAGGGCGGCTGCTCAAGTGGAAAATGTAGATGTTTTCCTTCAAGAAAGGCAACAAGTTGCTTTGAGTCAAATATGGAGGATGGAAACTTGATTTCTATCTTTCTAAGAAAATGTGTATTTTAGACGCAAAGATAGTTTGAGGTCAGTAGTGAAAAAGGCAACCATCCAGGGAATGAGCATGAGACCACGTTAACCCATTTTAGGAGGATGACAGGGTTAATGTTCCTCATGTGTACCAGCTGACCTGTTGACATTACTCACTTCAAATCACTTGGCCATTTTATTTCTGCATTTATGTTTCTCTTGAATTACACTCACAAGAAAGACACACACACACACACACACACACACACACACACACACACACACACACACACACACACACACTCTGAATTGATATTAATTTACACAATATTTGAGACTTTTCCCCTTTAATGAACAAAGTAGTTAAAGCTGTTTTAAATCTATGGGGGCAGTGTTGTTGTAAAAGGAGAAATCTCTTTTTCTCAATCAGTATTTAAATGCTTTGATTGTCTTCAAAGACAAAACACATACATAATAAAGCCAAACGAACCTAAAGGCTACAGCAGTCTCATCTCACATGAGTGTCGGCTGAGGTTTAGAAGAATCCTCTGACCCGCTGCTCTCTCCCTCCTGCGCTCCCTCTCCAGTGAGCGCAAGCAGTCATGTGTCTGGAACTCATGTGAGGGAGATTTGAGGCCCAAGCTCTTGTATACAGAAAGCTTTTATTGTGAACTAAGGATGAGTGTCTCCCTCTGTGAAACTGCTATAGGTCGGTATGTGCTCCCTATCCTGAAGCCTGAATTGTTCATCTTAGTTCTGCATAGTCCGTCCATTAGAATATTATACGGCTTCTCTATTAAGTTTGGATCATAGAAGGGACATGATTGTGCAAAATAAACACTGGTTTCAAAGCAAAGATGTAATGTAGTATATCATAATTACTTAGCACTGCCATTGGGGATAATAAATCCCAAGAACTCACTCGTGCATTACTCATGCAATAGATCACATGCATTTCCCAGGACAAATGACTGCCATTGTTCTATGTCCAGGGCTGACAGGGGGACGGAGTTATAGTTGCACGGGCATAGCATGTCAGTATTTTTACCAGATAATTGCCCTGGGAACACTATAATTTTTTCACACCTTGATTGAGAGACACCTCGTCCCGCCTGCTCTGATCCACCTGTGCAAGAGAGCAGGTGAATAGCAAATGTTCCTTTGGGCCTCATCACAGCAGCATGCAAATTAATATCAACCCCTTTCTGCTTCACTACGATACAAACTGCTTTGAGGAGGATCAGTTGAGGTTCTAGGTTCAGTCCACAGTATGAACGTGTCTGGTACTGATGGTGCTTTAGCAGACGTTATGGATGGGAAAAAATCAGTGGGGATACAACATTCCTACATAGCTTATCGAATTAATTTTACCCTCAGGAATTTCTACAGCTCACACACACGCGCACACACAAACACTCTCTCCTCCTCCCATCGTGCCTCTATTTGTGTCTCCATCTTATCTCTCTCTTTCCGCAGCACTTTTACCAGTAAAAACACGCGTGTCATTTTGCGTATGTGTGTGTTTGAGAGAGTGGGTGAGGCATGTCGGGAATGCTTGCATGGTAGCACACATGAGACAGGAGTGTGATACTATGAGTTAATCGGATGATTCATGCGTCTGTGTCTGTTTGCCGCTGAAGTGGCACACCATCACTTGCAGCTTTTTCGGTGCCAGCATGTAGCTCATCGCCCTATAAATGGCTTTCAAAAATAAAAAGATGTGCTTCAAGAAAGTACAACATGTTTTTACACTTTCACACCGGTACCAACATGATAACCATTTTCGTTGTGTTTACGTCTGTGACTTTGTCCGTGTCTGTCTATGTGTCTTCTAGGTCAGGAGAGGTTTGGCAATATGACCCGTGTGTACTACCGCGAGGCAATGGGCGCCTTCATTGTGTTCGACGTCACAAGGCCCGCCTCCTTTGAGGCAATCACCAAATGGAAGGAGGACTTGGATTCCAAACTGACACTTGCCAATGGGAAAAATGTAGCCACTGTGCTTTTGGCTAATAAATGTGACCAGGGCCGGGACGTACTGACCAATAATGGAATAAAGATGGAGCAGTTCTGCCAGGAGAACGGCTTTGTGGGATGGTACGAGACGTCCGCTAAGGTGAGAAAGATGGCACACGCACATCAATACAAAGCAGTGACATAGCGGGTCTGTGGATAGATGGAGTAGCTTTCAACTGGAGCTCTTAGGCTTAAGCAGGCGTGCCCTTCCTGGTCAAATGTCCCTGAGACGCATCTGACTCCCTACCAGCTTGACTGTATTAGACCCAGCACCTGATCAGCCTGTGGAGACGCTACCACAGAGGCACATTCAGGATGTGGAGAAATCCTTTAAAATGTGCTGAGTTTAACAGGCTCACAGCAGACAGTCCTGCATTTGTTGTTTCAGGTCACCTGCGCTCGCATCCGTTTCTCTATCATCCAGAAAGCGTGTTCAGGAACATTAGGGGGAATAATATCAGTCCACGGTTTTCTTCTCATTGACTGCAGGTATTAAATGAATAGCTCTGCATTTTGGAGAAATACATTTGAAACCACTCATATCTTTTTGGGAAACATGAAGCTGGAGCCAGAAGATGGTTAGCTTTGCTTAGCAAAAATACTGGAAATAGGAGGAAACAGCAAGCCATAATGGCTTTATCCATGGAGGAATATACCAGCACTTACATGAATGAAATTGGTATGTGAAGCCGATACAACCATAACAAGGGAATCAGTAACACTAATGTAACAGGAGGCTGATTTTTAAGAGATTTCCCTCCACTCTATGTTACTAAGTATTTGCTAGTTTAAGTTGAGCAACAAAGTATACAGATAAACACAACTCATTCTAAAATATGTAACTCTTACACTTAAAAACTTTAATTCAAATAAAAATAAAGTGCAGTATGATGCAGTACTTATTGATGCAGACAGGAATGAAAGAATGTGATGAGTGAATCCTGATCGTGAGATGAGCTGAGGATTCACCCAACGACCCACAAAGTCACCCAGACACCAACACAAGATGTGAAGCTATGAAGAGCAGGAATCTCACAGCTGGGTGTTGAGGGAGGAAATAGACTGAGACGTGCGCACACACACACACACACACACACACACACACACACACACACACACACACACACACACACACACACATACAAATTGCTTCAGTACTGAATTTGTATATATATATATATATACATATATATATATACAAATATTTGTATGTATATACTGTACAAAAAGTGCAGTCAAATTTGACCAAAATGGAAACACTCTTAATCACAGTGCTGTATATAAAAGTATGAATTTATTTACTCTTGTTTTGTTTTGTTTCTTTAAGCTATTGGAGGTGCACAACTGCAACAAAGCGACAATAGAAAGTATTCAGAGAGCCCCCCCCCCCCAAGTCCTCTATATTTGTAGGTATTTGGGCTTTCTTTCACGTCCGGTCCAATTCTCATGAAGGCGATATCTCAGAAACCCCTGGAGGCAATTTCTTCACATTTGCCCAAAACGTCCACGTGAACTCAATGATGACCTCATCAGAATTTGGAAGTGAAAGGTCAAGTTTACTGTGACAAATACGCCCTTCCCATTGTCAGGATGTTTGGGAATTTCTTTAAATTTGGCACAAGCACCCTCCTGCACTCAAGGGTGAACTGAATCTAATCTGTCAAAGGTGGTTTTAAAGCATTACTCATGAATTCATATGCTAGTTATGACAATTTCACACAAATGCTGACACACAGACATAGATGTAAACTGCAACATCAGTCATTGGTGGAGGCATACATGGTAATTCTAGTTAGTTATTTGATTAACAGAAGAAAAAAAATCATCTGCGGAAGTGACAGACATTCAAATAAGTAAAAATGTCCTGGATCAAACTATTCACTTGTTCCTTATCTTATGGGCTTTGCACTACACTTCATACCATGAAGTCAGAAGTAACTGGACATTTCAATACCAATAACTGCTGCTGTGGAAGGTGGCTGAAACCAAAACAGTAAAGGAAATGAGAGGCTTTACTTAAAACCACCAGTCAGTCCTGTGACATGTGTTAACGTTGTAGATGGTCACACAGTGTGAGCTGGAATGTGAAAAATTATACTGGTTGCAGTAATAGCTGTAGAGTCTGAAGTCCATACTGCGCATGGTTTTGTGTTCGTTTCTATAAAAACCTGCCACGTCATCATATTTGTAAGCATAAATGTATACATATACATATATATATATATATATATATATATATATATATATATATATATATATATATATATATATATACATAGCAGTAGACGATAAATATTTAGCGATGTGCATCTTGATGCCTCAAGTTTAATTTGCCCAGGAAAGTTTACAGTTTTATTTTTGGCTGATTGAATGTGTATTATTTAAGAGGGATATCTGATCACCTGCCAGAAGACTCATTTCCAACATCTATCTCCAACAACGCTGCACATGTTCTGCATGCACAATGATGCCGAGGGACAGAAGTGAAGTTGGCAGAGTGTAGAGAAGAAGTTTTTGTTGTGTCATATTTTGCTTTGGAAGAATCTTTTGTCCCAGATCTAACAGTAAGTATGATAGATCCCAACATTGGCACAGGGTGCTGCTGCTGTCTGCAGGAGGTCACATCCTACTGAGCACATTGTTAGATGCTTTGCGTATTCAGTATTTATCCTGCTACTGCATCACATATTAAGACAGTGTGTGTGTGTGTGTATCTCAGCAATACATGCTGCCAGTCCTCTCCTCATGTGAACCTCACTTTAACACCCAGGGCCGTTAGCTACTCAGCCTTCAGCTCCGGTCCATGTCACACTAAATCTTTTGTGAGGGTGCGGTCCCATCTGTGGGTGCTGTCGAGAATGGACGTTTTGCATTTGTGTTCTATTTTGAAGGTGAGAATAGTTTTGTAAATCAGGCCAGAAAAGTTTCCCAGGATCGTCTCTTAGCGCTATAATATTGGCTGTAATAATTCCGTAAACGAGCATCCTTGTTAAGAAGCATGACATATAATTGCTACTGGTTCCAGACCATTGTTGCGTTGCATGGCCTTCTTTGCCTATCCAATAAAAAGGAAATTTCCCCGAAAAATAACCTTTCATAATGGCAAAACAAAAGATATCAAATGTGGAAAAATTGCAGTGGTGCAAAATGACTCAACTGTAAAGTTGTACCTAATTCAAATTTAATGGAGAGAGTAGAATAGGATGATACTGATTTACTGTTGTTTCACTTTTTAATTAAAATGTTCCATCGACTATATTGCATTGACACCACTTTCATCCTCTCAAGCTAACATCAAATAAAAGCTACTCAGCTGTGACAGACAACACACTCTTTCACATTATTCAGCAGCTCATGTTTTATATTCGGGAGCTACAGCAATCTGATAAATTCATAATTATATTTAATTTGGGTTTGAATATGTATCTCTATAGTTTGCAAGTGACTGCGTAGATTTAACATCTTAGTAATTGTATTCGACTGTAGCCTCTTTGCTACTGTGAGTGTAATCAACTGAAAATGAGGAGACATTCATATTATTGTCTGCAATTGCATGTACGGCATTACAATTGTTACATGTAGACATACATCAGAAATACCTAACTATTCATAGTTATTTTCTCTTATTAATCTCTTATGCACTCATGCTACCGTCATTGAGCTTCAACACATTGTACTATACTTGTTTTAACTCATCACATTGTGTTTGTGTGTAAATGAGGGATGAGGTTGTATAGTCGGTGGACACTGCCTGAACACAGAGACCACTGGCAGCAGCTGGGAAGACATTTATGTAAAAGTACCTTCTCCCAACATGGCTGCTGGCTGGTGCCTCCTCCGTCCACTCAGTTTAGTCACGCTCCATTCGGTTCACTCACCTGCTCTCGGCATTTCTTTTATTCCTTTTAAAAAATATGTTTGCATTTATCAATTTCTCTTGCCTCCACCTCTCTTTTCTTCCCCATTTTTCATACTTCTTTCTCTACTTCTACTTATTCCTCTCTCTCAGGAAAACATCAACATCGACGAAGCGGCCAACTGCTTGGTGAAACACATCATTGCCAGTGAGAATGACATGCTCCAATCAGAAGTCCCGGACACCATCACCCCCCAGTTAGAGAACGACAAAGGCGGGACATGCTCCTCCTGCTTCAGATCCCAGTAACAGCCCTCAACACTCGGATGTCCTTTTGTATCTCATTATACACAAAGTTGAGTTTGTCTGTGAGCGGGAGACTGAGGGAGAACTACTTTGGCTGTTGTTGTTTTTTAGGAAGCTTATACTGGTGCCAACTCTTTCCCTGTCTGGTAGCTCAGGTGGGGAATTCTGGGGGGATGGAGGCTTAGAGGGTGACAGACAAGCAGCTGGCTCAAGAAATGGAGACCAAAAGAGAGAAATAGAGATGGATGCAGCTGTGTACGCTTGTCAAAGACAAGGTCGCCCTCTGGACGACACTGCCACTCCGGTTACCACGGAGACACAGTTAATGAACACATGCACAAAGATATTGCAGCAAATCCCAGTATATCTGTAAAAGGGTCCGTGTAGGTAATCTCCATTTGTTATCTCTCTCCTTCTCTTGCCCACGCTGTCTTGTTTCTTTCTCCTCAACCCGACCTGACACCATTGTTTTTCGTTTTTTGTTATTGTTTTCCTCCAGAAATCGAAAACAATTAAATCTCAGTCCTGATAACACTACAGCTATTACATTCACAATGGTTTCTTCTGATTTGGTTTCATTTTATTTTATGTCTTTTCTTGTCTTACCTCATCTGCCAGCTCAATAATGTATAGCGGATTATATTGATAATTAAAGTGCCTTTTCTAAACCATGTTATTGAATGTCTTCAATAGATATATTCACTATATATTGTATTTATGTGTGCACTTTTCATCACGGAGGTAGGATTTCCACTCATTTCCATGGCAACGCAGTCAAATACTATGCCAGACAATATGTGTGACTCATTAAAGTAGCAATAAAGTCTATTGTTCCATTATATGGTTTTATATTCAATTTGAATTCCACTGTTTCAACGTCATATTTTTAATTATGCAATAAATGCATTTATATACACTACAAACATGTACACATTATATAGAATATAATAAGTATCCAGTTTTCAACATGCACTTATAAATAAACCATAGCTTTACTGACCTACGTCTGAATGTGATTTTATTTTATAGACTGTGCCAAGGTGTTTTCAATCACTCTGGCTGATTAGACCAACAATGGTAAAGGTGTCAATAGTCCCGCCCTAACAGGTGCAACCAATTAACCAATTAAGAGTGACCAAGCTGTCTGCTGAACTCAGTGTGAACACACCCACGAGGCCCTGAGAAGAGAGAACGCCTGGCTAGTGGTCAGCATTTTAGCATTTAACTTTAATACAGCAGGATAAATGAACAAACATTCATAAATATACACACAAAACATAAAAGTACAGTGGATTTTATGTTTATGTTTGGATTTCGCTGTCATTTCTTTTGTTTTAAGAAAGCGCTCTCCCTCCATGTCTGTGTCCCCATAAACAGTAGATCCAGATATTTTAACACAAGTTCCAGAGCAGAACATCTTATTTTGAGGGGTCCCTGGAGCAATGAAAATCAATATCAGGGTTTTCATATCTCTGGGCAGTTAGTGTGTTTTGGAGTCGTGACCGGATCACACTTGATTGACATCCCCCTGCTCATTTTCTGTTTTAACCATTAACAAGCGTTGAGCTGTTATAAACAATAAACATGCTACAAACAGGCAAAGTGTGATTTTATTTTTTTTGTTTCAAGATGATTCAAACCAGCAGCTTCACAACCATTCAGGTCAGTTGTGGTTAATTAACTCTTAAATGTGCACCAATCCTTAAATCATTTACTGTTTCCTTAAATCATTTACTGTTTCAATCAGTTAATGTACAATCTGAATTACAACAATATTGCTGATATCTACATGATAAATGAAGGGTGCATTATTTTTCAAGGTGGTTGGTCAGACAGCAAAATTACATTTTAAGTTCATATAACAAATCAAATTGATGCAATTCAAACATCTTCTGCAACCGAACTGGACAATTCATTTGAAATGCTATGTCTCTCTCCCTTTAAGACATTTCAGGCTCGTGGACAAACATTAATTTATTCCTGTTGGAAGGGGATTATGCTTATTTTCTCACAGTATGTGTTACCGGTCAATCCAGCTAATTTGAAAACAATCCGATTTCACAGAATCCAGTACAATAGTCAAGTTTTTTTGTTTTTATTAATTTTTCTTGGTGACCTCTCACTTGTTGTGTGACTGCAGTAAGAACCACCTTCATACTGTATCTGAAAACACATTTTTTGAAGGTGTACTGTACCTAGAATTTTTGGATATTGATGATTACAAATATTTTAATCAGAGAAAAAAACAGATAAAGCTGGCACACTATTTCCCATAGTTAGTTAGCTAGTTTCAGTAATTCCCTATTTTAATAAAAAACAATCGCACGAAGAGGAACCCATGGACCATGATATTTAGATTACTTGTAAATGCTTTTTTAAATCGATACACAGATTAATTTTTGGTCTTGCTTTATCTGTACACTGTACCAAAACGCTATTGTCCTGTTACTCAACCTTTTTCAGTCTTTTGCCTCTTCCAGGCTCCTCCTCTCTCCTGCCTCTTCCAGTCTCTCTGTCTAATTAATGCCCTCTGAAGATAACATTTTGTGCCTCGTTTAACACTGTAGTTTCTTTTCATCCCAGAGAGACAAAGACACAATCTATTGTTTAGCAGAGTATCTGTCGGATGGTGGTTCAGAGGTGAGGGCATGCACTGGTGAAAGACGGTGCCGCTCTCTAATTTATAATAATTGGATCTGATTTTCAGCATTGATGTAACAATTTGTCAGAGAAAACACAGGGAGAGACGTTATGTGGGAATCTTCCTCTGCTGTGTGTCAGAAGCCAACCCCCTTCTCTGTACACCCACCCACACACACACACTCACACACACACACACACACACACACACACACACACACACACACACACACACACACACACGATCAGAAGATTTCACAGATTTATCTCTTGCTCTTTGCTGGTCTCTAAGGCAACAAGCTGCCGAGAGTGATGAGAGTGATACTGTCGTTTTACTTTACAGGCCTCATCCTTGTAGTTCTTCTTGATTCTTTTCCTACGTAACAGGGAAAGAAGAAAAAAGGAGAGAGAGAGAGCGAGAGAGAGAGAGAGAAAGAGAGAAAGAGAGAGGAACCTTTACAAGCGACTATAATCACAAGGTTTCTCAGTCATACAGGATAAGGAGGAAATAAGCTGCACGCGATTTCAGGATGACTTACAAGGCTTCCTCTGTCCTTCTCTCTCTCACTCACACACTCACACACACACACACACATGCACACACACAGGCACACGCACATGGACATCTTACAAACCAATATACCTGTGAGTGCTGTCACAATTCTTGTGTTGTAAATTGTATTACATGTGTGCGATAGCCTTCAGCTGGAGTTTGCAAGGATTCTTGCCATGAATAAACTTTGCGAGAAGAAATCCCTTTGAGGTCAAAAAAGTGCACCCACTGTAGATTCTCATTGAAAAATGTCCCTTTGAAGATAAAGGGTATTCACTTTGCAGCTTTAAAACATAAGCAAAACATAATGGAAGGTAATGAGCGCGGCAATAAAACAGCCACAGTGAAAATACAAGCACTGAGTGCTGCTGCAGTGATACTATATGGTCGATAAACATCGAGAGTGGTGTTGGAAGGGGAGGCTGTGGCAGGCGCACTCTGGCTGTGAATTAAACACCCGGTAAAATGGAATCGATAGCAGGAGCCAGGGGAGACTCCGGATGAATGAAAATAGCGGCTGCACCTCCAACTTTGATCGATAAGTGTGAGGGTTTGTCTGTGTGTGAGACTACGTGTGTGTGTGTGTGACCTCGCAGGAGCAGCAGAAGTCTCAGTGAGTTTTAAATGGACTGCTATGTAGAATATCAAAGGTCTACTCTGGATGACTCATCATTCACAACCAGCTCGGCCGGAGAGAGAATCCGCTTCAGAACCAGGCCGATGTCTCGCATACACACAGACATATTCGTGATTACACTTGAGGATTTATTTACTCTTGCATTAGTGACACAGTTGAGGACGTGATATTGTTTTGATAGCAATTACACCACTGTTGTATAAATTGAGTGTTTTGTTAGTTTTTTCATCAGGTTATTCAAATATCAATGTAAATTAGTAATGTTTTCATTTAGAAATTAGACTCCAGACCCATCATTTGATTCTTTGTTCACAGCAAATTGCTCCAATCATGATGTCGGAGGTTGCTGTTCTTCTCACCGACAAAAAAAGAAGAAAAGTTCAGTTAGAGGACTATGCACATAATAACAACTGGAGTTATTCCAGGAGGCGATCATTTCGTGTATTTTCAGCCCTATGATAGACTTAAAATCTAAAACGCACAACTGTGACCATCGCCTGTCTGAGTGGAAAGGTTGTTCAGAGAGAAAAGCTCTGCCCACCAAAGACTGCCGGGAGAGCAGAACAGAGCACCGGTGTGTCTCTGTCTAATCTCCCACACTGTAACTGTACTCATCACTAAATGAGCCAAAATAATTCATTTGAGATGTTACTACACAGAGGTGTAGATGGAGAACAACACAGGCAGCGTGTAGCCAGCTCCTCCTTGGACACGTGTGGAAGTTTGAGTACTTTGCTACAGTCACACCAGGAATTGGCTCTCACTTTGTTTTCCTTTTTGCAACACTATATTGCTGATGAGAGGAAGTGCGGTTGGAATTTAACCTGAGTAACATGACACATTTTTTAACCATTGAGAGAAAACACAGCTCTTAGATCTTAATGCCATTCCTACGCTGCAAGATCTGACTCCATGTGTTTGAACAGGACACATTATCAAAGGAAAGGGAGATGAATGCCATCATTTATTGTTACAAATAAATACTGAAACATCCCTGAGGAGCTCAGTGGATTGTTTGTTGAATAGTTTCCTTTCAAGCCATGGCAGTTTGACTTATAACAAACTTTTAAATTATCCTAATTTTCAGTTCATGATTTTGAATAAACTGGCTGCTATAATCCGAACATAAAACATCAGGTTGTTGCGTAAGTTCAGGTTCACACAGTTAGAGAGGCATGCTGAAATGTACACAAACAACAAATACTAGTTTTAACGACTCATCACAGACAACTGACTATGCAATTGGATCGCTGCCTGGTTTGAAAACTTGGCATCGTCCCCTAAATTGCCAATTTAGTCTGTTATGGACACTCTTACACGGATCACCAGTGACTGACAGAGCCGACTCTCTGTTTGAACAGGCTGTCTGTGTACGAGGTGACGCAGTTACTTGGTGATTAGCACCGTCGACACACAGCAAGGAAAACTCACACACTGACTGTGCTGACTGTGACACTGAGTTTTCATTGTCTTCCACGTAGGGTTCCCCTTGTAGTGCTCCAGTTTCCTCCAAAGCTCCATGGCCATCAAAGTCAGGTAAAATGGGGAGTCTAGAATACCGACAGGTATGTGTATAAGTGACCTTTTTAGGTGTTTCTCTTGTGCGTGATGGGAGAAAACAAGATGAAAGAAAATAAAACAAAGGCATTCAAGACCATTTGTTTCTAAAAGTGCCTCTTGAGGAGTGATGACGTGTGTGAAGTATATTATATTATATATATGCCGTGGGTATACTATCTCTGCATTTACGTCAGAAACGCTTATATTATGATTTATACTAAAATGAAATACAGCGCACATACTGGGTGCATTTTATTCATGTCTCCTCTGAGAGATATTTTCTCTGCATCCCTGCCTGTGACAGGATCAGCACCTTGGACAGCGAGTGTGATTTAAGTGCAGAATATAAAAATGCGGCTGTTAATTTTTTACATTACATTTTTTTTAATTTTTACATCACATGTTGTAGCTCATTGTCCTTTTAATTGCTGTTTTTCATGTACATGATTATATTGTTCTAATGTGCATGATGCCACATGTCCTCTGCAGAAACAATAGGATTATAACTGTCTCACATTATCATACAATTACACCCAAAAGGAGCAATCTCTCCAACAACATGACCCTCTTTCCGTGGTGACAAAAGGAGTTAAGAAATGCCAACGTAATTTATGTCAGTATGGATTTAATGATTTCCACTTTATGACAAGTGTTTCTCTGCTCAGGAAGTCGATTGCTGCATCGCGTTTGTCCCTGGGATTCTCTTAGCCAAGGCCACGGTGTGTGTGTGTGTGTGTGTGTGTGTGTGTGTGTGTGTGTGTGTGTGTGTGTGTGTGTGTGTGTGTGTGTGTGTGTGGTGGCAGCATGTTTGTTGGCTCTCTTTGCCTTGGCAGGGAAAAGGCTAGGTGGAATATTGGTCAGCAATGCCCTTCCCCTCTGTGCCAACTGTCCCTTCTCTCGTGGATGTGTACAGAACACCATGTGTACAGACTAATCATGTTAATGTGACCTTGTGCTGAGTTTGATCTGCCCTTTGTCTCAGTGTGTGTACATGAGTGTGTTTTTTCTTTACAGACATTCAAAATATGTGCATAGATTTGTACTCTGGAGTCACTGTGAGTCTCCGTGGATTCAGTTCAACAGCTGTGGTCCTCTGTTGTGCCTTACAGCGCTATCTAGCAGTGCATACAAACACTACACCAACAAACACACTCCCACATAATCCAGCTACACAGACAAATCGACATCTATGGTAACACGTTAAACTAGAGATTCTAGAAAAGTAATGCGCTGCAAAATGATAAATCAATGATGCATGACGTATGTAATACTTAAATATTGTGGAGGTCTACTAAACCTTCAACATTGAGGTGTTGCCTCTGATAACTCAAAAGAAATCCCGACAAGAAGGATAGGACTTCCTGAACACATTTAAGGGTGGCAGACGGAGTGCAAGGAAGTATGGATGCCGATGTGTTGGTAGGTAGACGGCATTGATGGAGGGATGGCTGGAGAGATGGAGGTGGGCGGATGAGAGGTAAGTTGCCAGGCAGCGTGGGAGTTTGAGGGCATGTTCAAGAGTTGTGTCTATGAGCGTGTATACATGTGTGTGTGTCTGTTTGTGTGTGTGCCTCCTCTCTATGTGGGCGAGCGAGCATGGGACCGAGTGATTGCTCACATGGAGGCAGTTGTCATGGCAACAGAGGATGTCGTTTTGTTCCGCAAGATCTCAGCTGTCCCAGAATCCTGCAGACCTCTCTCTTTTCTCGTCCGTCTCAATCTTCTTCTGTCTGTTTCTCCTGTTCTCATGATCTGTTGTCCTTGTATCAAACACTCCTCTTACTGCCCCCCCTCTCTTTTCTACCTCTCTCTCCCCTGCTATTCTCCAGATCCCGCTCCATCTACCTCTTGCCCCGTTTCCCTGCATTCTCCAATCCCCCTCCCCCTCCTCCTCTATCTCACTCCTCTTCTCCTCCACAGCTTTAACAGATATAAATAGAGGTAATAAATTGCAGTGAGGCTGCCAGGGTATATATCTTTGTGTATATGTGTGTTTGGATTTTCGCTCTAATGATCTGCAAAGACCGGTGGGATATCCCTACATAGGGAGCTGTAATTCACCACACCTCCCTCCCTCAGCCTCTCTCTGTTTTAGATGGTACACACACACGGCTCATTAATCTGCCGCTTTAGCACTTAACCATCAAAACACAGATGCTGTTTAACTCTGTCAGGCTCGTGACCCGTAGGCATTTTTTGTATCTCACCAGTGCTAGAGTCTGTACCAAAGCTAAATATATTATCATCAAATTTCAAGTTATCTGCAACAACTTTGTAAAAAGCGCTAAAGTGACTAAATAATGTAGTAAATCCTCCATCTCTCTGATTTGTATGTATGCACCAAGGGATGATACATGCTTTTGTAATGTGATTGCAAATGGATGCACCATGTTCTATTATCACATGGTGCGGATGGTAAAATATCAACCTGCAAACTAACCCTGTAGCTAGAGTCTGTGGTTGTTTGTGGATGCATGTTATGTGAGTTAAAGCCTCTGACTAAAACCAGCGTCTAACCCTGACCCACTGCACTCTATATAGTAACACCAGCAGCACTGAAAACAGATTAGAGCATTATCATATCAATTTTTCACATCACATGCAAGGTCAAGGAAAATGACCTCTTTCCCTCTGTGCCATGTTTACATTTGCATCCAGTCAGCTGACACTCTTATCCAGATCACCCTGCAGTGAAAACTTGTGGACTCTCATAATAGTGCAGCCATAACATATTTATAATATAATGCTAATAATTATCTGTGCACAACAGTTATTTCCTTGACAAACAGAAAGTTGTCACAGAATAATACATTGAAGGAGCCCATCGCACACACAGAGGTTTTAATAAGGTTTATCTTTAAATGTTCATTGTCACACAATTGTAACTGTGCAGACAGTGTCTCAGGTTACTGATATATTAGCCTTATTGTTATAAAACCATCAAACAGCTTACCAAGATTGAATGTATATTTATTCTTACTACGTGGAACATATAGTGCACTAAAGAACATATTAATTATAATCAAGAAGTAAAACTGACACCGCAGCCAAAATGTTCCTTTTTTTTGAGAGTCGGGCACTCGAACACCTGGCCATTTTCTGAATGTACTTCTGACTTTCACGATGCAGTCACCTATTACATTCAGAAATCTTATGAAAGCGAAACAATGTGCCTGTTTGTCTAACCTTTACCATTTCCCCATGGTCCAGCCTTTGGTTTACTCTCTGCTTCTTAATCAAGTCTCTCTCTCTCTCTGGGGTGTGATGTATAGCTGTATTAGCAACAACCTCTATCCCTGGGAGAGGGAATAAGGGAAAAACAGGACAAACAGCTGAGACCACCTGAGACCCGACACCGTAGAAATGAAGGAGAGAAAAGACAGAATATAAACAGAAAAGAAATATGAGGTTGACTGTGATGTTGAACACGTTCTCCAAGAGGATGAAATAAAAGCAATGTTGCATCTTTATAATGTGATATATACACCAAAAAGACCTGGGGATATCACATGCAGATTGTATACTCTATGTCGTAAGTAGGATCATTTAGATCAAGGGGAGAGGATACAAAGAGCTGAGCAGCTCAATTAACTATTCTTTATGACAAACTCTTGGTTGTTACGGATGGGGACCACAGGGAGCAGGACTCAAAACTCAGTAGTATGGTGCAAAAACAAGGTCTTTACTGACGCAAAGCTTGATACACGGAGGATCAGTCACACAGGAATCAGAATCGGTAGGCAAAAACTCGTTGCAGAATTGTTGGTAAGCTTACTGGGACAGACTGAGATGAATTGACACAGACTAAATACACAGGGAAGGCAATGAGGCACAGGTGGAAACAATCAGGGCGAGGCTTGCAATCACACAAGAGGGAGGTGTCTCAAACAAGAGACAAGGTGAGTGACAGAAAACAGACAACCTGACAGTGACAACAAAACGACACAGAAGGGCTCAACGTTACAGTGGTAAAAAAAAAAAGCCAAGGAGCTAATTTCCCAAAATGTTCGCAAACAAACCCAATAGATGTAATTTCATTTGTGCTATTTTCATATGCAATCTTACACATTGTGGATATAAAGGTGGCCACGATTGTTTTTTATCTGTTGTATTGAAATATATATTTTGAGCATCAGTATTTGTTTAGGTACCTTCGGAAACTACAAAACTCACATTGAACATTTTCAGATAAATTAATAGTAACAATTCAATCAGGCGTCATTGGATACATTTGCAGAAAAGGCTAGCACTGAAGTACTGGTCAGTCAAAAAACACACTATGTATAAACACATAGATTACATACTATACATGCATTAGTAATGACCACAGAACACCAGAAATGTGAGAAAATGAGTAGCTGCAAAGAAAGCAGTGAAGAGAGGAGTCTAAGAGATACGATGAGTATGTTCAACTCTGGAGGAATGGTGAAAGTGAGGCGTGATGAGAGGAAGAGGGCATGAGAGAATAGCATTAGAGAGAGGTCGGTTGGGCTCTGAGAGTCGCAGCACGCCGGTGCGGCCTCTCCACACATCTGTCTGTTCATCCCCTGGAGGGGTTGCAATAGCAGAAGCAACAGGGCAAGTGTGCGCTCACCTCTCCTATCCACACACAAACATATGTCTCCTCACACAGGCCATATGCCTCGTAACACAAGCCCTCGCCCGTCTCCATCCCCCTGTCTCACTTTCATGTCTTCTCTTTCTGTCCCCATCTTGCCGTCTTTGATGGGGTGCCAGGGGCTGGCCTGCTGCACAGCTTCATGGGCACACTGTCTGCTTCAGCTACTGTCCTTTACAAACTAAATAGATTTTCTGTCAAGAAATAGCACCGCTGAATATACCCACGTCTGACATTACTAGGTTCAGTTTTGGATTCAAATATAGTGATTCCCCTGGATCTGCAAGTCGCTTCAGGTGTGTTGGAATAGGCATACATGTCTGAATATCAACACACAGTACACTTTTATAAATGCTTGGCATTGGTCAGCATGTCTTTACCATTTTCAAAAGTATCAATCTTAAAAGAAAAATCCATGTTATGACAGTCCGTTCTGAAAACAGTTTATGGATTAGAGGGCCTCCCGTACTTGTATTATTGGTTCTTGCTGTCATTTCTGTGGTTAACTACCTAAATGTAGATGACATCAAATCCATTTCTTACAGCACAGTTAGAAAAAGAGCTTGACAGCAGAGACTTTTTCATCAGTCTCAAACGTCAACGTCAAGTTTCATTGTCCCTTAGAATTAAAGATCCAAGGCCTAAACATCACATAGGGGAGAAAATAACACAATAGCTTGCAAATACTCTGTAATAATTTTAACAACATAAAGACAACTAACATTCTAAATAGAAACTAATTGGATATGATCTCAACACCAGGAAGTAAAACACTTATTTGACACAAATTAAGATACATTAATGTATTTAATGTTGAAATTCTCTCTTTGGTCTGTTTGTATGTTTTTAATGTATTCTTTTGATAGACAAATGTACACACTGTCGACCTAAGAGCTCCTCAACTATAAAGTTCCTTAATAGTGTCAGCTGTGAGGGAAGATCTAACGTAATAGTTTGTGGTTTTGTTGGCAGATTCGAAACAGCACAACTTACATAGGGCATTGCTATATGGGGTTGATTAAGGATGACACCGTCATGGGTTGTGGTCTAGTAGCGTAACAGTATTAGCTACACCCTGGCACAGGTCTAAAAATGTTGCATCTACCCTCACACTAATTTAATGCACCACTTGGCTGGCACGCTAAGTGACCCAAATCAAACACACCTACAATGGTGTGTTTGATTTGTCAGTGTTGCCAAATTGGGCTGGTTTCCACTCAATTGGGCGGCCTGCGTAGGTCAAATGTGGGTTGCTTTCGTCAACATTTGGTGGGGTTTGGAAAATATCATGAAAACAATATTAGCAAACAAACTTTCATTTTATGGTCAAAAACACCGATATAAAATTAAGTAAACTTGTTGTGTCCCTTTATTCTTTAATTTGAGAAAATATTTGATTGACATGAGTTGTATTCAATTGTCGGGATGAAGGAGGGTCTACTTACCTTGACTCATCACACTACCTGAATTTGTTTATTTAATTGTCTGGCTGCACTTAGTGGGTTGCCATAGCGTATTTATGTCTTGTTAAATCTTTGGTTATTTGATGCAGATATGAAGCTTTGTATGCTTACTGTGTGTTCTCTTTTGTGCATATAATGTTTTTTTACTGTTTTACATTTAGGCTGTTTTTTATTCCATTGGGTAGGATTTTCGCTGCGATTGGGCTGGAAACGTTCAGTCTGAATCAGCAACCATGTGCGCAACTAACAAACGACCAGGTGCACGCTGGCTGTGGCTCTGCTCATGGTGATGTATTCTAGCTAGGGTCGCGTGCCCACGACCTTTCAGCTACTTTTCGGGTAGCTGTTACTGTTGAACACTCAATAAATATCCTCGCTATTTGGAATATGACTAAGGAGCACAGCGGGACGAGAGGGTCGGTGCAATGACCCAATACTTTGAGAGTAAACAAGGGCAAATTGTACAGGTAAGTACAGATAAAGAAACTCCCCTAAAGAGAGCGTCAACAACCAAGTTTCATGTGTCTTTGCCCCACAGGTGGTCCAATAACTGTGCAGCCTCATTACTGTTTGTGGGCTGCATCCGCTGTGACTTATATTGCATACACCAATGTGTTGTCTGCCGTGATGCTCTCTTATACAGATGATTGTGTAGGACATGCCAGGTAATTTGATTAATGTTACACCCGCCGTGTTGTCAATAGTCTTCTTTTTTTTTATTCCTTTTTATGCAATTAGTTTGTCCCCTTTTTTGCTTAATCTAAGTGAGGCTGTCCTGATTAATACTTGTTATTATAACGAATAGCTGCCTGCAAAGTGCCCTTCTTTGGATTATTAATTACACTTTCTGTCTGGAAATAAGGGCCTGATGCAATCAAATGATTTGACTTTTAAAGTTTGTGGAACTTTGGTGGTCGACAAGTTTGAATGATATATTTAGAAAACCTTCTTCGGCTTGCTGGACTTAAATGAGCTCTCCTGCTGTAAAGGTTGTTTGAATAAATTGCACCACAAACATCCAGTACTCAGAGCAACAAACATACACACACACAGATGTATTATGTGTACATGTGTACATGTGTGAACCACAGTTGTGCTTGAGCACACACATCTCGTATATCTCAGGAATCGATCTAAGCCACGCTCCTGTCTAAAAGGGGATTTAGACTGGGAGTCTACAACCGCTGGGTCACACTGCACTGCCCAGCACACATTCACAGATACAGCTTAACCTGTCTGTGTTTTCCCCGCTTCCACCTTCATGCATAATGCATGCAACTCCTGCATGGTTATTGGAGAGAGAGAGAGCATCTCAGTTTGACTGTGTGTATGTGTGCCTGTTTGACAGAAACATGGAGCATAACAAGAAGGGAAAAGTTTGAATTAAATGAGGGCCAGAGATCGTTTCCTGTGTTCAGATGCTCTTCTATCTCTTGTCATGCTCCCACTTGGCTCTCCCTCTCTCTCCTTCTCTCTCTCTCACACACACAGACAGACACACACACACACACACACACACACACACACACACACACACACACACACACACACACATACACACACAGACAAAACCTATCTTTCAGTCACAGCCCTGTCGCTCCACCTGTCTCCAGCTGCCATTTCCCTTTGGACCCAATCAGTGGTGAGCACTGGAAGACTGATTATGCCCTTAAGCGGCACTCAATAGGAGGAGAGGGATGGAGAGGATGACCAAGAATGAGGCTAAGGTGGAAGGAGAGAAGATGAGTACATGTGGGGATTACAGATGTGTAACAAAAGGTTGTGTGAAATAGAAGGTGGGAGCCGAGTGCTCTGTAGGGCGAGATGAGAAAATGGGCAGAATTAAAGAGGAAATTGAAGCTGAGGAGGAAAGAGGATACAGAGAAGTGGAAGACAAAGAAAGGGTAACCCCTTGGCTGCATTACAACCAACAATACAAGACTTAGACTGACGACCATCATGCTGCCAACTGGGCATTTTTTAACTGTTGCCAGTATTCTGTCTGAAAACATGAAGTTAGTCATGAGGGTGACCTTTCTATTGAAAGGAACTGGTTTTGGAACTTGAATGTCCTCAGCAAATGTCATTTAATTCTTTGATTCTAAATTATCATGTGTCGAACTTGAAAATTGGACGGTGACACTAAAGCAAAGCTCATAAAGTAATGTTGATCTCCCAAGTGTCCTCATTTGATTTCTCTAAAACTTCGGACTGATAGTGATGCAACACAAACATTCACAAGGTTATCAAAAAAACATGAAAAATCATCCTCTTATGAATAACAGCAGAAAATGATGATGGCATTTGTATCTATTTTCTAACATTTTACAGGCAAAATGATGCATTTAGAAAATAGTCACCAGAATAGTTGATAATGAGAATAATTGTTAGCTGCTCTAATTGAGATATGTTGTTGTGGACTGAAGGGTTGAGGACATTGCCATCCAAGTCAAATGTAAGCGAGAGAAAAGTGAAAAGAAAGGGAAATGTAACTTGTTGTGCCTGTGAATAGGTGTGGTAGTGTGTAGTTGTGTGTGTATCTCAGTGGACCGACCCGGGAAGGGAGAGTGATTGTGGATTTTCTTGACATTTCAGTTCTACTAACATTGAAGCATTGTCTGACATTTAAATGTGCCATTGACTTTTGCAGACCGCTACGTAGCCGTTGCTGTAAAATAAGACTGATTACTCACCTCAGTGTGTATGGGTGATCACGCATGTAAGAGAAGCATTATGTATTCCTCGAGAGGATCCCTTCAAATGCATGAGTGCTCACTGTGTGTGGTTCTGCAGTCAACTGTGTGTCTATGTACTTTCACTTTTTCTGTTACAATGATTTCTCCCAGATTTGACAATGTGCTTTCAATCATTGTAAATCCCCATGTGGAGCTCATACCAGTGATGAACTGACGTTCACACTACCTGCTTGCTTTGCAGAATACTGAAAAGACTCCTTAATTCCTCACGTTTCATCCAGGACTATCCCAGCACAGGGAGAACAGATAATATTTGCTCAACATTTGGATGATGGAAAACGGCAAAAGGGCAGAGCAGCCAAGATGAAGCTTAATGTAATGTTGAACTTAACAATGTGAACTGGTTTAGGGAATTCGGTGCATCATTTTTCTGGAAGAAAAAAGAGCCAGAGGTGGAGTGGAATATCAATTACCAATTCATAGCATCCAGTTTCAATGTGCTATACTCCTGGACTTTCCAGAACACATCGTTTATTAGTGCAATTAGTGCCAAAACTCCTTTGGCTGGTGATCAACTCTGTGGTTGTTAAACGAGACCCGAAGGCATATGTTTTGGTCGTTAGCATTGATCATTGGGAAAAATGTGCAGCGCTGCGTACTGATCACCCTTTGGTGGTGAGTCAGTTCAGTTCAAACAGCAGGGAGGCTGCCCACCATGACCAAGGCTCAATCTTGGACGTAATGAGAATTTTAATGTCTGCTAACATTTAATTATGTTTTTTTTGTAAGCAGACACTGATTCTGTCGAGGCGAAGGTGCTAAATAAACCTGGATTATCAGATGTAGTGCAAATATAACAGATATCCAATAACAACACATACAATATTTCCTTAGTCACAGACTACATTAAATCAGAGCCTGAAGACGGCACACAGCCTGTTAGGCCTCATTATCATACCTCATATCGTGGAATTCAAAATGAATATAGGTTCATTGATTTAATGTAAATGTATGCTTTAACTAATTATTCTGTACTTTCCCTTAAGCAATAAAAGCAACCACAGAAGTTTCTGTGTCAGCTGTTAAGACTACAGAGAACCAGAGAGCTATCGGCTTCAAGGGCATTTTATTTGGGTGTTATCACATCATCACTGGGCCAGGGGAACTCTACCTGACTGAGAGGAAAATTGGGAGGCTGAGCAGACGAGCAGACAGTATATGAGTCATGGTTTCACTGCGTTCAGTTATTGAACATTTCTTCTGAGAATAACTTGTCTGCTGTGCCAAAGCCAACTACTCTAATTGCATCAGTTGCCATTTTATTGTCTGTGAGGGTTTGTCAGTCATCCATCCATTGAGTGAAAGGCAGTGCAATAGGCAGGCAGAATTTGTTTAATACTGTGATCAAGAGTCTTAAATGCCCCCACTTGACCTTCCCAAGGAAATTTGTGATTGACCCCAAAAAAATTATAAAATTCCACATTTATTTTATTTAAAGTGTTTATCTACCGTTCGTAACTGTCTCAATGCTTTTTCATAACCCTCTCAACAATGACAGGAATATGATTCTGGTTGAAAAATGTGAAATTCCTTTAGTTTTGAGTAGTGAGGACATGAACTTGGAAGCGACCACCTGGTCAAAGGATGTTTGAAGTCCTGAATATGCCATTCATCTGAGTGGCTTCAACATTTCGACCAAATGGAGGTTGAATTCTGCAGTATTTAACCTTTTGAGGTGATTCGTACCATAAGAACACAAGAGAAGTGGGAAGCTAGTAGCATTGAATTATCCAAATAGCACACAATAAATGCATTTTAGAGGCAGAGCAGGATTATTAACGAGCAGCCAACACAAGTGAGTCATAAGTGCTTATGTGTCCCATCACGTCATCACAAGGGCTGTGGCACCAAACCACCATGATGGAATTAAACTATAAACACAAGTCTTTGTTAATGGTTTATTCAATTCTTACCATCTGAACAGATAATTCCCATAACAATAGCAAACATAACTTTATGTTAGATGCATACACAGTTTATATTGAATAAGATCACCTGAGAAGGTGACAGGTCCAGAAACTTGAATGATGTTTTTTCGGTCAAGGTGCTGATGTTGTAGTACATACACTATGAGGTCTGGTTGCCATAGCAGATGTGTGTGTTTACTGTGAGTCTTAAATCTTGGGTCCATCCTTGTACGTAGGTTCTCTCCTCGGTGGACTGCAGTAAGTGGTCACAGCAGGGATGTCTTCCTAGGACAGAGTATTCAATCTTTTTTGAAAGTGGTATTGCATTGGAGCCTGAAACCCTCTCCTCTTCTGACAGCTCCAAGGTGGCGTCAGTGAAGGATGACAGCACACTGAAGCTCTCACCTGTATTGTGATATTCCTCTGCAGTCATCAGGGAATAGAGTTTGTTGTCAGACCAGGGCTGAGCCAGTGGCTTTCTGGGCTTGATCACATGCCACAACATGTGGAAGGAAACAAATTGTTCCAGCAGGTGTCCACGTCCTGCACATCTAGCAGGTATAAGCGTCTAATTAGGGAATGCATTGGATAGGACAGGTCGCTGTAGTACAGTATCTGCCAAACCAAATATAAATTATGATATAATATAGCTGAGATTCATATTTGCAGCAGCAGCTGTCACCATGCGTGTGACTTTCCTGCTGATGGCCCAGTGCTCCATGAGAGATGCTCTTATTTGGCAGTATGGTTCTTTGGTCATTCTCCCAATCCCAAAACAAAACAGTTTAATTTATAGTCAACAAAACAAAGGCAGGTAAGAACCCATATGCATAGTGGTGTTGTATTTGGTGCCCTTCATTAGAGCTGGAAAAATACTTTATCATACATGCAGATACTTGACACATGTCTTTTGGGGGTAAACTAATTAGGGTCCAGTTTGTGCACAACCATCTCACCTCCCCATCTTTTACAGCTGTAGGTTTGCAAATAAATATAAAAATGATAGTCTCCTCCCTTTGTGTGGTGCTCAAAACATCCATTCTCCTTCCATTCCCACAACATTATCGCCACTGACAGTAAAAGAAGAGACTAGCCATCACCTGGCCACAGTGGCCCAGCTGGTTTTTGGCATAATACATGTAACTATTCTTCTGGCCTGCTAATAAGAATGTGGGCAGCTGGGATATTTGCAGAAAAGTTGTGCATGATAGCCGTTACAACACAAATTTGATAAAACATAATGCTCATCGTTAGAAATGACCTGCGAGCAAACTATTTCTCATTATGTGTGATGTACTGTAACCACATTATAGTGTTACTGCTTTATGCTACCTCTGGGCCAAAGTTGAATGAACACATTCACACTAAAAAATGCACGCAGTTATAATAATGCGCCCGTGTGTGTGGTTGTATAGAAGTTGCTCAACTTTATTTATTTATTTTATAATTTTTTTCTTCATCTAATCTAGTTTTGTAGCTCTCATTAATACTTTATCTGCTTTTCCCGAGACAGTTTTTGTGACATACTTATCCTCTTGGATATGTGCCACAGGTTAAAAATAAGTCTATCAAATGTCCCCAATCCTAAACCTATCACTTGGTCTTCATGTGTTGAGGTTGACTATCTCACATGGGCGTAGTAATTATGGATGTGCATCGATACATTGTTGGGTTTTAGAAAGAGTACACGTACTTGATGTAGTCCTGTTTCTCCTGGCTAATTGGATTTCAAATGTCCAGTTCGACCTTTCCTCAATGATTATTTTAAGACTGCAATTACATTTAGGTGATGACGCTGCAGTAAAAAGCCCATACCCGACCACCACTGACAGTTTCATTACAATGTATCACTGCACAAAGTGTTTAGTATTGTTATGGCCCTCATTCCACTGCTCATGTAACCTAGAACTTGAATTGGGAGTACAACAAATTAGATTTTTGCAGGTTATGAATAATTTGTGATGGACTCTAATAATTCTGGTTATTTTTTAGAGAGCACAAACTCTTGGAAACGGGTAGTATGTTGTATGTATGTATTAGCCATGTGGCTGATAAAACATTAAAGAAAAAGAGATCCTATTATTGACCCTCCAGGCCTCTCTTCCTCCCCTGCTCTCTGTCTCTTTCCTCTTATTGGGCCGGCATTTCTATTTCTTATCTGATGACTTTTGATTTGTTTCTGTGTATTTATGTTTATATATATATATATATATATATATATATATATATATATATATATATATATATATATATATATGTGTGTGTGTGTGTGTGTGTGTGTGTGTGTGTGTGTGTGTGTGTGTGTGTGTTTGTCTGCCAATAAATTTCCATATCGGTGTGACAGGGGTGCAGCTGCAGTGTGGACCAGTTTTAATAAGCGGGCCACAGTGAGTCCTGGATCAGAGGCTTTAGCTAATTGTCTCATTGCTATTCAGGCTTCAAAAGTTTAAAACTGGCTGTACAAAGTCCCTGACCCATAAGGGAACAAACACACACTTCCACAGCCACAAACACTGCCAAACATGAGATGGAAAATAACGTACCAACATGACATACAGACAAACAAGCCATTCAAACATGTATGTTTGCACACAAATCCATCGGCTAACTGTTTAAATATAGTGGAGGAGACCGAATCATCGTGGTATGCTCTAGAATTACTGAGTCAAAGCAACTGGATTTGTGATATGAGCTAAGCAACCTCTGTGGCTCCAGGGACTAAATTTACTTCAGACATTCATTGTCCCTACTTTGACTGTGTTTATCCTATGAGTTGTCATGTAGCGCCACCAGCAGGTTGACATTTGTGTTTTTTTGTGTGTGAAATGACCGCTATGGGATGAATTGCCATGAAATCTGATGCGTGTTGACATTCAGGATGAATTAATTAATTAAAACTAATAACTTTGGTGGTCATTTAATATTATAAAATATTATAACGCTAACACACTCAACTATGATGGTGTACATGTTCAACGTTATTTTGGCTGAATGGCAGCATGATAGCAGCTGATTTTAGTGCCGCTAGCTTAAGACTCATATTCCCACGTGTCTACGTCACATCTTCATTTCTCCTGACTGGAACAGAGTCATAGGCATTTAAGCTTCTTCTAAGATGTTAACATGCTGATGTCATCTGAGGAGTGATAAGGTCAAGTGGCTGAACAACCTTTTTTTTTTTGTCAGAAAAATAGATGGATGGATGGAAAACAGCCCAACATTTAAGAAAAGTAGTAAAGCTGTCAAGTGTCTGTCGGCATTGTAACAATGCCAACACTTGCCTCAGGGCAGTGATGAGACCAACTACCAGCAGAACGTATACAAAAAACATGGCTTTCACAAACTGACCTACCAGCAGCCGGTCTTTCTATTCATTCTATTTCTGCACTCTCTAAGTACAGACATGGAGGAAAAAGCTAATAGGAAACAAACCCAGATGGGCTCTTGGAGATAGATTATTGTTTGCATGAGTCATTTCCAGTCATTTGGCTTGCCAAACTGGCTTTCTGATTGAGGAAAACAATGGAATCATTCATGTTCCGCTTGCTAGACTCTTTCCTCCATCTTCTTCTCTGACTTTCCTCCATAACGACGTTCACTCCCCCCTCCTCCCTGTAATCTCCTCTCTCATTCTCTCCGTCTGTCTGTGAGAGTGAGGCAGAGATAGATGAAGCGGCTGTATTGACCGGTTGACATTTCTAAAGTTGACAAATGTCCTGCTGAAATAACATGGAATAACTCAGCCTTCCTCCCACATGGTACCACATTTATTCATTGTCACACATTTGCTTCACCCTCCAACAGTACAGTCTATAAATTGCACCCCTGAGTGCACTTTATATATATGAGATATATTATTTTATATTAGTCATCATATATTTTGTACATGAAAAACTTAAAGCCCTTGCACACCCATCATCCACCCCCAGTATTATACCTTTTCTTAGGACTGTGTGGGTGTGTACAAACTGTGCATGATTGACGTTTCCCTGCTTCATCCTTCTGTTGATTCTGTTGGACCTATTGGGTAGGAACATTTACACTTAATTCCTATTAGTGCGTAGATTATGGCGACACTACTGTACATAATACCCAGCATAGCTCCATCCATCTTACACCGGACTAGTAATTGTAAATGAGTAATTGAAAACACCTGTTTTTCAATTACTCAATTACTCTCTGTATAAAGTACCTTAAAATTGTACTTAAAGGAACAGTGCGTAACATTTAGCAGGAATAATTGGCAGCAATGGAATACAATATTCATAACTATATTTTAATTGTTATATATTCCCTCGAAACTAAGAATCGTAGGGTTTTTGTTAGCTTGGAAAAACCCATTTATATCTTCCAAGGCAGCGGGTCGTCTTCCGCCATCTTGCAACGCTTTGTTTCTACAGTAGGCCGGCACGGACACTTGCTCTCACGAGAGCAATTCACATTTTTTGTTTTTATTAGTACTTTTTAATGTTGTGATGCCATTTATTATTACATGCATTTGCTCTGCTCTCTTTTTTTCGGGCTGAGCTTCACCAAGGGGGAGCGCAGGGGTATTTAGTTGGTTGCAAACTGCAACACACCAGTAGATGCCACTAAATCGTACACACTGGGCCTTCAGGTGCATTACTTGAGTACATACTAAGTTAAAAAAAGCAAAGGATAATTTTTATTTCAAAACAGTGCTGAGATGACATCAAGTTATAAGCAAAATGCTCAAAATGGGGTTTGTTAGCACAGATTCATGATTTAATTTATTGGGGGATTTTCTCTTCAGTCCAACCACTACAGGTCACAGTAAAATATGCTTTCAAAATAAATGTTGAATATATGTGAGTGATGTTTGTGCTAAACTAGTATTTCATTACAGAGCATAACTGGGAATATGACGGTGTGGTCTTGACAAAGAGTGACATCTAGTGGTGCTAAAAGGCCACTGCTGCAATGTGGTGTAACTGATACCAGTAATACAGTTCACACATTACTATGAATTTGTTATGTGTTAATTTCTGGTTTTATGATGTTCAGTCCAATGCTGTTGCGACTGAACATTTATGAGATACTATGACTTTGTGAGGACTATATTTGGCGAATATCTACTATGAAGCACTAAGCACATTTGTATTGCTTTCCATACACAACAGCCCAACATTACAAATGTGCAGATACCTTTCTATGTAGAGCCAGAGAACTACCTGACTGGTCTAAATCCTGTTCCAATATTGTTCCACCTTATCAAAACATAATACTCAATGTGCAGTCAAGATACATTTTTCATTGACATTACAATAATATGCAGCTTCTATGTACATACGGCTGCCATGAAATAAATCCAGTCCTTTACACCCCCTGCCATGTATACAGAGCTCTTTGTTTCAGCTTAATGGTGAATAATTCTCCAATCTCTCTCTTGGCTGGGTTTTTGGTTTTCAGTCTCAACTCCTTCTCTTGTTTGGACGGAGAACTGGGATTTACAAATCCTTCTTGGACCAAATTGGCTCTCGGGCCAAGAAGACTACGTCACCCAGAATCCCTAGTGATGGCAGATACTCGGAACTATTCATACGCAGTAGACGCTGAGCAGAATGGGAAAACGATTTCAACATTGCTGAGAGGGAACAGCTGCAGCACTCTGCTGCTGGAGGGTGACAGATTTCCCTTTCCCTCTTCCTCACACAATCCCTCTCACTGTGTTCCTCTTCTATATTTTTTGTCTCCAATATTTTATTTTTATTTTACTTCTTTTCTTTGTCTGGATTTTCTCTGTCTCATATTTCAGCATATCTCCCACTCTTTCTCTTTTAATTTTGTATTCCGATCTCTTTCCCCTCTTTCCTCTCTCTCTCACACACACACACACACACACACACACACACACACACACACACACACACACACACACACACACAGACCTATACGCACAGTTACACACAAGGGAACCCAACTCTGAAAATACCTTCCCAGGAATATTAGTTCATGGAATTTTATTCAGGTCCTTTCCCATTTTAGCTTCTTAAAAAAAGAATAACATGCTGTATGTTAGTGGAACAAAGTGTGTGTTACTGAGTGTGCATGTGTGCTTTGTGAGTTTGAATTAAACAGTGTTTCACTGTTATTTTTAATCAGCATTTAGGGTGAGCTGTTAGCTGTTCAAGATTTGTAGGTGTCACAAGTTACTGAATCTCGAAATAAGCCCAGAAACGTGGAAACTGCTGCCTCGACTGAGAAGAACTAAAGATAAAATGACCTGAGGCATTCAGTTATGTGCTTTGACACACACACACACACACACACACACACACACACACACACACACACACACACACACACACACACACACACACACACACACACACACACACAGATCTGCATACACACTCTGGTATGCAGAAACCACCATTTAGGGTATGAATTTCAGTGCACTGAATTCCTTTAGCTCCTCCTCTCTCTATATTTGTGTAAATGTGTCAGTTTGTGAATGTGTGTGTGTGTGTGTGTGTGTGTGTGTGTTTGTAGAGCCACATCTGGAAACAATAGAGCAGTAGATGCTGTCACTTTCCCTTTACCTCATGCCTTTGAGTGTGTCCTTAAACAAACACTCAATTCACTCACAGTAAATTACAGGAAGGCAATCTGAGCTGCAGACTTAGATATTTGGACTCTCTCTCTCTCTCTCTCTCTCTCTCTCTCTTTCTCTCTCTCTCTCTGTCTCGTGCAGACATGCATGCCCAGAATTCATCAGTTTCTCCAGATGCAATTTTACCCTTGCACTGGTAAGTTACAGTCTTACATTCATTTTGTGTAATTGTAAAACACAAATTAGAACTCATTTTGAAGTGAGAGGTGTGTGTGTGTGTGTGTGTGTGTGTGTGTGTGTGTGTGTGTGTGTGTGTGTGTGTGTGTGTGTGTGTGTGTGTGTGTGTGTCGGAGGTTATACGTTAATATCTGATGAGAGGGGATTGATGGTACAGTGATGTTTACACAGTATAATCATTGTGTTTCCACTGCCTATTCAAAAACAAATTTAGCGATTATGGAGCATTTCTTATTCTAACCCAAAGTATCTGTTAAAACAAAATGCAAGTGAAATCAAAACATAGTTGCTGCTGTATAGACGCCTGGAGTTAGTCACCTCCTGATGAACACTTCATTTATCTTGTCAGACAAAAGGTGGCAGCATTGTTCAACCCATCACGTGAACACAACTGAGAGGAAAGGAGTTTCAGATGCAGCGGGACCCAGAAAGAACCAGAGGTTTGTCACTCATAACTGCCCAGTAGTGGCTTTTTACAAGGCATGGCAATATCTATACAAGACCCACTGAAGCAGAGTTACTCATCAACATCTAGTCTTTGATGCCTGCTACGAATCTATAACACCGGATGTTAATTAAATAGCTGAAGCAATAAATTGATTAGTCGGTTAGCAAAGAGTTCATCAAGAATCTATTTTGATATTCTATTAATCGTTTTACAAGCAACACAGAATATCTTTTGGTTTTGAATTATTTGTCGGCCATAACAAGACATTCAAAGATATCAACCCTTCAGGAAAGCAAAACAGGTATTTTGACACGAAAAAATTCAAAAAGAATTACTAATAAAAAAATCTTTAGTTCCTGCCCTATTTATATTGTGCTTATGTGCAGCGGACTCACAAAAATTGCATCCCACATATCGGAAACCAAAAAGTTTTTATTCATCATCTTCTTCTGATACAAAAGCGTTTTTAAATAACAAACAAGTCTTACATTTTTTTGTCACTTTTTTTTTTACAATGATAAATTAGCAATTTCTTTATAATACATTGATGACATCATCAAGACAAGAAGTTTTCTACACAAAGGAACAGTCTAGACCTTAAAGGCTACGATCAGGGTCGGTGAACTGACCCTGACATTGATGCATATCTGGGCAAAAATCATTTACAAACCTGTATAACCAGTGGTTCTCAATCTCCATCAGGCCGTGGCACACACTCGGCATGTTGCAAGGCACGTTCAGTAAGTTGCTTGGTAATGTCACCTGAAGCTCTGCGTGAGCATTCCAGAGGAGACCGCCAAAACATTAAGACCGTTTCAGAGGGAAACTGAATTAGTTCAGAGGGGAGGTGGTCAGAGGTTAATTTAATTCACTTTAACTCAATGCAATGTTTATTTGACTTTGGAAATGTAATAGGTGTGCCATGGATGCTTGTTTGAGAAACACTGGTGTTTCAGGGTTCTAGGTTTTCACCAAAACCACTAAAAGTATCTTTGAATGTAATAAGGGCGTGTTACATTTAGTTTTGGGGGGGAAAGGCAGCCCATACTTAAAAGTTATTTTCTGTCCAATTCTAAACATTATGTTAAAAATACCTGTGACGGGCGGTGTGAGGCACTATCTGGTTTCATGACACACATGAGGCAAAGCTCCAAATCATTCAATGCCCTTATACATTTTAAAAAGCCTACTTAAAGTAGAAGGTGTAACGTGACACACACCCGCATAGTATACATTCAAAGACTCACTGAAACGCTAGAGCTTTGCTAGATAGATTGTCAGGCAAATATACGGTGAACAGAAGCAGTTGCAGAATTTGGTAAGTGCAGCAGTAAGACCAGAAGTAACGCATTGTAATTCCAGCTTATAGTACAGTCTATAAGCAGTTATAGAGGGGAACTGCAGGATTACAATGTCGGGAGATGAACTTCTGAAATGTAATCTTTTGCAAGGGCGACTTGATTGTCTGGGAAACGAGCCATGATGTAGTAGACGGGGTTAAAGAGAAACAGGCCTGCAGGGGACCAATGAGAGCGTTCAACACACAGACACTGATAAATAGTGACAATTTCCTTGTGCTTCTGTGATTTCCTTATTGAACTGAAGGGATTTAAAAAGAAACTGAGTCATAAATGCAAACAGACGGCAAGGAGACACAATTGTGCAGATATGGGCTTATTATTGGTGGTATTGTAGGAGCGATCATAACTGCTGGTGGATGAGATGCGTGGGAACTACCTGCTATATGTGCTTGTGACTGCTCTTTGTTATTTCATAATGTGTCTCTTGGCAAGTGATTGTCTAATAACCTTCTAATTCTTTAACGTGCCTCTGGTCCGATGTTTGGAAAGGAGGGCAGAGGGAATTCATTTAATTTCCTGGATTTCATGGTAACTCAAGAGCATGTGCAGTACAGGGTTCCCACAAAGACAGCACACATCACTGGAAGCTAGCAGAGCTTTTCTTCGACTGCTGAGGTAAAGCACACAGGCCTACATTTCCCAGACGCCTTACCACTTCTACATTTATGGGTCAATAAAAGGCACAGCTGGGTTTCTCCCAGGATTCATTGCGGCATGACTTTATAGCTACCACAGACTTTACTGAAATGTACAACACACACTAGAAAAATAATCTCACCTTGTTTTCTTTGTCTGCTCTTGCCTTCACAATATTTGTTCGAAAAGATATTGTGAATTTAACCACATTGGAGTCATTTTTTCTGCAGCTGTTAAAGGCTCTCATGCCGTCCCTGGTAATCCGCATTACAGACACTTCACATATTGTATACAACTATAGTGCATTATTACAGCTTAGAGCTGGTTTCCCAAAAAATTCTGAGCAATAAAATCACCTGCTCTTTTATATAGTGTACAAAAAGTAATCATTTACAAAAATGTATAATATTCTTGTTCAAATGTAAACACATCACAGATTTAAGGCCATATTTGATATGTTTTCATCCGATTTATAATTCATTTTGGTCTGGTATTTCATTTGAATTCTTCCATGGGGCGACGTGAAAAAACCCTACAGGACCTCAGGTTGTCAGATGCTTTTGGGAAACGTCAACCCCGCATAATGTCTGCACCAGGACCCTCCAGTGTAAAATTCTAAATTTCAAAAGACCCCAAAAAAAAAGACACAACGGCATGAGGGTTACTGTATCCAGCAGGTTCAGTCTCTTCTGCTGAGTGCTCTGGAGAAAAGAGAGGCAGAGAGGTAGACATGGTGCCACACAGCCCATCGCTGTGTCCGGTCTGCATATTGATGCTTCTGTCTTTCTCCATTATTCACTTTCTCTACCTCTCTGGGCAAAGAAAGTCTAACAGAGGTAGAGAGGCTGCTGTTGCTACTTATGAACGACCCATTCCTCCACTTCCCTCCTCCTTAACCCCTGTGAGAGGCAGTTCGAGGAGGTGAAGCATGCTTGCAGACTCTCAGCGAGCTTTTACGATGCCATCACATCCAGTGGCTTCCTTGAGAATCTCCTGCTACTCCCTCTCATCACTTTCCCGTCCTCTCCATCTTCAGTTTGGCAGAGTGAGTGTCTGTAAGTGACAGTGAAGCAGGTAGAAGTCCATTCCTGTCCGTTCTCTCTCTCTCTGCCTCCTCACACTACCGTCTCGTTGCCTTTCCCCGGTTTGATCCAGCCCTCGCCCGGTGCCCTCTTGCCGCCCCGGCTCGCCCTGCTGTCCCTAAGCAGGCGGGCAGTGCAGCGCTGCCAGGTGTGGAGGGTTTTTGCGGACCAGATCCACATACCGGATGTGATGCCTACGAGCAGTGACATGAAGATTCGAAGCATCTCTGATGCCACATATGAGTCCCGGGTGCTGGCCCTGAACTCCCCCCAGTGAGAGAGCTGGTAGAGGTAACAGCCGATGACGGTGGACGCTGGGACAGTGTAGAGAACAGAAAACACTCCGATCTTCACCATTAAGCGCTCCAGCTTGTCTGTTTTGGCTCCGTCCTTCTGCAGATTGGAGCGGATCTTGAAAAGAGCCACGAGGCCAGCACAGATGAACAGAGTGCCTGAAGTTCAGAAAGGGAAACAACAATCATATAAGGGTCACCAGCAAGGGAAAACACAATGCCAGTTGCATTACGCATTAAAAGAACTGAGGATTCGGTCTTTCTTTTCTTTTTTTACGAGTAATAGGTCAAATCCCAAGCACAAAACTGATTGAAGATGTTGTAATTACCTATTAGAAGGTATGTGGCCAGTGGTGCCACCACAAAGCCCGTGAGCGCCTCTTGCTGCTGGTTGCCAACATAGCAGAGTCCAGTTAGGTCGTCTGCATCCACCAGCCGCATTATGAGGATGACGATGGTTTTAACGGCCGGGATGGCCCAGGCTGCTATGTGGAAGTAGGAGCTGTGCATTTCTATCGCCTCATGGCCCCACTTCAGTCCAGCAGCCAAGAACCAAGTGAGGGTCAAGATCACCCACCTGAGAAAGAGAGAGAAATAAGCATGAGAAAAGAGCCAAAAACACTGCTCATATGTACAGTTATCAGTTTGTCTTTATTAACTAGCATTCATATTGGTAGTGGATAACAGTCATGTTTCCTGTAAACAAGATGCAAAGGCAAAATTAGGCAACCTTTTACTGAGTTGCACAAAAGTCTCTTGATCTTGAGTTAGATCATCATGACTAGATACATAACAAAGGGGTTGTAGTGATGTTTTAGGAGACAGTGCCGTCCTTGGTTCTTGCAGTCTGCTGCTCTTCCAAAAGGAAAGAGTGAGGCAAACAGGAAAATCAGGGCAAAGGTGAAAGGAAGAAACAGAGCTGTGGCAGCAACTGTATTGCAGCACACACTCAAAAAGTGCCTTTCTTATTTTATTTTAGGCTGCCTCCATGAATCCATCGAGTACAGAGGTTATGAGACAGGATAGTTGACCTTTAAAGAAAACAGGATGCAAGTATTGTGTTGAAATTGTTCCACAAAATCCATTCACAACAGCTGATGACAATGGGACAAAGACTTGAAAGATTGATGCGATTTAAAAAGTGTGTGTGTTTGTTGTACTAACCAGAGGGAGGAAGCCATGCCAAAGAAGTAGAGCAAGAGGAAGACTATGGCACAGCCGGTGCTCTTTAACCCTTCTTGTACAAGGATTGGCACTGCAGTGGCATCCAGGTCACAGGAAACACGCTCCCTCCCCAGAGTTAATCGTACCTGCAGGATGGAAAGTGACAGCGGAAAGACCTAAGTCCCAACAATTCTCATGCAGTCATTCTCATGACATTAGTCTGAAAATCAGACTTTTCCATTTCGATAAGCAGTAAATAATTAAGTCTGTATTTAATGATAAGAAAACAACATAATAAAGTAACAAATATTCACAAAATAGTCAATTGTATATTTACGACTATACTCTGAATTACATTTGGTGTACTTTGGGAGATACTTACCAGGTAGGCCACGCTGTACAGATTACAGCACATAGATAGGAAGATGATGGGCCTTTCAGGATATGAGAAGCGCTGTGAATCCAACAGAAAGGTCAGGACCGTCAGAGTGGTCGACAGGAAGCACAGCACAGCCCACACCGCCATCCACGCGTCCGTGAAGACTTTGGCCCCTCGTCGGTAAAGCCCGCTGTCATAGCCACACTGTAGAGTACAGCTTTCAGTCTGTTTTAACCAGGTATACTGGTCAGGGGCAGATCCCAGTGCCTGACAGTCCTCCTGGTGGGGAGGATGACGGACGGGCTGGTAGGGCAGGTCCTCGTCGCCCGGGCCTTCCATGCACATGTGGTTGTGGTCGTTTTGAGGCGGGAAGAGGCTGCAGTTGAGCACCTGGAGCATGATGGGGAATTGCATTTTGGTTAATTACTACGACTGAAATACATTTTGCGCTCATTTACATTGGTTCCACTCATCACTCAAACACCATCCTGATATGTTATTATTACATGCAGGGCGTTTTTGTGATGATGAGACTCACCTCGGGCCAAATGAAGCCAAACTCATGGAGCACCGGGAGGCACTTCCTCTTGACAGACAGGCACATGCTACCACACGGACCAATGGGGATGGGAACCTTGTCGGTGCACATTGGCACGTAGACTGAGCACAGGAAGAACTGGAGAAAAATGGAGATAAAAAAGTTGAACATTTTGCTCTTGTTTACATTTTTTTACAAAAATATGCCACATATGTGTTCTTCTGGGACAGTAAATAGTGACTACAGACAGGTTTTCGGGGTAGAAAAAGAGAAACAAACATATTGAGTGATGTACACCAAAACCAAAGTGAAAGTGCAGTAACGGGTGCAACAGTTATCCAGTATTATGTCATATCTCAGTGCACCGCTTTGTACGGTGTGTTCCATTGAAGTTAAAGCAAACTGAAGCAGAAGGTAAATCATGCCAGTTGTGAAGTGAGTCTAATAAAAACCTCCTCAACTTGAGTCAAGACATCACGGACAAGTCCAACCTGCTCCAAGGTTACACAGACAACTCTATGTCTTTAAAAACAATCTGTGGATTTGACAACACTAAGGGCATGTGCCATGTAATGCTCCATAATCCCCCCTAATCCAAGGCTCAGTTTTCTCTGTCCCATGGCAATGGTTTTGAAATAGATATCTAAGTCAGAGTTATAAAGATAGTGAGCATGCAGTCTTAAGTCACATATGACTCTTTGAGGTGGTAGCGATGTGGGGGAGTTAGTACTCTTGGGTTACAAAAGGTTGCAATTTGAGGTGATTTCATGCCTTTACAGTGGATTTGGTTTGAAGCCGGGGTGTAAAATTGTGCTGGGCTCCTGATATGAAAATACACGGAAGCAGAAAGCACATCTTACTAAACTAAACTAAACAAACATACGCTCCAGGATTTTGGACAGGCTAACTCAACTATTTGTTAGAGTTTTGCTACCATTTGAAAAAAATTTAAATATCCAAAACAATGTAACTGGCTATAGTTGGAACAAAAATTTTTGGGCTTGCGGTCTTGATCCAGTGATGGAGAAATCCCAGCTTGAAATCAGCCCTTGAACAGAGCCCAAATGAAACATGAATCCAAGAATGGTGTCAAGGTTGGGAAATAAATACACACAGAAACATTATACAACTCTATTACTGTGAGAATGTATTTGCCAACTAATGCAACTAATTAAAGATATAGAATAAGTGAGATACTTTTCTGATATGGCTAATTAATCATTCTTCCAAATTTGCAAAAACAAACAGCCTTTTGATTCTGAATCTAAACCACATTAGAATAACTCCTTGCTCTATACCTGACTGTGGAGAAGTATGTGAGGTCAAAATCAGTTATCTAAGGCAGCTGGAACTTCCTTCAAACTTAATTTGTTACACTGCTCTCTGATCGGTATCTGGGTTGTAGCAGCTTTATCGCTGCAAATAGAGCAGACTGGCGGGTCTGAAGACGGTATTAAGTTACTCAACAAGTAGAAATTCTTTGTTCACATATTGGAGTTGTCCTGAGTAATTTGCTGTTCGAGTAAACAGACGAACAAAGTCCAACAGTGTGTGAGAGGGAGCCGAGGTTGTGCCTGTGTGATTGTACATGTTTCAAATTCACAAATAGCTCATAAAAGCAGTGGATATTAATACCATAGCAGATATTTATCACAGTGAACTGCACCAGCGACAGTAATGTAACACATTCTGGGTGTTTCCCCCGACCGTTGGTAACCTGAGTGTTGTCACTTCACTGCTAAAAGCTGCTCCAGTTACTTGTCAGGAAGCCTCCCATTAGAGCAAATGTTAGGGGATACGGTTTCCCCTTCCTCCCTCTTCAGTGTGTGTGTGTGTGTGTGTGTGTGTGTGAGTGAGAGAGAGAGAAAGAGAGAGAGAGAGAGAGAGAGAGAGACAGACAGACAGACAGACAGAGAGAGAGAGAGAGAGAGAGAGAGAGAGAGAGAGAGAGAGAGAGAGAGAGAGAGAGGGGGTCCCGGCTAATCTTACATTACAGTTTGGTTTTATGCTGCAGTTGTGCATTGCTCTGTCTGGCTGTCTCAAACACATGTCTCTTAAACACTGTATCAATTTAGCATGTTTAATTTATATATATATATATATATATATATATATATATATATATATATATATATATATATATATATATATATATATATATGATATATCTATTCCTAAACACCTTTACGCACAAACGATCACGGAAAAGGTGATAGAGTCATTTAAGAAGTAATAGAAATCACATACATCTACAGACACAAAGGAGCATCAAGGGAAATGTTTGTTTGTGTATTCAGATGTCTGGGTATGATCATATGTGTCTGTGTGAGGCATCTCCAGATAAAGAGATGTAATACACATCATTTCAGAAAAAGTGGACTCCATTCAACAACAATTTGACCTCCGCTGTGTGTCTAGCCTTTCCAATTATAGTATAAAATCTTAAAAAAACGAGGGTGACGACCAACATTTTTTTCTTGCATGATGCATCAGACAAACAAGAAGCAATTGTCTTAGGACACTGAGGGCACCATTGTAACCAAGAAGACAGTACAGTATAGGCCTATAACAGTGAAGATTCAGCTGTTGCTGTGTGGGGCATGAACTCAGAATGTCAACAGACAGAGGGGGCATTTTCATTGAAATTAGCATGACAGCCTGGCACAACAGGGGGGAAGGAAGGAAGGCAGGCAGGAAGGAAGGGACCCCTCCACTTATTTTAACTCACTGAGGGTCCAACTTGCATTATGCTCCTCATAATCACTGGCACCATCAGTATGAACAGTTCACTATTGCTGGTCGCTCCCTGTCATGTGCTCTGCGACCACACACACACACACACACACACACACACACACACACACACACACACACACACACACACACGCACACACGCACACAAATATAGAAGACTATTTTGACACAGCCATGCGTTCTTTCTTCTTTTTTTTAAGTCCAGGATCAGTGTTCCTAAATGTGCACCAGCCTCAGTGTGTGTGTGTGTGTGTGTGTGTGTGTGTGTGTGTGTGTGTGTGTGTGTGTGTGTGTGTGTGTGTGTGTGTGTGTGTGTGTGTGTGTGTGTGTGTGTGTGTGTGTGCCGTCTATTCTAGTCTAATATCAGTATGCATTTCTCCCATCATTCCCAGTACCTTGAGTTGACTGGAGCAGCCGTACTGTATGAGCGGAGTGAACGTGGTCAGCTGCAGCTCGGCGTCTGACTGCAGCACGTTGCCGACCAGATTGGGCATTTTGGTAACGTTGTAACCGAGACCTTGGCACATGCTGATCCGGATCGGGTCGCAGGTCATTTCCTCCACCTCATCGCCGAAAGCCTTCACCAAGCAGAGCGGAGCGACCAGCCCGGACAGGACGAGCAGTGCTGCCCCGCGGAACGACAACATGATCCCGGGCATGGTCACCGCAACACGGAGGAGCGGCTGCCCTTTGGAAATGTTGGCACCGTTATTAATAACCTCCTCTGACCCAAAGTTTAGTTGGGTCGCCCTGGAAACCGCAGCGCGTGTTTAGGCTATAGTCCAGCAGGACTGCAGCGCGTGTAATCCGTGCGTGTTGGAGGCTATCGTATCCAACTACGAGCCATTCAGTAGATACAAATATCCAGAAAGCCGCAGAGAATCATTGCGAGAGATCTGTGCGTAATCAAAGGTGTTTTCAGTTAAATAACGTGCGCATCTGCAGTTAAAAAAAAAATCCCAAATTTGGATAAATCCCGCAGTCCTTATTGTGTTGTTTCCCGATGATAACTCCGTGTGGAGAAGCGCAGCGATGAGATACAGCGGTCTGGTTTTGCGCCTACTGCCTGAAAGCGTCCAGCTCTAAACTTTATTGTGTCTGTGAGGAGAGACTGTTTAGCCCGTCCAGAGGAGAGCCGACCAATCCGTGCGCGGGAGTTGGGTTTCCCTGTCCAACCCCTGACCAGGGGGGCGGGATCCAAGAGGAAAGTAGAAGAGCCAGCCTCGTGTCATCCCCTTTCCCGTTCTCTCCTCTCTTTTCCTCCAGCCGTTTCTCCTCTTCTGTCTTCTTGTTCTTCTTTCATCCTCTTCTGTCCTTTCCTCACCGTGCTCCCTCCTCTCCTTTCCTCTTCTCCTCTCGCCTCTCCTCCTGCACAGAAAATCAGAAAGCGCTCCCCAACTAATTCTGACAATATCCAGAACCTGTATTTATACTGGCAGATGTGGCTTACGTATATTTTTATTGGCTGTATTTTTAGAAAATAAGCATCTGAAAAGTTGATTTTTCAGTTTGAGTGTGTTTTCTTTTTATATTTAAAGTCCCAAATGGTCTTTTAAGCCTGTCTGGAACTTCACCACAGGTTCCACCCTCCCTCTCTAAAGGCCTGTCAGCTCTAAGTGCTCCTGACATTGTAATTGAAAGTAGGGCCTTAAGTGATGCTGAAGCATTAGAAATCTGTTTTGCATTGCAATGAATGCACATACTGGACAGGTTTTGTTTGCTCGTGGCACCTTGGTAGAAGACTTCTCTTTTACAGTATAAAACCTGCACTGAAGAGTGTTGCTTTGGCTTTTCTGTGTTGTAAAAGTGGAATTGGTCGATGAAGGGCTTGGATTTGTTGCAAATATTTTAAGAGAAGGAAAGCTTAAGGAGTACTTGATTTGTGTTTTATTCCAGTGATTTACAATTCTGAGGCTGCCAGGTGTAGTCAGACTCAATTTAAGAGCTGCACAGCACAGACCTTTTCAAATACCACAAATACCATATTCTAATGCCATGTTAAATGGAAAATTCAAATAAGATTACATTTCTGACAGAGACTTTAAAGCAAGTTATGCTGTATTTTATTTACATTAATATATTTAACTCAATTTAGATGCATCCAAAGACAGTGAGTATTCTGACGTTAAACAATCTCTACATGTCCAGAGTCCAGCATGTCAGCATTATGCTGAAGTTTAGAGTGTTGAGCCTTTAAAACAACTGCATTTGGGCAAGATCATTTGTAGTTGACATTCCACACGTGATCCACAAACACCAGCACACCCCCTTTACACTACCACAATGAGAAAGTGCGACTGGACCCCAAATATGTGCCTTTTTTTAAACATAGGTTAAACCCATCTATCCTTTTCTTATCTCTTGTTTCAACACCTGGCATGTTTGTGTGAGCTACTTCTATGGAGTAACTGTTGAAAAGAAACTCGCATAAATGCTTAAAACATGAAAACATCAGCAGCAGTCTGGTTGGCTGCTCTCATTGTGCTGCTGTGTTTTCCCTCCTGGATTATACTGTGATGTTTAGGCAAATCCGGTGTGACAATTGATTGGCAGCAGCAATGAACTCCCCACCCCCTACCCCCATCACACACACACACACACACACACACACACACACACACACACACACACACACACACACACACACACACACACACACACACACAGACACATGCACACACACATGCGCATATGCACCATCCCCCTTCTGCTGCTCTTTGGCTGAAACCGGGGTCAAGACCTGAAGTAATTAGCACTGAGCTGAAACAATAGAGTGTGCCCCTGAGCTGATGGTTATCAGGGGTGTGTGTGTGTGTGTGTGTGTGTGTGTGTGTGTGTGTGTGTGTGTGTCCACCCCAAAAGAAAGCAGTGAATGAATGGGGACCCGAAATAGAGAACCAAATCAAAGCTAAATGATCAGTTATACTTTATCCACTTTTACACACTGTGTCAAGTCTATTAATTAACTAAATTAATTTGAACAGTAGATGCAGAGAAAAGGAGTGTGCCAAGCAGAGAGATAACGGAGCTGCGGCAGCACATTATCAGCTCGAGCCACCAGCACACTCCGTCCCCTCTTGTTTACTTTCACAGTAGAGTGTGAATAGCAGTGGTGAGCAGACAACGTGTTGGAATTGACAGACTAATGACCATCACACTGAGTGGATAATGACCACAGTTACCCTTTAAGCCATAAAACCACAGAGTTAATAGTCAAACAGGCTTTCTCATTAAAATGGGCATTTGGCTGGAGAGCAAAGAAGAAGCAACTGCAGCTTTCGTTTGTACATTTGGGGTATATTTAAGGTCACAGATGTACGTATACTTGAATCAAGCTGAAACAGGCTGTTTCTAATAAGCTATTTTAGTACTGCGGTGCTGGTTAACATGAATCCACGAGGAGTTTATTTTCTGGCCATGCTGCTTCTCCTTTCAGACCAAACCAGCAATCAGCTGCAGGAAGAAGCTTAGCTGCCAATATTCGGGTTACGGCAAGCATAACATCAACATTTATGCTGACTAGTTAATTGATGGTGACTGTTTGGGAAAACAGTGTCTGCAGGCTGGGCTCTGGACACAGTAAGTATCCAATCAGCATGTATTGAGAACATGTTTGGGATAGCGGGAAGTGGGTGGTTGAGGAGGGTCTAGGATTTTTACTTGAGCATGTCAGTGGACCAAATACAATGATAATTGCATTGTGTTCAGTATTCCAAGATAGTTTTACACATTTGTAAAGATTTAGTGCCAAGAGGGCTGACGCTTTGAGATGATTAAACACGATTGTACGATTTAACAAGGGCATGCAGTGTGACGTCTGTGTGAGAATTTTTATTTTCTAAAGCTGATTTCCACTGCTGTAGGCCAAGCTAAAATAGTCAGGGCTTTCTAGTTATCTATGCCACACAGTTTCCTCCAACACAACATTCATGTGATGATTTTAATCTGTTGATGCTAACAGAAAAGACTCAATGGTGTGGTTTTCTTTCCCAAATAACCCATTGCTAACATTTTGATGGTTTAATGCTTAAGAGCCCTGCCTTTGGAAGACATGTGCCCTGGCTGGCCTGGGATCAAACCTCCCCACAGTCTTAACTTTAATCCATGCTCTCCATCACTGCCACCTTTGTTACTTTCATAATAACAAAAATGCATGCAGAATTATAGGTACCACATGACGTAGACTGGCTGGGCAAATACAATAAGTGAACACCAACTGTATTGTTTGATACAGCTTTAAGGAGGAGGGTGTTAGACAGTGTTGGAATGTTGCTACATTGATTTATGGTGATTAATAATGCAGTCTCATATGAGCCGTCAGCTGCAGTGCTCAGTTATGGTACTGAAATGATGATTTAATACCAGCTGTTCAAAATCAATTCAGATTTCGTCACTAACGTCCTCTATTTTTGGCATTGCCATTACTATTTAATATCATATATTCATTTAAAAATAAAAACAATAAAACATTATCTCGTTGATATTTCGTCTTAGGATGAGATGCATCTACTGATCTGTATCATATGAAACTCTTTTGGAAAAATAATTTGCGGTTGAAGTACAATGTTTTGAAGGGTGAAATCAAAGTGCAACAATTTTCTTTTATGTGTGGAGTATGTTGGCCTTCTTCTCTTTTAAATTAATTCATAAACACGTAGGCCTGTTAAAGCCAGTGTGGTCTAACTGTGGGAATGTAACCAGTATAACCTTTCCGCTTGGCAGGCAGAGTGAAAGGCAGTACCCCGAGGACAGAAAGAGAGACACAAGTGTGTATCAGTCACCAGATAGAATCTTACAGCTCGAGTCCCAATCCCTTAGTCCTTGAAGTGTGGTATTAATAGGACTGCCAACTCCTTGGAATGGTGTCAGTGTGGATAACTGCTAATATTCTGCATGCAGTAGTGTGTGCCGGAAGCTGTGTGGCTTTACTTCTAGGAAGTTGGTACTTTCAAGCATCTGTGTATGAGAATGCAGGTGTTTGGACGAGTGGGGGTGGGGGTTAGCATGTGTGGGTGAAGTTGCTTATCCCATTATGGGGGTTGGGGGAATTTGATAGAAAAGAGTGGGGGGTTTCTACTACAGGTGATCTGTCCCCTCTGGGACCGCAGGCTCACGTTACCCTGCTGGAGAGAGTACCTCACAAAACCGCACACACTCTTTCTTTAACGTCGCTCTACCGCTCTCCCTACATCTCTCACCGCCTCTCCCACCGTGCCTTTTTAAATCAGTCCGTCATCTGCTCCTCTTCTGTCTCCATCTGTTGTTGTACAGCTTGCAGAGTCCAAATTGCAAACTGGGAGAAACATTTTCCCATAATTGCCTAAATAAATTTAATAACCAAAAAGCTTAGGACCTAGAAATTGACTTTTGCTTTTCCACGGGAGACAAACAGCAGTCTTCTGGGTGAAAGTTCTGTGTGAGTTGTCCCCCTCCTAATGTGGATTATGTAGCTCTTAATGCTACATCACCGGGCTACTTCTAACACAGTCGGCAAAAAAAAGACAAAGATACTGAAATTTGCAAACAACCAATGAGAACAATAAGTATTCATTTCTACTTTGATAATAAATCTAGTTCATCATGAATGCTGATGTCCTGTTCTATATTACTTCAACTTTAACTAACTTTATTGATCTTTTATGTGTTTTTAAATACTGTAGTTCATCACATAAGGCCTTATCCTCTATCTCAGGATACTACAGACAAATACCAAGGAAACCCTTTCTCTTAAGTTTAGTCCTGGCTCTGTTTTCTCTGTCTCTCTCTCTCTCTCTCTCTCTCTCTCTCTCTCTCTCTCTCTCTGTCTCTCTCTCTCTGTCTCTCTCTCTCTCTCTCTCAACCATGAACAGTGGATAGCAGTTCATCATGTGCACTAAATATTGGATAAGTAGATAATAAAAATCATCTGGACTACTTGTTTTGGTTTTATTTGCTCGTTTGCTTGTGGTCATACACCACTTACACACTATAAAACATATTTATGAATGATCTCAGATGGGGCCGATTTTAAGGAATATCTTGATGTCTTTAAGTGCATTATTTGTCTTTCTTTTTTCAACCACAGGCTTGTGGAAACACAAATCTCCCAAATTGCTTGCCTTTATGGATTATATCCCTTTAATATCTTCATCATAACGACATGAGCATCATTGGCAGGATATTCCCATGCACAAGGAAGTGTCTCGTCTATTCAATTTAGATTCTAACAGGCACTTTTTTTTTGGAGCCCAAGGCAGCCTGCTCTGGCCCATTTGGTGACAAGCAACAGATTGCTGATAGATGGTTCGTGTCCGTGGCTGTAAATCGGCCTCTTGTTGGAGCGTTAACCCCTGTAACCCTGCTTTTCTATAATGGCAGTCTCCCCTCACACAGCCTAGGGCAGCCGATTAACTTTTCCCAGAAATCTGATGAGCAGGTGGTAGCGGTCCAGTTGGGAAGGACTTGCTCGCCTCGACAAAAATTGTTTGCGTGGGTGAGAATTTGGCTCCCATAAGAAGAAAAATGCTCAATCAAGTCATCTCCCATCCATCGGACATCTGTACCGCCAGCTGGAGGCAGCTTCCTGTGATTATAGGAATCAGTCAGGACAGCAAGATTTGACAGATGAAAAAAAAAGTATCCTAGCATAGCACATCAGCTCAGAGGTCAACCAAGAAGACATGGGCAACATAATTAGGTCGCTGTTGAATGTGTTCTTTGTGCCGCGACTATGTCCTGTTGTAGTCATTATTCAGAATTAACCAGAAGGGAAATGCATCATGTAAAAGCTCCATTGCGATAACCTTCACATACATTCACATGCATTCATACCCACCGAGCATTAGGGAGTAGTTATCCTCCTTCTGACCTTCTGCAGACACAGCTGTTTCTCCTCTCCTGACTGGGTCAAGTTTTTATTAATGTGCTGAAACTAAGTAACCAGATAATATGGATCTCTGTAGCCCTGCTCGCAGACTGATTTATCTCCCTGCTCGCAGCTTTTGTGTGTGGGCGTGTGTACTGTGCATGCACTATATGTCTGAACTGTATTTCATAGATGAATGCATGCCTTTTGTATACACAGATGCAGTGGGGAGCCTTCAGTGTTGCCTGAGAGGAATTAGTGAGATACCTCCACAAACATACATTTGTTTGACAAGGAAAGGAGTGGACATAACATTTCGAGACACCCAATCTGCACGTATGAACTGTTCTTTGTGTGGTATCGCTATTATGTGATCTGTGTCTGGAAATAATGTGGTCATTTTCATAGTATGGGATTTTCTGGCAAGTTTGAGTGGTCGCTACAGTGTGCACATTTAACTAAATGTGTTTCCATGATCCATGTTTTTGCTGTGCATTGCACAAGGCCAAGACACTGAAACCTTTCACAAAAAAGCGTGTATAATTGACTTGTAGGATTACCACTTGATCGACAACCTCTGGGAACCACTCTCGATGTGTGTGTGTGTCTGGTGTGTGTGTGTGTGTGTGTGTGTGTGTGTGTGTGTGTGTGTGTTCGCGCGTGTGTGTGTGTGTGTGTGTGTGTTCGCGCGTGTGTGTGTCCTTGAACCATAATTCAGCCATGGACTCTGCAGAATCACTGTGACACCATCAGATGAGAATGCAGAGCTCGCACATGTGTACATACAGTATGCATGTGTTGCGTTTAGCTGGAATATTGGCATTTTTGAGTCCTGGCAAAATGTTTTGAGTTGGTGATAAGAACATGTACAGTATACTTAGGTGCATTTTATGTCAATGAAGTGGAAATGTTGTATCAACTGGTGTGTTGAAAATGTGGATCGCCGGCATTCAACATGCAGCTGTGCTTTAAGAGAGCTAGAAAGAGAGAATGATTTACTGCACACACAGAAGTGGGCGCTCTGTTTTTCCGACACAGTGAGAGGTATGTAGAGAGGAAAGAGGGAGCGGACACTTCAGAGATGTAACGTTGGAAAGAGATGTGACCGTGTGCTCACAGAGAGATAACAAGAGAAGGCAAAGCAGATATTCAACAAATCTTTTTGATGGGATTTGACTGAAAGAGTAAGTGTACCCGTCAAAAAGTCAAAGGTGAATCATTGTTTTTCCTTGTTGTGTTCTCTGCTCAAGAGCTGCTTTCTACTGCAAACACGGCGTCATCCGTTTCTCCTTCAGCTTGTTATTCATAGACCTCTGTGCTGACTTCCTTGGCACCTGTCTCTTCCCCGTCTTGTCGCTCCGCTCCCTGAAATAGAACTCATGTCTCCAGAGGAAAAGTAAACACTGGCCCTGCCGTGGGATTACAGTCACACACCCACAGACACGCACACGCACACACACACAAGGTTATCTCTTTCGTAATGTACTTAGTTTTTTTCTGACCACACAGAGGGCAAGTCTGTGGTCTATCAGTAGCTAAGTAACGTTTTCCATAATATCACATTTTTACAGATATTCAGCTATGCTGTGCAATTCTACCGCTTCTACCGCTTCTCATTATTCCATTTTGTGAGATAAACTGATTTAAATCAGCACAAAGTATGCTCATGCTCCATGTGTTAAACCCTGCCTGGCAGATGGTTAAAGAATGAGCTCCTAAAAGACTTCATATTGCTCCTTCACCAAGAGTTTATCTAATCAGCTGCTATTGCAAAATTACATTTGTGGAATTACTTGATGCACTGGGACTTTAGTGGTTTCGTGGTATTATCATTCAGCTGGGTCACACCTTAGGAAAAGGGAAAAAAGAGGTGCAAGCAGTTATACAGGGGTCCATGAAGCCAATGCAACTTAGAATGGACCACGCAATGTCTCGGGGCAATGACAAGGACACGGCCTTCACTGAATAGGGCCGAAACAGCTGGTTTAATACGTGTTTGTTTGTATGCTGCTCATATGCAGGATGAGCCGCCCTTCTGCAGCGCACACTGCCAAGATCTGCTACAGCCTTGGACCACAAGTGCTGCGCAGTCCAAGTTTGCGCTTAAACTATTCTCAATAAATCATTCACATGTCATTCGAGTTAAAAAAGCGTCTACCTCTTTAGGTTATGTTCTCTGCAAAAGACTCAAAACATAAATATACAAAAGTAATTTGTGTATTGCATTAAATATTAACCATGTTAGTGTTCAGATTTTGCCAGACCAGCCTGCAGATCCCAGTAGCACAAGCGGTTCAGTGCTCCTGAAAAGTGCCAGCCTGCATGGTGTCTGAAGACTTAATCACTGAAAACACTCACACAGAGAAATACTGTATTGTAGAAACAAGTGGGTAATAAAATCAGGTTTTCCATCGGGGTGATTGTTTATGTTAACAAGGTAACCTTTGCACTTGTTATTGTAAATGTCAAATCCCCTGAATATGTCAGTGGGTGTGTGTGTACAGTTTCATAAAACTGTGAAAATGAAGTGTACACAAGGAGTGTACGGAGTACATAAATCAAACCCATGGGGGTGTAACGGCACACAGAAGATACGGTTTGGTTCTTAACTGGTTTAGGATTCACGGATTGACACCACGAGCAAAAAAACCCAATGCATTCCTTTATTTTCAATTATTTTGAGCAGACATAGTTGCTGGTGTCAAACAGAGACACAACATTCTTGCTGAGGACTGAGGGAGCAATTTGACAACTTATTGTAAAACGCTACAATTTGAATTCTAAAAATGTCAAACATTTCTGTATTATACTGTACGAACACTGAACAAACACTTTCGCAAAGGTTCACAAAACACTCGCTCACACATGCACGCACTGTTGAATATGTGTTGGTCTGTCTGGCGGACTCAGCCCCCGGCCTCAGTTTACCGCTCTCACATACACACACAAACACTTTTCATTCAACAATCAGATTCCTGTTTTCTTGCCGCTCATTCAGAGAGTCTGGACAAGAATAACCTTGAAACAATGCACATGCATCGCACACACACATACACACATACATATACGTGCACATGCACACGCACACGCACACCTGAAATAACCGCAGTACTTATGCTTTTATCTTTTTGATCTCAACTTGATTTAGATGATGAAGCTTGTTTCAGAGTGGTGTTGTTTGTTTATGGTTAGTGGGCTGTGTGTATAGTATAAGCTTATGTGGGTGCTTTAGGTTTGATACGCAATGTGCGTTTAAAATCATACGTCATCCAGCATATTGTGTGTGTTTGTGTGAGAGTGAAAGAGAGAGAGAGAGTTAGTGTGTGAAAATGCTTTATACAAATGGCTTATTCACGTTTGTTGCAGCAGTGGCCGCCCGCCGTGACATTCTCACCATACCAGGTCCGCTCAGCCCAATGTGGTTTAACTGTGTGTGTGTGTGAGTGTGTGTGTGTGTGTGTGTGTGTGTGTGTGTGTGTGTGAGTGTGTGTGTGTGTGTGTGTGTGTGTGTGTGTGTGTGTGTGTCCATATGTCCAATCTTTGTCTCACGACTTCTAGATTTACCACAGACAGTGGCTGACAGACATGATCAACATGCACACTGAATCAGTCCGACTCACACACACACACACACACACACACACACACACACACACACACACACACACACACACACACACACACACACACACACTAGAAGACAAATGGACCTTGCTGACACACAGACAGAGATGTGGACAAGCTGCTTTTCCGTTTGAATGCTCAGCCAAACCGCAAGCCACAATTACACTTGTCCCTGTCTGTTTGACTGCAGCAGAGATATAGCTGGGTATTCACTGTGCAGTGAGCTGCAGGATGATGATGTGAGACAGCAGGGGTGTGACACTGTTGGTTTGTATTTGCACGCTATTCTTTAAAAGTCATCTTATGGTTTGACAATAAACAGAAGACAATGAGGTTTTGTAACAGTATTTTTGATAACAACTGAGATTGTGGCATACGTGACAAATGTTAAAGCTACGTTATTTCATCACTTACTTACTTACTTGCAAGATTCATGTTTTATAGCCCAAAGTGCTAAAATTAAACTTTGAACATTACTTGAATCTTTGACATCCCTCCCCCCCCCCATGCATAACACATTGAGGAGGCTCTGTGGAATGTGTTTTGGGCAACATTTTTCACACACATGGTTTATAGTGCTGTTGACTCCTGGCGTTTCCTGCAATTGGTTGCAAACATCTTATCTTTTTACAGGAACATAACACAGGTGCAAATGAGTTTTGGATGGATGCACAACATTTAAGAAAGTCATTTACAGAACTGGTGTCTCAAGCGGAATAAGGAGTATGTGAGCAAAAAGGGTCCAATAGTTCATGCTGGATTTAGAAGATTCTGCCTTGAATCTGGAAAATTAGTTGAGTACTTTATCTTCAAACCAATCGTCTTGAACATACTTTTTCCATTTTAGGTAGCCACATAACTGTTTCGAAAATATGCAGTCTCTGACATACCAAAGAATGATGAGGACATGATGTTAACTTGTTCCTGCGAGTTATTCGTCATTCTGATAATTAAAATGTCAAGATGTCTGCCAGTTTATTTCTACAATAATTGGATTATGTTACTTCTTGATGATGGCCAATATTTCCACCAGCTGACATCTTGGCCAATGGAAGTATTACAATATGTGAATACACATTTATAACATTAAAAAACCCTCTTTTTTACAGTTTACAGATTGTAAAAGCTAATTATTATGTGTCTTGAATGGAGTGAAAAGTCAGGAACTATTCTTCTTCCGTCGGCCTCTTTTCTTTTTTTTTCCTCTTGCTTTTTTTTCAGGGTGTGTGACCTTTGACCCTAATGAGGTCATTTGTGGCAAATCGTCATCTTGTTTTCCTGGCTGCTGTCAACGGCCCCCCTGAATTTATGTTTTTCCATATCCCTTCTTTTCCTTCCAAGGGAAAAACGTTTTGAACTGTGGATTTCAGGATGTAAAGTTTTTAGTTTGAAAACTCTCAGTAGACATTCAAGGATGAATCTGCGTGTGTTTGTGTGTGTTGCTGTGTGTGGACACGTCCAGAGGGGATTTTTGGCCACAGATGTAAAAGTAATTCCTGTGCTGTGCTGTTTCTCTCCTCAAAACGTATTGCCTCTTTATTTCTCTCTCTCTCTCTCTCTCTCTCTCTCTCTCTCTCTCTCTCTCTCTCTCTCTCTCCTCTCTCCTTCTTTTTCTCCCCATTTCACTCCCCGTTGGTTCCTTTTCTGTGCATATTTTCACCTCTCACATTTCCATTACCACCCCCACCTATTCACCATTTCTCACTTTTCTCTTATTATTTCCATTCTTACATTCCTTCTTTTTCCTTAATTCTGCCTTTTTTTTCTTCTTCTTATGTCTCCCTATGGCCTACTTTCTACCTCCATCTCTGTTTTTACTCTTTCTTCTCTGCTCACCGCTCTCCAAGGCCTAGTATAAGTGTGTGTACCTGGCTGAGTATTTTATTGTGCTGTCAAGGGGTTGGGGACGACTAATTTCACCCATAAAAGCAACTCGGAACAAGAGAAAAGAGGCGGCAGATGGGGTTTGGGGGAACATTTATTGGAATATTTTTTTTTTTTAAATACCGAACAGCTATTATTTACCCTCTCCTCTTTCTCTTTTCTTCCCTTCCTGGCAGTAGAATATAGTTTTGGCTCTATTATTTAGAACTGAACACACTCACACTTCTGCATCATGCACACAGACACCTTGACACATGCTTGTGTATTAATACTGTACAAAGATACATCAATACATGCAGGGATGCAAAGACTTGGCCTTTAAGTATTAATATGCATGCACACACACACACACACACACACACACACACACACACACACACACACACACACACACACACACACACACACACACACACACAAACACCACACAGTCTTTAAGCGTGGTGGTTGTGGGCTGGTGTGTTTGTTTGTCTTACTGAGTGCTACCGCTACCACAGACCACAGTGTATTTAGCAAGGCTGTAGCCATTTTGTCTGACTGCGATTTGGCAGACGACCTCAACTCAACACAAGGAGATATGTGTGTGTGTGTGTGTGTGTCTGTGTGTGTGTGTGTGTGTGTGTGTGTGTGTGTGTGTGTGTTTGTGTGTGTGTGTCTGTGTGTGTGAGTGTGTGTGAGTGTGCATGCTTGTGTATGTTCCATTAGACTGGTTCCCACAACACAGACCAGCCATAGGCTGAGCTCCCAAAGGAACACCACACCCAAAAAACAAGCTGTTTAAATGGAACACAGTATTGTTAATTGTATCCGATACACCATGTCTTGATTTATATACGTGTCGCTTTAGTCCCATGAATCTGTCTCTATTCAAGGCCGCTACCGCCACTGACTTCTTTTTGTTTTCTTTCTTTCTGCTGCACACAAAGCTTCAATATGTCAGTATAAAAATTCAGATACTGGTTTACGTGAAACATTGATTTCAGTATTGTAACACTGAGGTTACACTATATTTCTGAAAAATATTGTAACATTCATAAGGGTTTCATAGCCATAGTTTTAAATGCACTTGTCAAATGTTGTAATTGATCATTTCCAAGTGGCCGGGTGAGCTAGACCTCCAAAATGTTGAACTCAAAAATGAGGACAAGCAGGAAAGTACTCAACTATGAAGTGGAATATGTGACAAAAGGTCAAGGCAACAATCATCTGGAAGCTTCTCCAAGGTATGAAACGGTAAAATCTGATCTCACGACCCCATTGGCAAGACCACATCATTTGTTAGTGTCTTCCAAATCTGTTACAAATCACTCGTATACAACATTGTATCATATTCTGATCTCGTTCAGTTACGTGTTGCTCAGGTTTGTTTGGTTTGGGCACAAAACTGACTAGGATGTAAATCATTTGGTGACAGGAAAAAAAGGAAATCCTCCAAACACAACATTGCCTCCTCCAAAGTGATGGCATTGTTGTCAGCAACATAAAAGACTTCTTGGGCCAAAACTTCTAGTTAGCATCAAGCAGAAGTCCCTTAATGTTAAGGCACTATTACATCAGCATGAAATGATATCTATAAACATCTGAAGAAAAATTAAAAAAAATAACTCAATAACACACTTATGGGTTGTTGTTGTTTTATCGTGATCAAAAGAATCAGTTTATCCAAAATGTGTGCGCTTGCCAGTTGCATCAGGAATACAAAATAATGCCATCCAACCATTATATTTCTTTCGAAGGGTGTTTATATTTACCTAATGGACCGTTTGGAACAAACACGGCTCTGTGTACCTCCTACTATTGGAAACCATGCGGATCCATAATGAAATGATTAGTGGGAGAGAGGAAGAAAGCCGTCGATGCCAGTGCACAGCGTGAACAGCCACCCAGAAGCATGAGCTTTCAATGAGAGTACATGCAGGCATCGGTGTGTGTTTGGGTGGCCAGGAGGTGGTTGAGGAGAAATACATTCTTTGTTTCTAGGCGTATAAACAAGCACATGCACTTACTTTTCTGCAGGAGTATTTTGACTTTTGTGTAACTGATTAGTAACTTTATATTGTTGTGGTTCATGGGAATAACTCTGGCTGGTGCGTGATAGTTTGTGCAATGTGTGCAAATAAATAAATGAATTAACTGAATATGTGTTTGTTTATTTGAAGCAGAATGTGATTGTGTGTGTGTGTGTGTGTGTGTGTGTGTGTGTGTGTGTGTGTGTGTGTGTGTGTTTTGCTCTGTTTATGTGTTGCTGGTGTGCAGCTTCCAAATAACTTTTCAGACTCATTCGGACGCAGAGAAGACACAGGGCCCTTTGTGTTAATGCTGTGGTAACAGTAGTGAATCGGTTCTCTGATTACATTTTTATCTCTTTCTATATATTTCTGAGAGAGAATTATATTTCTATCGAGAGCTCTCTCTCTCTCTCTCTCTCTCTCTCTCTCTCTCTCGCTCTCTCTCTCACACTTTGCTGTACTTTAAGAAACAAACACTGCCTTTGTCTGCTTATGGAAACCCTCTGTACAATAATACACTTTCTTTACTTACAAAGTATTTCTTTGAAGAATGGAAAGTAAAGCTTTATTTTATCCTATGGCACATTACTTTGAAGCCTGCAAGGGCTAAGCCCACAGATTCTGTGTGTGTGTGTGTGTGTGTGTGTGTGTGTTTGGGGGTGGGGGTGGAGGTGAAAGAGGATATCTTTTGCTGCATAGAGGTTTCAGGAAATGCCGCTATAGGAGCCTGATGTAGCTGTAGGGGTTTACTTAGCACACACACACACACACACACACACACACACACACACACACACACACACACACACACACACACACACACACACACACACACACACACACACACACACACACACACACACACATAGTTTGACGGGCCAGTGTTTTATAGTCACCAGTTGGCTCGCTCAAGTTCTTTTTCCTTTACATATGCCACTTGTGTGTGTGCCTGCCTATGAGGTAATTAGAAGCAATTAGCTGTGGCATTGCGTAGCTTGTTAGGGGCCTGCTGATGGATTGGAAACATCCAGGCAAACACACTTCTTCAGATACATCTTCCTCTCTATAACAATCACTCGATGTGCTCACAGACAAGTATGCATGGGTGAGTTTGGATAAAAGTGCGCCTCGTTTTGGGCATCTTTGTATGGCTGCTGGTGTGTGTGTGTGTGTGTGTGCGCACACATCTGTTCACTTTTGTGTGGCCATAAGTGGATTTGATTTCAAAGGTATGTCTTAGGCCCATTTGAATCATTAAGTGTGATTAGTGGAGAGGGAAGGAGGCCTCCTACCTTCTCTTTAGCCACAGAGAGAAAATGTGCTGTACTACCAGCTGTGCCTCGGCCAAAAAATTGAAACAACTCTCCCTCTCTCTCTCTCTCTCTCTCTCTCTCTCTCTCTCTCTCTCTCTCTCTCTCTCTCTCTCCCATCTCTCTCCCTCTCTCTCTCTCCCTCTCTTGTGCTCTCTCTTCTTTGGGTTTTCTGTCTTTTTCTCTTTCAATTTTCCGTGAACACTAAAGCAGACGCATTTCAAATGTTTCTGTCCACACATAATGTTTATGTTCATTATGATAATGTTTTATTCATTATAGTTTTGCGTTTCACGCTGAAATGTGTTCAGTGATCTCTGGGCTCTGAGACCGGCAAACACAATTATTTATTGCCAAAACCGAGACATTATGTCAAAACCAGTGCAATGTATGATTGACTACTGTTTATTCAAGCCCAATATCGCAGAGAGAGGCAGGGAAATAGAGAGTTAGGTCTGTGTAGTGCTGAAAATCTTAATAAGGTTATTCATGTTTGCAAAAAAGTCCAGTAAAAGAAGCAACCCCTTGATTCTTCAGCATAAATTCATGGTAAATTGGTATAAATTCATTCTCTCTATGATTGACGATCTAAATCTCACTTGTTGCATATCCACCCATGATGGATGGAATCATGTTTTAACAATGTGATAGTTATGCTGCATGTTTTTGTTGCTCCCCCCGAGTTGTACTGACTTTCCCTTCTCAGTCTCACCTCAGTACGTTGCCATAAATCTACAGGCTGGGAAGCTGTCCAGCTGGCTCTCCCTTCTTCGCTAGATGGAATGGGTTATTTGTTCCATAATGAGCCTCTGAGACCTTCTTCTGTCTCTCTTTATCTTTGTCTTTTTGTCACTCACCCAGACTATTCAACTGATGAACACATGTCCTACCTTTTTGCCTTTACATTCATCTCCTACATCATTTTTCAAGAAAAGCATGTCTGCAACTACATGTTTTAGTTTTACAAGGTGTATACAAACCTACACACACACACACACACACACACACACACACACACACACACACACACACACACACGCCACACACACAACAATTACACATGCACCCACAAACTCTACTACCAAACTCTGCCAGCTCTCTACCAGGAGAGCAATTACATCCAACATTGTTTTAAGTGGAAAAGAATCACAACAAACAGAAAGTAAGCATGACTGCCAGCCCTACCGCCATCCCACCATCTGCCCGTACATGCTGTGTGTGTACGTGTATAGTTGTGTCATGTTCATGCGGGTTTCTTGTTCTCACCTTAGGAGCCAAAGAGAGCATTACGAGGCCGATCAAACCCTGCAGGTATTTGGCTCGGGGACTACATCTCCAGTTTTTCACTCTAAGGCTCAAGGCTTAATATTCTCTCGTTGCTTCTCTGTAGTAGATTTGAGGTTGTTGTAATTCTTGTTTGATGTGTGTTGTCGATGTCTGTTCTACTTGCATTTGCTAAAATGTACTTTCTAGGGGGCCAAGCACTGACTGGCTCCTTTATTCATTTATTTCTCTCTTTGTTTGTTTTGTTCCATAATTCTTTCTCTCTGTCATATCTCTTTAGGCTCTTTCTTTTGTTACATGTAAATGTAAAATAGTTGTTTTCACAAGGTGGTAAATTTCATCCAGCTCATTTGGCGACATTATTAAGTTTGGGTCTTTTAGATGCTTAAAAAAAAAGGATTATCTACAGTATATCTGTTTTTCCATGATATACAACATTCCAATTAGATGATTGGTTCTCTGCATAGCTTTCCTTCATCATATTTAAACCTGAACATAAGTTTTAATAAGTTGAGTCTGAGTCTGATCTATTCCTGTGTTACAAAGGAGCGGGTAGCAAAGTGAAGGAGCTTACACCGAATGCACCCCTTGTTTTTCTTCCTCCTCTTCCTCCCGTTCTTCCTCCCCCTCTCGTGTCAGACTCTACTTCTTTTCCTCTCTTGCCTTTCCCCTCCTGTGTGTTGTCTCACTGCCTGGTGTTTGTTTTAGGTAACAGTCATCTCTTCTCAGCGCTTATCTCACACCGCACACCACAAGTAATAGTTGTTTTAAGACGCTATCTGGGGGCACTTAGGCCCGTGTGTGTCCGCAGTGTCTGTGTGCATGTATGTTTTTTGGCTATGGAAGTGCGTGTGTTTATGTGTCAACAGCCGCAGAATTGCACTCCCAAATTAGTCTGTGGTTTGCCTCAGCTTCGGAAAATAGCTTTCTTAAGCAGCTGAAAGATGTGGTGGAATGGTGAAGATTGTGTATGCGTGTGTGTGTGTGTATGTGTGTGTGTGTGTGTGTGTGTGTGTGTGTGTGTGTTTCCCTGCTAACCTTCTATGTGAACCTGATCCTATGCTCGTGTAAAACTTTGAACACTAAGAAATCAGGCAAGCAATGAGGTCATACTATGCTTTGGGCCAAATTCTCCTATCAATTACACACATACACACACACACACACACACACACACACACACACACACACACACACACACACACACACACACACACACACACACACACTCTGTCTTTTTTCACCATGCTGTTTGATTCATCTTATTTTATACTTTAACGTTTATTGTTTTGGGATCTTGACAGAAAAAAAATATTGTTTTGTAATAGAACAGATTTGTTAAACTTTGAATACATTTTCAACTAGGTATGATTTCCCCATGCATTCAAACTTTTTATGTTTTGTGCTGCATGAGGACATTCTTCTCAACAGTTTACAGTAAACAGGGTGTTTTTGCTGTGATGGCAGCTCACAGTATACTTTTGGCAATGGGTAGTAAAGGGAACATAGGGAGAAGATGCATATGACCAGATAAAACGGCACCAGAACCCCTAAAAATAAAACAGAAATCATGTTTTTAAAGATCCAATTGTCAACCAGATTCTTACATAATGATTGAACAGATGTTTGCCTGGTTTTTAATATTAACAAAACACTGATAAATCACCATCATTTTATAAATACAAGATAAAAACAATGAGCCTGATTATCTTTCATCCAGAAATACTGCAAAGCGAGAGTGATTTGTATTTATCAACGAGAGCAACGTTGTTTGTTTATTCATAAAGAGAAAACAAAACAAAAGAGGGGTGGTGGAAAAAGCAGAGTTTTATTGCATGCTAACCAAGTCCAAACAGATTTCTGCATTTTACAGCCCAGTAATGAAGGAGCAGCGCTGCTTATCCTGCTGTGTGGCTTGTTTGTGTGTGCATGAGAGAAAAACAGGGATTGTAGAGCAATGGCACTGTTACAGCTCGAGATGAAGGATTGTGTGTGTGTGTGTGTGTGTGTGTGTGTGTGTGTGTGTGTGTGTGTGTGTGTGTGTGTGTGTGTGTGTATGTGTGTGTGTGTGTGTGTGTGTGAACATGTGTTCCAGTAGTATCTCATGGCTGCTTCATCTGGTCTTCATTTGGCTATAAATGTTTGGCTGCTTCTGTAGATTACTGTCTGCCTGCCTGCCTGCCTGTGTGTGTGTGTGTGTGTGTGTGTGTGTGTGTGTGTGTGTGTGTGTGTGTGTGTGAGAGAGAGAGAGAGAGAGAGAGAGCGAGAGAGAGAGAGAGTGTCTTTAAGAAACGGAGAGAAAATTAATGTGCAATTTCTGCTCATCAGCATTAATATGCAAAATATATTAAGAGTGATCACAACTGGCTCACCTTCACAGGTACTCGCCCCTGCACCATCTGAGATCATGAGGTTGTCTAAAAAAAACCTCATGTCGCTTGCCAGTGCTGCACCTGTCTGCAGTGTCCCTGTACTCGTTGTCAACTTGAAAGTGATCAGCCTCATTGCCAGAATCCCAAAGAAGGTTTATCAGCTAAACGTCACCAAGGAATTTCATGTTCCATGCCACCATCAGTGACTTTAATAGTTTTCTCCTGAGCCTTTCACAATATTTATACTTCTACAGACTGCTATTTGGCCCCTGGGTTGATTTTCCTCCGGCCTTCTGGAGGCAGTTGTTGCCTTCCTGCCAGCTTGGTTCCTCTTCGTCTAGGTTGTCTTGTATGCTGAGCATCTTCACCTTCTCTCCTCCAGCACCTTGTCTCATTTGATTAATCAGCAATACCGTTCCTGTCCCCCTCTTCATCAAACTCCTGGAGATTCCATCTCAACATATTACCCTGTTGCAAACACTGCATATTTGTCTGTATTTTCAGACACCTCTTGTCTTTGCATAGCTTCCCACATCAGCATCCTGGTACTACACCTGCTGTCCATCACTCAACTCTATGCTGTTGTTGTTAGCCCATTACCAGGCTGGCTTTGCCTCTACTCATTCTGCTTCATCCAGATCCACCATGGTGCCTCTGCCGGCTTGATGAAGTTTGCTTCCAGCCGCTTGCAAGCCGGTACCATCCCAAGCAGTCTGTCCTGTGAAGCATGGAGACGATGACTATCATTCCGATGAGTCTGAGGTACAAACAGGTATTAATTATATAGATCTATGTTTGACACAAGGCCACATAAGTAGCTACAATTCACTCCCTGCTCCTGATTTAACAAACCTCTTGTCTGATGTGTATGTCCATGTTCATGTGGTAGAGGTTGAGAAAACCCTATCCGTGTACATATGCATGGTTTAGGCCTTTGGACAAGCCATAAACCCACAATAACAGTTCTGGGGGTAAGCAGAAACAAGCTGTAAACTTGACATTGACTTATCATTACTTTTTAAATGAATATGTTAAACTTGGTAGCATGCAGTTTACACATCCAGCAGGTTTAGAGCAACATTAAAAGTAATTTGGAATCATGTTTGTGTCCACCTGGCGAATATATTCACTCCCCTTTTAGTTTATCCTTTGGTCTCCACCAGCTCTAGATAGAAATATGGCTCCAATTACTAAATCCTTCACTTGGGTCACTGGCTAGTTACTAGCGTACAGTCATTTTTCAGAGTGCTTTCACTGAAAACAGATGCCTTCTGCAGCCGATACTGTTATTTTGGTTCCCTTGGACATGCTCACAAACTGACTATTGTGATTTACAGGCTTACGAAAAAAGCTCAGCAGCTGGCGAACTTTAATTCCATCTCCGTTGCTATGTGGCACAGGCTGTGTTTCTCTACTATAACATTTGCAATGTGTGTATTATGTGTGTGTGTCTGAATATTTCATGGGGTGTGTAGGAAGTTTGGGTGCACTCATTTCTATTTCACCTCTACACAGATGCAAACCTACACACACACACACACACACACACACACACACACACACACACACACACACACACACACACACACACTTGCAGAACAGAGGACTGGTTCTCAGGCTCTGTAGTAATTTGGGGTCAGAGTTTGGGCCCCTCGTCAATCAGCGGGTCATTAGAGCTCTTTAATGACCCCCCTCCTCCTCCTTCTCCTCTTCTCCTTCATTTCCTTCCACCCTCTTCCTCATCTTTTTGAATCCCTCACTGCATGATATCCTACACACCTTCTTGTCCACCACACCTCATCCTCCTAGTCTCCAGTTCCCCATTTGATTAATCTCTTATTGTATTCTTCATCTTCTCTCTAAGAGTTAATTCACATATCACCTCTCCCACATTGTACCCATGGCTCTCTTTTCCTCCCTACTTGTTTTTTCTCCGCCCCCTGTTCCCATATCTCCTCCAGGGGAAAGGATCTGGCTCAGGTTGTAGGTCTGCACTATTTCACATGTCCAGGCGTTCAATTCTCTGCATTCCCTCAGATAACAAAAAAGCCTAGTCTTTTTATCCCTCTGAGCTTCTCTGTTTTTCTTCCGTCCTTCTGACTTCCTCTCTCTCTCTCTCTTCCTCTCTCTGTCTCTCTCTCTCTTCTCTTCCTGTCTTTCACTTTTCCCTACTCCTTTTTTAAGTCCCCCCCTCATTTCTTTCCCTCACAACCTCTCCCTCCTTCTCTTCCTCCATGCCTTACTCAGTCATTCCTCATTGACAATGACTGATTTGTCAGCAGATCCGATCTATCCATTATGTCTGTGTCAAACTGAGAGCTCTCTATCTTTTTCAAATGACATCGCACACCAAGTGACCTCCGAAAACTAAAATGTTCAATTTAGCATCAATTTCTACACAATAATCAGATTTTGTGTCTTGTTTTTTTTTCTATTCTTGGATTAACCAATTTTAAATCATTCTAATTTTTGACTTTAAGAAAACTGTGCTGCATGGAAAACACGTTGCCTTAACTTGTTCGCATTTGTTTTTGCTCCAGCTTTCCAAGCTGCTGCTGGTTATCTCAAATTGACTCTTTTGTCTCTGTTTCCAAAGTATCACAGATAATTAAGTTTATATTTAACAATTTTGCCCCTCACAAACTACATCCAATACCCGCATGCTAAATGATAAATGGGTTAAAGTTACAACATCAAATTGTATGTATGTATGTATGTGACAATACAATTTAAATGTATGTCTTCATGGTGCAAGGCAGAAAGTAAGGGTTTGGAGGGCGTGGTGGTAGATGGACATGCATTGCTTCTGCTTTCATTAGGATGACTGGGAGATCATGATCTTAGCCTGATCTTAACCACGTGTGTTAGTGGCCTGATCCAAACAGTATTTAACCGTAGATTATTTTCCAGAGCCACATTCTTTCCATATCCTTAAAAACACAGCTACCATTCTTCGATATATAAAAAGTTGCTGTTTAGCAGAGTATCAACATTCCTGACAGTTGGTTGGCTGCTAAATTTGAACAGTCTTCTCGACTTGATGTGCAATAAATGGGATATTTTTTCCCTGGTCTAACCTTCAAGGCAGTACAATTATGATTTGAGCCATAGCTGAAGAATACAGGATCTACATGGAAGCTAATATAAATACCTGTATGGGAATCGCATTTCAGGGCACATTTAGCACATAATAGACTTCAGTAAACCGCAATAATTTAGGCAATTGAGCATCAAGTTTGTCTTCTGGTATGGTAAGTAAGATGTATGAGTATGAGTAAGGCGGTCTGAACATTGCAATGAACTTGCTTTATGTTATAGGTTGACTTTAAGGGATCATTCTCAATTAAACAAATATTTTCAGTGTTACCAACTGTGTATCCATGGCTTGAAACATATTTATGATGTTATAAATTAGTTTGCACCGAGGCCTGTACAGGCTGGATTACGTATTAATGTTTTCTTTTCATTATATGCCTGTTGCAGCCTCCAAAATAACCCTGTCTCAACAATTATAAAGATGGAGTACAATACAAAAAAAAGAGTTAGTGTGTGTCCATATGCTTGCTGAATAAGCACCGTTTGTATTCTAAAAGCCCCCCACCCGTTTCCACGGCATGTGGAAGTAATATCAGCCCAAATGTGTTCCTCATTAAAGCAGCGGCAGGAGCACGTATGAACATGGTCAGGATACACAGACAAATTAGCCCATTTCCCCCGACACGCACGTGTACACTTAAACACACACTCTTTCGTGCATGCATATACACATTCATGCATGAACACCAAAACACATGTCATGTCTTCATGAGCACACGACTGCTCAATACACACACTGCAAAAAAAAAAGCTGAATAATCACCATTTTAGTGGTTTTGTGTTACTTGTGTTCTGTGTTTCGTTTTACCAGACAAATCAATGACGCTAGGCTGCAGAAATGTGTGACTGAATGTGAAGGAATGCGCTGCATATCATGTTGATGTTTGTGTGTGGGTGTGAGTGAGTATGTGTGTATGGCATCGGGTCATGCAGAGCAAGGCACAGAAGACATGGTGTAAGAAAGATTAGGAGAATCACACTGCTTCAGTTCTGCTTATTTCCCTGCTGGGTGTGTGCATCGTGAATGTGTGCGTATGTGTGTGTTCAAGCGGAAGGGTTTGGCTTCCGGCATCGTGATTGGACAAAGTCTCAGGAAAACCCCCTCTAGTCTCAGTCTCATTCACTGTTGTCACACTGTTTCACGAACCTGCCTCTAAATGTCACATGATTTGTACTTTTGCGGACAAAGAGTGTGCTTGACTTTCTGTGTCTTTTTTTTTTATAGTGTGTGCGTGTGTGTGTGTGTGTGTGTGTGTGTGTGTTTGTGTGTGTACAAGAGAGAGAGAGAGTGATGTCAGTGTCAAGATTTACTGTATAACTTTTATTAACTGTATATAAACACTGGAATTTGAGTGGCATTTGTTAAACATTGGTGGTATTGTAACATTTTATGGTTTTCCCATAAAATTTTGATATTTTGGCAGATTTGTTGAGGCAGTCGTGCACATACCATATATGTGCTTTAATAACTGCTAAACCTGGCACCGGCTCAAACACCCTGACACATTCACGGTTGGTCCTGGTTCTGACCTGCTCAGTGTGAGGGATGTTTGTTTTGACATTTTTCTTTTACATATAAATGGAGACACAAAATAAACAACCATAAGGTAATCAATCAAATGGTTAAGATCAACTTTTGGATCTGGTCCAGAGCAACAGCTGTGATTACAAAGTGAACTGAAACTCATTGAACTAAGCAAAAGGTGCTGATGGTAGCGTCACTGTTGTTGTTCAGTGACGCGTAATACGGTAACAGGTTGAACCTGCAACAGAGAGAGACAGACTGTGAGAACGGTATGCAAGAAAATAGAGATAGAATTATGGAATGAATGAGACCAAAAGAGAGAGTGTGAATTAGTAATAGGGACGGATAAAATCTAGATTTTTACTGGTGAAGAGAAGGGTTTCAACAGGTGTAATGATCCTGCTGTTTGTTCCACCTATTTTATTTAATCTTTTTTCATTTCTTCCATCTATCCTCACCTGAACCAGCGTGAAGAGATAATCTACTCTAAAACTGGATTCATTGGTATCAGAAGAATATGTTGAATATTATGTGTCCTACATTTTGGTCTATAGGTCAATAAACGTTAAATCTCTATATAATATAAATAAATAAATAAATTAAGTCTCTGCTGTTATTACAGAGTTCTTCTTGTGTGACAGGAAACAACTGATTACAACTTGTCTATTTCAACAACGCTGAATATGCCACATAGTGGAAGATAGTTGAACGCTACATGCTCGCTAAATAGGTCTAATAGCTAACTGTGCCAAACGTCTTCTCTTTTTCTTGAGTGCTTTAAAGGGGACAGGATAAAATATAACAGCAACCTAAATTGGGAAACAAATACATGTCATCATGGTATATGCTGACCTTCTTTAACACGGCAACCTGTTATTTCAGTATTTTGCCCTTACAATCCACCGATGTTACACATAAAGGTCAAATGACTTATCGTGGTTAACACTAGTCAGTCTGTGAAGACAGTTATATGTCCTCTGTGGCAATGGAGGAGCTTTGTCAAGTCTGACAAAATAATCCTGACCATGTCATCGTGGTTATTTTAGCTTGGATTTGGAGGCTACACACTTATAACATAAGCATGTGTTTCAAACTGGAGTGTAGTTTGAAAAATGTGTACTGTTACACGGCAAAGGGTGTCAAACAAAAGGATGCTGCTAGTTGCATTATGGGAAAAGAAGGATAGTTTCTTGATCCATACATGCAACCAAAAGTCAGGATATCGCTGCCTTGGCTGCATTTATTTAAAAGAATCAACTAAAATGTGTCTGTTCTGAGTCTACACACTTGATGGACATCAGTGCTTTGCTGCTGTATTGCTAAGTAACTGGAAAAACTCCCAACTCATTCCCACTGAGCTGACTTCACTGTGCAGATGTAGAATCATCTATTTGAAGATGATAGGAAAAACACATGTCAGTATTGATCTAATTGGGATGGGGTTGTAACAATGAGAGAGAGATATATATATAGCAGACAAAGGGAGGGGATTTGGGGAGAGACAGCACTATATCGCTCCTCTGAGAGGATAAACCCATACACACATGCACAGAGTTGCTAGGGGGTTAATGGTGAGAGCAGGAGCTCTGGGGTCTACATTCAGGCTGCCTGTTTTCCTACATTTAATCACATTTGGGAAACGGGCCCAAATCTCCTTTTCCTTCCTCTATATATCTGTCTCTGTCTCTCTCTCTCTGTGTGTCTTGCTTTTGTGCCCCCTTTCCTCATTCACTTCCTTCTCTATGGGCTGATATTCACTATCTGGAAAAGCTGTTTGAATCAAAATTTCTGATTTTTTTACATCTTTTGGCATTGTTTTACTCCTTTCCTTTCCGCCATTTTACACCAATGTCTTCCCTTACCTTTACCACAAGCTATTATTATTATTTTTAACTCTCCTCCCCTCTGGACAGCCTGTTGTATTAAATACAATGCATAATTCTTGGCAGTGATACCTTACCCTGCTTTCTCCCATAGTCGGCTTGTGTCTGTATAGAGGTAGGGGGTGGACGGTGTGTGTGTGTGTGCGCCTTTATGTTTTATGTGTGTGAACAGATACCAGAAGCTGATATGAATTGTTTACCTCATGGCCACTGTTTAAGAAGAGAGACAAGATAGACAAGTTCACCGGCAAAACAAACAGAAGGCAAGGACTGGTAGACATGACAGAGCTCAATACTTGTGAATGAGTACACAAAAAGGGATGAGGGTTTATAGCCACGACGGCCTAACTGAGTTAATGATCAAACAGACTCTGGAGCTGAGTCTCACTCACTCTCCATGTAACGAGACAGGGGCACTCAGCCCAGACTAATGCCGCCTTTCTCCTTCAACTTTTGTCTTCCCTTCTTCTTTTTATGAGTCTGTTAGCTGCTTAATTAGTGGCTAAAGAGAACAAGAGTTTGAGGGAGGGAGGACAAGAAAGAGAGTAAGAGAGCGAGAGATCACAGTGATCATTAACCGACAGACTAGAGCTATTAAACTTGTCGCTGCTCCACCCTTTCCTTTCCGGTCCCCCGCCTTTCGGCCATCCTTTCTCACATGTTCTTCCTGTGCGTCTTTGAGACATTTGCTGTGTTTGTATACACACATGAAATCAGGTTCTTGGAAAACTCAAGTTAAGGCCTGAAATCATTTTCGACAATAATCTGGTTTTCTGTAAAACTCTCTTTGACATGCAGCTCCTCAGCAATCTGACCTCACCTGTTACACATGTTTGAAGCAAAACAGACACAAGTGATATATGACTCTGCAGGTCTTTCTCTGGTCAGCTGTGGATTAGACTTTTGGGTTTGGTCAAATATGTTTTACAGTAGTACAGCTACTATAAGTTTGTTTTGGATCCCAATCAAATGCTTTCACTGTTTAAATACCTTTCTCTGTGTAAAGACTTGGTCAAGCAAACGGACTCTTGTGTAAACCTTGTTCGCCGCCTGAATAAGCTGTGTATATACAGAGGCAAAGCATTGGGTTTCTTCAGCAGACATGTGTGCCAACCGGATTACGAAAAAGGTTTCAAAAGCAGCCATCAATAATAAATAATAGTAAATAATGTCTTTACTTAAGTGCACTTTAGTTTACTTTGTCCTCTCTTTAGCTTCTTATTATTATTCAAGTGACTTTCATTCATTCAAACAAGCAGAAATCTATGTTATGTCACACAGATCTTTTTTTTCATTTTCAAGTAATTTAAGAATGCTGTGAAACTAATGCCCGTTTTCACTGCATAGCAGTTAATTTGTCCTGTCCATGTTACTAGAGTCACTGAGTCATATGACAGCTCGACATGATTATAATTGGGCTAAAGTTGCTCCGCAGGTTACCATCTGAGTCGGGCTGATTATGGCTGAGGAGCGTTGGGGCACTTGACTGTATTCTGGCAGCGGAGGATGAAATGTGAGCCAGTTTTAGCTTGTACACGCCAGCCAGATCTGGGTCAGGTTTGAGGATGTGGAATTAGAGAAATCTGGGTTGAGAATTGTCTCAGGTTCGCAGCATTTGTTCTTGCCTTGGGTGCAGTATTGGCATTTCAAATCAGATCAGTGCACATGGTGAGGACTCCATGCAAACTCTGCCATGGCACGTATCACAAGCTCGCTTGACAATGGATAGCGGCGGCACTGAAACCAAAATAAACTGCGTCACTCCATTTTTCAGATACGGTGTGAAGTGTGAGTGAAGTATAGCCCTTCGGGCTATGTGTTGGCTGCAGGTGGGTCCACTCGGGGCTGACTACTGGATGTACTTAATGAGCCAAACAAAGGACGTCATCTGGCTCTACGGTCAGAGTTTACGAATCTGAACGACAAGCCAGTACATGAAAGTGATTTAAGAGTAAATTATTTTAGGGAAACTACGCTCTCATGATGCAATCTGTTCCATTCACTTTCTCTCCACCCTTCATCCTCTCATCTCTTTCTCCCTTTGCTTTTCCGCTCTGCAGGATACCAATTGGCCAGACCACCTGTTGCTGTTGGCGACGGGGCCCTGACAGGAGAATGTGATTGGACGGCAAGGTCGTTAACCTCCGCATACAGAAAGTGGTGAACCCTGGCAGGAGGGGTGATGAGGACACACACCATCTTAATGAATACACACACATACACACATACACCCCCACTGACACTCACAAATACCCCCACACACCAAAATGATACACACCCCACGGTCACACAGACAAACACACACATTTAAAGGCACTCTCCCCTTTCGCTCCCCCTTCCATCCCCCTCCCCTCCTCCTCTGAAGGAACGTTTAGTAAAACAGCGATCGGCTCCATTGAGGACCAGTCTCTTTTCTCCTCTTCTCTTTGTCCGCAGCTGATTGGCAATTTGTCTGGAGATGAATTAGTTTGGTGGTTTCACAGGAGAGGCTGAATGGAATAAAGGCCTAAAAGGCAAAGAATTAGAGAGCTAGTTAAGAGAGAGGCAGACGGACAGAAAGAAGAGGGGGAGTTAAAGAAAGGGAGAGAGTGGACGTGAGGAAGAGTGAAAAGAGAGCGAGAGAGTTCTGATTGAAATGGTGGATATGGCCGTCTAAAGGTTTAGAGCATGGAAGGAGTGCTTCAGGCAATTAAAACGGCTCGCTGCTCCTCTAGTCCTATTGTCATGGCTGGAGGGCTTTTGCATACCTCAAAGCTCTAACGGTGTTTTCTGTGGTTTCATAGGGCTCACTTTCACTGGCTGAAAGCAAGACATTTCATCTAAAAGCTCTGCAGCAAATTATTTCGGGACCTCTTGAAGTTGTAACATGTCAGAGGTAAAATAAACGATAGATTGAAAAGTATAGACTGACAACTTCATAATTTGGTTGGCCTTAAAGTTAAACTATGTTAATAACATCACCAGCAGCAACTAATAAAATAATGAAATCCAGACAATGTAATATCTACAATATATTATTTAGCTAAATACATGTGTGTGTTTACAACCCGTTCTCACATCCATCCCGTCAAATACCAACATAGCTTACATCAAATGTCGCAAGTGTTCCTAGTGTACGAGCATGTGACTTTACTGTCACAATAAGCTGCCAATACACTCACACACACACACACACACACACACACACACACACACACACACACACACACACACACACACACACTTCCGTTGGGATGTCCCCTATTCTGTTATTTTGGCACAGTTGACAATATAAACCTTCCTGACAGACAATGGCTCTTCCTGAAAGGCTGTATATGATATCCTCAGTCTCTGTTGCACTCCCATGCGCTCTCACACACAGACATAACATGTACACACACACACACACACACACACACACACACACACACACACTCACACTTCCACTGGGATGCAGTTTTTTCCTTTGTTTTGTGTCAGTTGACTCCAAAAACCTTCCTCTAATTGCTCAAAGGCTGGACATTACATCATGGCACACAAACACTCACAGTTGCACGCATAGACCGATAATATAACAGCATGCAATCTATCCGCGTACATCTGTGGTATCTGTGTTGTTGCATTTCACCAAAACACACCACGTCAATCATCCCACTACTAAGTGCATGTGCAACCCTTACTTATGGAAGTATGTGTGTGTATTGCTTTCAGAGGGTAAGGTGTATGTCACACTGTCTGTGCAGGTCTGACTTTTAAAGCGCCTAAGTGTTTAGTGTTGAAACTCTAAATATATGTTTCTACATAATGGAATTTGATTTTTTTCCCTCCATTGCTCTATGTGTCTGTGTCTACATAGGGGTAATTGTACAGGTACATTTTTCAGATGTCTGCCAGTGGACCACCTCATTGGGGCTGTCAGCACATACATGTAGGCCTTAAAATGTACAGAGAGAGAGAGAGAAAAAAAGGGGGGGCAGAAGCAGGAAGTGAGGTAAATTAGATAGATACAGTGTGAGTAGAGGTAGTGTGAAGGGACCAAGGTTGGAAAAAATTGACCAAGATGGAGAAGTGAGATTGATGACTGAGACAGCAGAGGAAGACGAGGGGAGATGGAAGAGAAAAAGACAGCAGGTGGTAAAGGGAGATGAAAAGAGAGAGAGAGAAAGAAAGAAGGAAAGAAAGAAGAGAGAGTAAGAGGCAAGGTAGTTTAATGGAAAAGCACTTCTGTCATCAAGGCTAAAGCCCAAGAATTATCATACACATCCCTCATTGTCTATGGATTAAGCACAGACACACCCACACACACACAGACACGCACACACACACACACACACACACACACACACACACACACACACACACACACACACACACACACACACACACACACGTGCACAGATGCACATACTTCAACACACATGTGTCATATTCGCATACAAAAAAATTTAGCTCAGCAACCCAAACAGTCTCAAAAGTGGAAAAGTTCTCATGGTCAAATTGCAATGGTATGTCCCTATTTTAGCCGACCTCTAACCCTTTGAGACATGTTTCCCAAAAAGTTCTCAGGTCAACTCAGCCCGCAGAATTAAAGCAAACAAGAAAATCTGAAATCTTGTTTCTTGTATATTCTTAAACAGACAGTATTTGTGACTCTTTCATTGGATAGATGGTGTTATGTGTGAGATGTTAACTATCTCAACTCACCAATGAGATGCTCTTCATCAAGTCATGATTGGCCGAATACACTGAACTAAAGTATGCATACAGTCAGGACACAGTCTGGCCGGATGGATAAGAAGCCAGATTCCCACAGAAGCAGACAGCAGACAGACTAAAGCTACAGTAAGAAGTTGTTGGTTGCACAGTGTGTGATCATTTTCCTTCATTCTTTGTTTTACACTTTGAAGTGGGGTTCATTTCTTGAGATAAAACTGGATTTTCTCAAAACAGGACACCTTTTATATCAAATATTATGATCCATGATGTAAGGCCCATTCTCACAGGACATGGGCGTTTGTTACAACACTGTCCACGCCGTTGTGGGTCAGTTATTGGCTTATTTCCTTTTCTGCTTTTTGAGTCCAACCCTGATCTCAGGTGTGGTGTCAGGTCAGGTTGCTGGTGGACATGTATCAAGAGCTTGAACAGAAGAGTTTGACATTTTAGGAAATATGGCTTATTTGATTTTATTGCCAAAAGTTAGATTAGGAAATTGATCCAAAGCAAACTATTTCATTAACATGCTTTTATTATGTGATTTTGGGAAATAGAGAATTTATCTAGCTTTTATTTTTTTCTCCATTTTTACTTTTGGACTTTACAGCTCCCTGGAGTCATTGGAAATGTTTGGCTCACACGAGTTGGAAACAATCCTACTTAGCCACCACTGGAATCTGATTCTACAAGCAGTATGTTACTAATAACACAAGTGGAGCCTTATCGTTATCTGCAACTGTGCTGAAATACTGGGTTATTAAAACAGAATGCATAGACAAAAAAAAGCTGCACTGCATTCAAATGTTGATTAAGAATTGAAATATTATCAAACTATTAGTACAGCCATATAATCCACTATTACTCCTCATGCCATTTTAGTTTTTGTACTTTATGTAAACAAACAAGACAAACATGTTCATTATTAAGCTTTAGAGGTGCTGGTAGGTGGGTACTTCCCCAGTCTTTCAGTCTTTGCTGTAGTTTCATATTTACTGGAGCAGACTTGAGAGTGGTAACAATCGTGTTATCCAACTCTTGGAAAGACAGCAAATCAGCATATTTTCCAAAATATCAAACTATTATTTTCAGAAACTGTGGTGCCAAGTTGCTGAGCAGGAGGATCAGCAGCATTGTTGGAGTGTGACACGATTGACCATTTACAGATTATATCTTTCAATAATAGTGGGTTGAAAGTCCTTTGGGGCTCGCATTTCGTGGAACAAAATTGGATTGCTTCAGAATCTTGTAAAGTTTCACTCATTGTGTTGTTAATACTATACTATACTTTAACACATTTCCCCTTGGGGATGAATAAAGTATATATCCATCCAAATCCTTTTTTTTTTTGTGGTGGTGTTTACTAAATTGTGGACTGTGGCTCAGTGGTTAGCGTGCCTGTCTTTCAATCAGAGGGTTGGTGGTTTGAGCCCTGGCTCCGCTAGTCCACGTCGATGTGTCCTTGAGCAAGACACTTAACCCCTAATTGCTCCCCGTTGCTGTGTCTATGGTGTATAGAGTGAAAATGTAAGTCACTTTGGATAAAAGCGTCAGCTAAATGAAATGTAATGGATGAACTGAATATCCCAAAACAGGCTCCAAAACATAGACAGCCCTAAGTTTGAGGAATTTAGTTAATGTCACGGAAAATAGGATTATGTATTAGTGTTCTTGACAACATGCTGCAAAGGAATTGGCTTATCACCTACTCCATGTTCTGGGCTGTAATTTAGCAACAACGTAAAGTAAAGCAAAGTGTTGCTGGACAATAGGCGAGAAAAGGCCAGAAAGCCTGTGTGTGTTTTCTCTTGTTTGGCCTGTGTGTGTGTGTGTGTGTGTGTGTGTGTGTGTGTGTGTGTGTGTGTGTCCACTGTGTCTTTGCCGTATGGAGAGCAGTCAGATCAGATAATCTCTTTCACTGGCTCCTCTCCTGTTTCTCACATTATCATCCATTATCCCTCCATCTCTCCTCTCCTCCTTTCAGTCCCTTTGTCATCTCTGGCCGACTCCCCCTTCTCTCTGCCCACCTGACTCCCTGTCTAAGAAAAACTCACATTCTGCTGCACAATAACATCTCCCATGCGCACTCCTTCTGTCTCTTTTATATGTGCACCTATTTGCTACCTTGCTTTGTTTCTGTCTTTCGCTTACGCAGGCACACGCACATGAACTCCTCAATCCGTCTTGCTTCTCTGTAGGAAACAATGCACAGGAATGGGTGTGCAGGGTGTGGAGGGAGGTAAAGTTGCTTTTCAGAGATGTCAGGAACATCCTGTTATACACACACAAACTGACACACAGACGCACACAAAGAGGATGTTGGCTGGACAATGGATAGGTCTCAAGAGTGTTAGTGTGGAAAGGGGCCCTTCCATACCTTGCTTTCCACTCCCTACACAATATTCCCTGTGCAGTATTTAAAGTGTGTCTTTCCAGGCGGCCACACAGTATATCTAGTTTTAAAACACATGTAGTATTTAGATAAAAACCAAATATGTGTTATTTGTCAGTCTGATTTCAATTAAACAGAACAGCAGACTTCTTCTCCACACTAATATGTGTGAGTGTGTGTTTGAATGCAGGCAGGTGTATGAGTGTGTGAATGAGTCTTTGTGTGCTGTGTGGGGAAGTAGAGACAGTCAGAAGTGCAACCACGGGGTGAAGAGTTCACAAAGAGAAGGAGAAAAAAGCTAAGGGGGAAAGAAATGCGAAAAATACAGTGAGATAATACAAAAAAAGTTTTGGAATATTTAAAACAAGGTAGTTTGTACAATACATTGTCCACCCATGTCAGACACTTCCGCCAGATCATTCATACCTTTTAGAAACCGGAAAGTCAAAAGTGCACCAAGAGGATTTCCTCTATCAAGGGAACAGCAAGGCTCATATCTGAAGAGCTACTGATGACACAATCAAAAGTCAATTAATCTGATTCATCATTTAATTAATGAATGAATGTTGTTTTTCTTTGTCGTATGATAATTACAAATACATCTTTTACGTTTTGGACTGTTGGTGACCTCTTTTGGGCTCAAGTGTGATGTGCTTTTTCACCTCTTTTGACATCTCACAGACTAAACAATGAATTGATTAACCACAGAAATAGTCAGCAGATTATTTAATTTACTGTTAGTTGCAGCCTTAATTTGAACTGCAAGCATTGGAACATAAGAGTATAACAAAACTCCGATCTACACTCACTGCCACATTACTCGGGAGCTAATTAATGCAACAAATGACCCTGCAGATGTTTTTCTCAAACCCATTCAGAAGGTGAACAGCAAACAAGTTGGTGGTTGAGAGTGAAGGCACCAATCAGCAATATAGAATCTGCATACTGTGTCAATTTGTACACATGGTGCACCTGGCTAGTGGGTGAGGATTTAAGTATTTGTTAGCTTTGCAAAGAAATGTTTTGCTACCCTCTCCACTCTGCAGTCACAATGCTCCACATGCTGCATTTCACCCCCCCATGGTTCAGTTAGGCCCTGTGTTAGCTCAAGGCACCGAGATAAGTGGATACTTGGGGTGAGAGCCATCCCAGCGCACAATTACCAAAACACATGATTATGAGGTTTTGTTGGCTTTATTTAAAACATCCGCCGTGTGCAAGGGTACGACATGGAGATGAATGGAGCCGGAGAGCGAGAGATGAGGAGAATGCAGGGAGAAAAGGAGTGGAGGAGCGATAAAGAGAGAAGGAGCAGTGCCAGGTGCTATTGTCCTGTCTGTCAGTTGCTGGAGGGGGAGAACAAAGAAAACTGGTGGGCTGTGGCGTATCACATGTCTGTCTCACTCTCTCTGACTCTTTGCTCTGCTATTCACTCACATACTCAGTACGCTCATTCTAAGGGCTGTGTGACTCCCTTGCATTTGTCCCCCATTTACCCCAATCTTTGTCAGTCCTGATCTTTTACCACAATCTTCTCCCCTACTCCCTTCTTTGTTTACCGCTTCCAGATCCAGATCAAGAACTCCCTCATCACAAGCAGGTGGGGTTGGAGCAGGTGGAAGGCAGCTCGATAGGTGCAGGAAGAAAAGAATAGCAGGAGGAGACCCCCACCTACCCCCGAGGTAAGGAGGTCACTGCAAGGCCACACCATCACACACACCTGTCCATTGGCGCCAGGGAGGGGTGGATTGAGAGGAAGGGGGCGAGCGTCACACCTGTCCCCTGGGAAACTTGCCATTGGAGGAATGAGGAACGAGCTGACAGGAGAAGGGGGTTAGATGGTCGAGAAACACACTTGTCCTCTGACCTTTAAGGAGATGGGGAAGGGTGTGTGTGTCTTTTTGTAATAGTGGAGGCAAAGCAAAGAAGTGCATCGTACTAGTACATGTGGTATGAATTTTGGCAAAATGTCGATTTGAACATCTTATTGCCTGTGTTGTTCTACTGACCAGCCAGCTGCTCCTGCACCATCCAATTACAACATGGCCTCTGTCATCAGCAGACCACAGAGCTACACAACATGGAGAGCTTTTTACGATTAAATGTTTCGCCAAATATGTCCCTTGTTATGGGAACAAATCAGTGCTGGGAGAGTGATACACTGGATGACTGCTAATCCCCATGACATAACTATGAAACACTCTCTGTCAGCTTTTGGACGTGTCCTGGCTAAATGCCTGTGTTAAGGTCTTATTTGAAATGGTTTGGCTCTACAAATGCCGATTAAAAGATTAGAGGTCATCCCTTCTTCTCCCATTCTCCTTTTCCTTCTCTCCTTTTCCTGTGCTAAAGTCTGTAAAAATCTTTGTGGAAAAATTTTCCACTGTAAATTTAAGGGAACATTTGTTGCTTCCAGAAGCAGCCCAATAAAAACAGACCTCTGCCTCCTTTTCTGTCGTCTCTTGCCTTCGCTCTCGCTGACTTTCTCTCCCTTTCTGCCCCCTCTATTGCTTTTTCAGCTTGTCATCACTTTTAACAAGGCTGACCATTATGCCTCTTATTCCAAAATGCAGAGATCCAGTGTCGCACACAAAAATTTGACTCTGTTACAAAGACGATAAAGATGAACTAGAACCAGCCGACTTCCCATAAAAGTGCATGTTGCGTACAGCATATGATCTTGAGGCCACATGTCAAAAGTACATTTTCTCTAGGATCTGTAAGCTAATTTTCCTGAGGAACATTTTCTATATGTATGTATTTAATCAAGGGATAATAAGAAGTCCAATAGCAATTCATTGTTCATCAGGAGTAGTTAAATCACTTTTAGATTCCTGTATGTTTATGTGGGAGCATCTCTATCTATACAACTGAGGCATTTTAAGCTCAACAGTTAAATGACAAATTCATAAAAATCAATCATTATACTGTAGTGACAAAAACAACAGCATTGATATAACGATTATAGATAATAATAATAATAATAATACTAATAATATGCATTGAATGTATTTCTTGCTATGCACATCGCTTATCACACTAAGTATGTAATGCTGCTTTATGTTTCACATGCCTTCATGTGTTCTGTATTGACATATTTGATGGATGATTTACTATCTGGCAAAGGGACAATACTTTAGCCACTTAGTGCACATTGGCCAACATTACTGCAACTGTAATCTGCCACTGTAAAAATAAGAATTTAAATAAATAAAAAAGTGAATTTTTGAATATGACAGGTACAAAGTGTGTGCCCTCATTTAAACCCAATCGTACAACTATGTGAGTAACCCAGATGTACCATGAAACACAGCCTGGTTTAATCTGAGCTCTCTGAGGATTACCACTTTCCTATCTGGTCTTTCTTTGAGGATCAGAGGAGGTCTCTGTCATGTTAATCCAGTGATTCCTGGCACTCTATTAACAGGCGTGGATCAGACCGAGCACACAGGGACACCTACCTCAGAGTTGATTAGTCGGGCCTCTTGTTCAGCTGGCATTACATGTGTTTGATGAGAAAAGCTTTGTAGCATTGTAGAGAGACTTTTCGTGTGTGTGTGTGTGTGTGTGCGTGTGTGGGTGTGTGTGTGTGTGTGTGTGTGTGTGTGTGTGTGTGTGTGTATGCATGTGTCCACTATCTGTGACGGACAAGGAGCCCTCTTGTGGTACGCTTATCTCTGTCATTCTCTCCTCTCGTTGCCCAGCCCTCACACCTCATATCAATTCTCACAGATTTTTGTCCACGTCACGAGTAAATGATAGCCTGGTTCGTCCCCTGATAGGCTAGTAATGCATTTTTTTCCTCTGAAAAATAAAGACCTTCTCAAAGACACTGCATAAGCAGAAGTCATAAAACTTCCAAGCCGCACACAATATGTTATGTAATCTATTTGTTGTTTTACATGGATGAGATGAAGAAAAGCGTATTCACACACATACATATTCAAACTATTTAAAACGACACATCAATGCATGTGTGCAGGATATAGAGACATGTCTGTTTTCTTCCCTTTTTAAATGGATAGTTTAAAAAAACTCTGTGTTTAACCCACATTTGACTGTCCATGCCAGACTATTGGACACATGAAGACTATGCTCTTATATGCTTTGGCTGTAGTTTATTTCTCGTACATCTGCCATTCACTCCTCACGCATGCTCACTCATAATTTCCTTGCTGTCATTGTCAATCATAATATCAGCTGTTGTGCTCGGCTGGTCTCCTCTATCCAAGAGCAGAACAAAACAATGACATGTGTAGCCTGTCATCCTGCTGCTCTTTTTAAATATGATTGTCTCTTCACCTCCCCATCTCCGCCCAACCTTCGCAAGATTCATCAGCTACCACCACCACCACCACCAAAACTCAAAATTAAATAAAAAACAAAGGGAAATAAATAAATCCCTAAGGCTAACTCGCTGCAAAAGAAACAAAATGAAAACATAATTAATCCCATACAGCTACTCCTCCCAACAAAACATAAAACGAGGAAAGGAAATATACTGTACTTCAAAACCCACCAGCTGCACAGCAATACAGCAACCCCTATTAGGATTTCCCCTCAACTAACATTGTCTGCAACGGCTCACAACACAAATACAAAATGACATATTTAATTTAACATAATTTATAATGCATAATGCAAACCACTCAAATATGCACATGTACCAGCACATGTACCAGCGTCACCATTCGTCACACCTACGAAGCGGACGTCTGAAGTCTGGGATGGCGGCATTGAGGAGAGCGATGGACACAAAACGGAGGACTTTCCTTTTCTCTACTTATCAATGCTTATTTTGTTATGCACAACTATTTAGAAGTTTTTCATAGTTTGCTTTTATGTTTTTGTTTTATGTATATATAAGGGACACAGAAGATAGAACAACATAGTTTTCTACACAATACAATAGAAGAGGATGATTATCCAACACTGTCCGCAGGACTGTTTGATGGGAAGATAAGTACCTCAGTTATTTGTTGGCAGGATGTAGTTTGGCTTTAACATTTGACTCAACCACTGGCCAGTTAAAACCTTTGTTTTTCTTTTGGTTTTCTTCCCCCTTCCTCTCTCTCCTCTTACTGTTTTTTGCTACAGAATGTGGAGATTTCCCAGATGGTGACTGGAGAATTTATTGTGTGTAACGTATTGCTTTGCAACATACCATATGTCAATTTATGGTATTAAAATAAAATCCATTCTTTTCCCAGCAGCCGTTTTCTTTCACTGCTCACTCTGAGCAAGCATCTCTCTTCAGGTTAATTATTTTTCCTTTGGCAGTATTTCTGTTTTCGCTTCCATTTCTTCAAGCTCTTAATAAATTTCTGATGTAATTTTCAAAGTATATTCCTCACCCAGTGGTTGTTCTGTCGAAGAAGATTAATAGTTGCTTGACACAAATGTCTTGTAATGATGTCAACGACGATAAAACATCCAGAAGTTTCTTTGACCACCATATGGTGGTACTTTATATTCCTGTATAAGTATGGCAGTAAGAGCACATGCGTTTCAAAATCTAAGTTAAACTAATCCAAGTTCATGTTGCGTCTAATCTTCACTCAAAGCTCTTTGTTTACCCACAGTCACATTCCCTCTCCACACACCTTATTAGTAGTTGAAAACAAGACGATTTGGATGATTTGTGGGCTGTCAGTTATATTTGTGTGTGTGTAATAAAATACTCTGACTCCACTCAGTCTGCACTCAGCTCACTTAGAGACCGCTTGGACCCTCTCTGTTACCTTAAGTAAGTGAGTGCATGGAGGGGCAAAAAAAAAAGTGTCTGTGTGTGTATGTGGAGGTGGTGTGGTTCACATATAGACACCTTAGAGCTAAACTTTGACCTTATGACGGATTGTTCTGCCAGTTGGTTTAGGGACACCATGGCCGTGACCCCCACCTCCGCAGACAGGCTGACAAATGGAAACTTTTGACTATTTTCAAACACACTTTTGAGTGTAGGTCATCTGCAATTTGGCAGCGTTAAGAGCCAAATACATAATATGTGAAATTATGCACGTAAAACGAAAATGTCTCCTGTGTGGATGTACCTTCATTTTAGAAGAAATCATTTGATTCATCTCAGACTACAACATCAATTGATAATTTTTGTTATACAATTTTTTTTAAAGGTTGTTTGTCAGAGAAATAATACGGTAAAATACAAATGTTCCTATCTACCCTCCCCTTCAATAGATAAAATAAACAAAGTGTTGAAGCTCACTATGTGTGTGGGTGTGTGTGTGCAGGCCATGACAGGAATCGGCTGCTTAAATGTGGGAGTAAGTGTCCTAATGAAAAACATTAAATTACAGAGCTGATATGTCTCACTTGAGTGTGTGTGTGTGTGTGTGTGTGTGTGTGTGTGTGTGTGTGTGTGTGTGTGTGTGTGTGTGTGTGTGTGTGTGTGTGTGTGTGTGTGTAGAGTGTATTAGTTTTCCAATTATTTCTGCTGGGAATAATTAGGCTGCTAGTGGGACTACAAGAATCCAGGGGTCATAGGTTACCCCTCCATACTCCCCTGTCGTACACACACACACACACACACACACACACACACACACACACACACACACACACACACACACACACACACACACACTCCCCCACCCCCATAACTCAAAGTTTCATCTCTCGAACTATAAATGTAAAAATACTCGCAGCTACTCTCAAGATTAATGAAAAACAAAAGCTAAAGGATAAGAATGGTTACTGCTACCATAGCGACAACTAATCCTCCTGCCTTACAGTGGGGGGTGCTGATCAGCAGAGGGGTCAGTGGGCAGGTCAGCAGGTCATGGTCCCATTTAGGGTGATGCTGTGAGAATGATTGAAGGGTTGACATGGAGAAAGACAGAATAGTGTTCCTCACTGTACCTCTAGAGGAGATGAAATACTTACTTTGGAATATGATCGGGAGAAGGGAAACAGTGACCCTTAACCGAATTATGTTTGACCTCCATCTTAATGTCTTTTCATCTACAATAATTCAATCTATTTGTTTCCACACACTCTCAAACCAGAGGCCACAGGATTGGTGAGCAAAGGTTAACAGCCCTGACACACACATACAGGAAACACCTGTGTGCACACGCTGATGGGTGCAAGCCAATTAGGGGTCATGGTGTGAGGAAGTAGCGGCAGAGATACTGAAAGGACTAGCACAGGTTTGTATATGAATTTGTGTCACAGGCTTTTGCAGGTTTCACTCTTTTATTTTCAACCGTAGGTGTGTGTACGCATACAACAAAAAAGGGAAGTCATGGTTGTCAGGGCTGATGTCACGGTTGCATTGGGAGTGGTGTTGCGTTTTTCTTGCTGATGTTAGAAAGCGCTTTAAAAGAGTTTTGTCCTCTAATCTCAGGGCTATCAGGAACAATTCAGGACAACAAAGGTGGAAAGAAATGACCTCAGCTCCAACGGAGACGAGTAAAAAACCCAACCCGTGTTGACTAAGAGCGAAGCAGCAACGGCATCGTTCTCACACTACGTGTCAAGTTGTAAATGATATCTTTTCAACTTTGAATAGAACGTCTGTTCACATAACTCATGCCTGTCAAATGTTCGATGCTGCTTCCGCCAGGTGTTGACGATATGTGGCTGCACTGTCTTGTCGACGTGACACCACGGTTAGTCTGACTGTGAATGAAGACACTGTTTCAGACGTCAATATCATCAGATCACACATTATGGATCATGTGAGAACCGTGCGAGTGTCTTGACAGACGAAATGAGGCAAGATGTGTTTTCTGTAAACGGGAACATGATTGTGTTTTTGCTCTATATCAAGTCTTTCGGTGTTGCGTTTAAGCGAAGCTTGAATTTCAGACCTGCTTTGCCATGCCAAACATTTAGCGTGTTGCATCTCTTTGTTACTTTTGGATGAGCTTCCAGGGTTAAGTCATAATGATGTGATCATGTAGTGAGAGACTATAAGGGGGGGTGGGAGTGTGAACATGTCCAGTCACACACCAGTGCTCAGATTAAGAGACGTAGGTTTATACAAAAAAAAACAGCTTTGTTTGTTTAGCGCACCAAGTAGCCGTTGCTAAGATGAACACATACAGTAAACACATACAGACAGAGCAGCGGGACACAGAGTTGAGTGACATTGTAAACTATGCCATAAACACTGTTGTGATATTAATACATGTGGTAATTTATTGTGCGGTTGTGTGAAGGGGGAAATATTTAACGGCTGAAAAAAGAAGTCTTTTAAGAATTTGGAAGGACTCTGAAAATTCAAAATTGTTTTAATATCAAACACTCCAGCTGCTTCAATGTGGAATGCAACACATAATCTATGCCCACTGCTCATGCAGGAAGATATTAGTCACATCAGGTGAAAGCAGTGCACAATTTTAGCAAAATGCGGAACATGCAGAGAAAGAAGAATATTTTACCAGAAGAGTCATTTGAGAAGTTTCTGTGGAAGTGTCTGTTAGTACTTTCTTTCTGTTGTGAAAATTGGAACTTTTTCCAAATTGGAACAATTTCTCACTTGAAATCCATCGTAAGTTAAATCATACTGAGTTTCTGTCCTCTGTGAATGATTAAGCTAGTGATGTCCAAAGAAACATGGAGATAATAAATGCTATGGTTCTCATTTTCTCTTTTTGATTCAATGTATTTGTTTACGAGTGAGGAATGAATATGGAGCGAGCGACGTGATAATGAATGAAACCTTAATAAGTAGTTCCTGAATAACTCTGGCCTCGGACTTTATAGTAGATAACAGTGTTTTATTCCTCGATACACTTCTGCTCAAGACTTGGTCTCGATTTAGGTGTCTTGACAAAACTGGATACTATTTCAATGAATCATGAGGTCATGATTAGGTAATGACTCACCCTTGTTTAACTCTAAAACACACTACTAACATTACGAACATTCATTACTTATCACTAGATCATTATACTCTTTTTTGTGCAACCTAAGTAAAAAAATACATCATACAGAGTAGTTACTAAGTAGTCCCTCAAACCATCATGATTATGACAAGTAGTTACTGAATATTTATTACTGAGTTCACTATTAGTTCCTTAAAAACAAATCAAAGTCATCATATTAAGACCAAATATATATATAAATATTCATCACATCTGTAAAGACAGTAAGACAGAAACCTCTACCCCAGCGTCATGAGGATGACTTCCACTGCCGACAGTTGGGGTGGATTAGCAGATTCCTGTGACGCTCACTTGGCCAAGGTGTCTGGGAGGTGAAAGAAGAGAGGCTTTTAATGGCTCACATTTCACTCAAGTACAAGAACATACCAGTAATTACTTACAACAACTAAACAGAATGCCATTAAAACCATATTAATACTGTGTGCACACATTTGAAATGCACCATTGTACTTAGTAGGACAGGAGGTGGAGGAGACGACAGAAGCCTCCTACACTATATCTGCAGGTACACTCCCCTTCTCCTCTCTTCAGCCCATCAGGAAGGTAGACAAAGAGGATAAGTAATACAATACATGAAACGTAATACAGGTGTAGGTCATGGTAGTTTATCATGTGTCTGTCATCCTGAACGGGGAAAAAAAAAAAGTCCTGCAATAACAGTCTAATTTTGATGTTGTTGAATGAAATCCTTCAAGCATGCATGTAATTGTGCCTCTTTCACTGTATATAATAATGTATAATCATACAATAGGTAACAAAAGTTGCACAGCATTTCAAATTTGTACATGGATTGTTTTAATAGAAATGTACTTCTTCATTATGTCTTGAACTAGCCTGAAAGGTACTTAAAAATCCACCAACTAAAACCTCTTAGGCTCACAAATTACCACTTCAAATCGAATGTATTTAATCCGTACAAAAACTAAAGTTTTGCAAGTTCTAAAAAGCAATGTGTCTGACTTTGCAGATTTAGTTCCAGCGTCCTGGTGGATTTTCCAAACGGATCACATTATGCATCAGCACTTGGCTGATGGGTCATTCAGATTTGTTGCTACTGTTGCAGCGCAGTGACCCAATAATGTCTTAATTAAATTTGACATCTGGACTCAATGTTGAAAGAAATTGAAGGTTAGAAACTACAGAGAGACAAAAAACAACTACAGAGAGACTTCCGCAGTGAGCTACTTGTTTGATCACCCAAGAGAACACTGAGGCAGATGAATGTGTGTATGGGATAAAAAAATAAAAAAGACGAGGCATGAGAAAGTGAGGGAGTAAAAAAAAAGAAGAAACTAATGGAGGTAGAGAAAGGTGAGAGGAGCGGAGAGTCATCTGTGGTTCCCATGGTCCAGAGAATGAGCTGCTTGTACTCACATGGTTGAATGTGTGTATGTGTGCACATTTGTGTGTGTGTGTCATTAGAGTCCCCCAGAGCGCAGAGACCAAAGGGGTCTCACCGTGACACCTATTATCCCCCCGAAACATGACACACCACCAGGGAGAGAAACAGAAAGAGGTTGGGGGGGGGGCTGCGTTTCACTTGTTTCTCCCTCCGTTAGAGCGACTGTTTGCCTGTCTGGCTGCATGCTCATGTGTGTGTGTGTGAATGTTTCGGCATTTACCAGCATCTGCTGTGTGTGTGTGTGTGTGTGTGTGTGTGTGTGTGTGTGTGTGTGTGTGTGTGTGTGTGTGTGTGTGTGTGTGTGTGTGCTAATGTGCACACACACTGTCTGAAAATGAGACTGCCCTGTAGTAAGAGTTTATGTCTGTGCGTATGAACTCCCTGAGTGCATATTTCTGTGGTAGAAGGTGAAATGTAGCAGATCGTGAGCTGTGCCAGGTGTTTGCCTTGGCCACACTTCTAAGGCCCTGACACACATTTTACAGAATCCACAGGGAAATAGCGTTAGAGTTTGGGGGGGTTAGCGGTTTCGTATGAGAACAGTTTAAAGGAAAGGAACGGGTTCTAAACTTTTCCCCCCTGTGCCTCTCTATCACAGGATTCTCTAAAAGTCATTAAAGGCCCAGATTCTTGCACTCCTTTTGCACTTGTAATTTCAATAATCCAGGAGCTAGATTTGATTTTCCTCTTGCACTCAGTCACAAATACTTTCAAGTAACACTTTACTTCAACCGTCCCCTATTTAGCAGTTATAAGCAGTTTGCAAACATAAAATACATGTATTATTACAGACTGTAATGCAGTTGTAAACAGTGTTTATTAATGTACAGTATTTGTCAACAATAATAACTTCTCCTGTTCAGACACATTTTATAGAGCAACTGTTCTATTCATACAAGTTATGGATGGCGATGAGGAGTTACAGTTGTTAACAAATGCATTAATAAACGCTTATTTATGCTAACAAGTACATTAGTGTGTTACAAACCATGTATTTAATGCTAAACATTGAGGTTAAAGTAAAGTGTTACCCACTTTCTTAGTGCCCCATGTTTACATGCTTTAATTGGACCTACTTTCTACTGAATAAATAGTTACAATAATGCTTTCTTATATATGAGTTTCTATGTTAAATCATTTTACTTACATGTTTTATTATCACATACATGGTTTATCATACCACTGCTTCATATAATTTGCATCTGAGTGACTCTGTCCCAAACACCAGTCACCAGGATGCACAACCATTGAAATTCAGAACATTAACACATAACCCAATCAAGTTCTGCTTATTGTCAGTAAGATCACAAACCAAGTAAGACAACCTGGTTAAAATGTTAACATGGCATTAATCTGTATAGTCACCATCAGCAGAGTATTGCACAGCATTTACATGTAAACAACACACTAACTGTTACATACTTTGGATAAGAGTGTAGATGTAGTGGGTTGTTTGGGGTTTGCAACAGGCTGTGAGGGTGGTGTGAGAGGATGGAGGTGTTACTTTAATTGCATTTAAGAGTTCACATGCAGAGTGTGTGTACATGTGGCTGGAATCGGGAGGTGGGTTGGAAAACGACTGGTGTAGTGGTGGCAGAGATGCTGTTCGAGTTGTCAGGAAGTGGAGGTGGAGGATGCTTCTGCTGTCGGGGTGCTAGAATGTTTGGGTGGGGTGGGTGATATAGGTTGAAGCTGTTTGTTGGGGATCCACTTGAGATATTTTAAACCCTGGCTCCTCCCTTTCTAGAGGCCTTATCAGATTCCCTAAAGACTGCCAGCAACAAAGCAATACAGAGCCAAAAAGTCGGAGGGGTGTAGAGTGCTTGCGGGGGTAAGAGTTCAGCGGGGGTATAATGGGTCTTGAGGGAGAGGAAGGGGGAAGGAAGGAAAAAGGCACAGGGAGTAACGCTGTGTGAACGTAGATTGTAGAGGAAAATATAGTAGAGAGGAACTCTAAATAGAAGGATGGAAAAGTGAAGTGGAAAGGGTAAAAGAGGGTATATGAAGAAGAGATAAAGGGAGGAAGTATGAAGACGAAGGCAAGGATGAAGGAAAAAATAGGAAAGAAAATTGGGGCCCATGTCTGAAAGTCAAAGTAACCCCCTTTTTTGTCTCTTTGTCTCTCTCTTTCTTTCTTTGGGAGCCGTCAAAATAATGGATTGTCACGCTAAATGGCCGGATACAAGAGGGCAAAGGGGTTGCCTGAGCGGGGGAGCGTGGAAGGAGGGGGTAATTGTAGGAGGCGGGGGGAGAAGGGCCATTTGGATAGACAGGGGGGCGGACAGACTGAGGAGTCGGGTATGCTTCCAAGTCAATTTATTCCTTATTATTAAGAAGCGCCGCCAAAAACAACGTGAAAGACTGATTGTCATTCTGATTTCTTAGACCAGGTTTTCATCTGTTTCGCTTTGTTCTGAGCTACTTTTGGTTTTGTGAAGTTACTTTTAGAAAAACAGTGGTAACCCACCGAAACCTCACACCGACTTCAACACGTTTGTTTTGATTGACGACAAACGTTTTTTATATTTGATAATGCATTTTCCGTGGTTTGGCTCAGCCTCCAGATCATGTCACATTTTCATTATCCCAGTGTTATTATATAACTTTTTTTTTTTTTTATGGCAGAAAAGGACATTTTGGGGAAAGAAACAAGACAGCCTTTGGTTACTCTCGAAATTCTGGACGGCTCTTGTTTCTTATGAATATAGTTTGGCAGTCTTTAATATTTTTGAACATGTAAAAATGTGTCTTGGCTGTTGTAGTATTTTCTGCAGATTGTTCCTGGCCCAGCAGTGCGCCAGATATTTGGGGGATTTATATAGCTTCTGGGTAAGACTGAGTGTTAACTTGTGACTAACTACACAGCACATGCCCTCCCATCAGTAGCACATTAGTGTCTGTGGTATAAAGACAAACTAAGCCCTCCTCCACATGCACTACTCACTGTCTATTCTGTGCAAATGTCTATGGCTTCTATACTCAGTTAGATTTAACACTGCCAGGTAGTCCACATGCTGGCTCTTTGGGGACTTTTGTTTGCCAAACAGAGATACCTGCCCACAGTAAGAGCGTGTGGTTATTAAAAACTCCACCATTTAAAGGCTGTCTTAAGAATGTTTTTCCAAAGTAGTCCTCCAGAAATGCTAGCCAGATCACCAAGACAACATATCGTAACAAAAACACAATGGCAAAGATTTATTGTTTTGTACTACAATGTTTGTATAGCTGTGTTTCTAAATAAAGTGTAATTATATTGCAGTCACAGTAGCTGTTCTGCTAGAAGCTATATGTGGATCATGCTTAAAAAAAATGAAACAGCTCACACTTGTTTATTTCTTCTTTGGCCCTCCTTCTCCCTTGAAAGTCTTCAAATCAATGAGGCCCTTTTGATGTATATTTGATGTATCTCCATATCCAAACATCAAGACATATCTATTGTTATTCCTTGTGACAATACAGGATCAATAACTTGAGGGCCGCAAGGAGAGAGTTCCTACCTCTGTGTGTTGTGTGTGTGTGTGTGTGTGTGTGTGTGTGTGTGTGTGTGTGTGTGTGTGTGTGTGTGTGTGTGTGTGTGTGTGTGTGTGTGTGTGTGTCTGAGAGGGAGAATATGGGGAGCGGGAGAAAGAGAAATTCACAAACAAAAGACACTCGGATAACATACAGTAAAGGGGTTCTACAGTAGATAACAGCTGAAATCTAAACTAAATGTGTATCTTTATAATGCTTTGTAATTGCTCACCAAAAAAGGCCTTTAGCCAACCCAGGCCAATAAAGATGTTGGCCTCATAAACACTCAACATTTGATTGGGCGGAAAGGTATGCAGTTCATATTTAAAATGTTCGCCAACCTCTCCTCACACAATGAAAACAAAAGGGGAAACATTGGGGAAAGGAGGGAAATTACAGAACAGATGGAGTGAAGGATATTGTACATATTAGATATATAGCAGATAATACAAGTTTGAACAGGCTTAAAAATACATATATGTTAGACCCATTTATTGCAATAGGGCTACAAACTGGGCTACAAAGAGCAGAGCAGACAAAACCTTCTTGTTTGATATGCCAGACAGTAGTATCTCTCATCATAGCAATTTTAAGATTCATTTAAGTTATCATGAATAATATGATAATGACAACTTTGTGTGCAGGATCGTAGTGTCAGCAGTGCTGTGGCACGGCACACCCAATGTGAGCGGGACTATTATACACCTTCGTATTATACCACAGTATTGAAGCCCAATATTATTTTGAATCTGACTACAGTTTACTACAGTCTAACAACTACAATTGTCTTGGTATATTGCATCCAAATACATTGACTGAGCTCTAAAGAAGTCATGTTAAATATTTAGTTCCTACTTTTGCTTCTTCACAGATGTGAATGAAAAAAAATGGAAAAGGTCTCACATGAGTAACATCAAAATCTGATTTAGAGTAGACACAAATTGTCGATATTCCCCACTCTCTCGTTATAAATTCTCTGTATCCCAATATTCCACCCCATCCTCAGGGCTTCTGCTTTCCCTTGGTCTGTTTGCATACAACATGCTTTTGATTTACACCCAGCCCCCTTGTGAGTGTGTGTATCTGTGTGTTCAGGGTTTCATTTTCCTTCCAGCCTTAGAGTGAATGTCTGGGTGCTTTTGTCTCTGTGAATGTACATCTTTCTCAGTTATTTTCTAGGTTGTGAAACAGGAAGGTGAGGCTGAACCATGTCCCATGGTGACGTACTTTATCAATGTCTTTTCTGCTTCCAGAGATTTGTCTCACTGGAACGGTTGGGAGAGCATGCGTTGCATTCTCCCACCTGATGCTCTGTTCTGCTTTGAGAAAGATGAGCTGCTGCAATACCTTTATAATGGATTGATGGCGCCTGTGGGCCTCTCAGGTTTTGAAATGCAACCAAACATGGTCTCTGTACGAAGTTTCAAAAAAAGATACTCTTTTCTTTCTGGGCATTTATTCAAACAAGCATCAACTTTTCTGTGTAATGGCTCCAAAGAAGACCAAAGTCCTCATCTAGCAAAGGTTATCTCTGACAAAGACCATGTTTGGTTGAAACCCAGTGCAGAACAACACACTAAGGAAGCATCAATCTAATCTTGTCTCTTATTTCACATTGGTAACACCTGGTGACTTGTGTCTGTGCACAATTTATTGCTGTTGCTTTGCACAGATATAGGAACCAACCCAACGGCGTCATTGTGAGAAGGGACTGCCAGCCCTAAAAATATTTCCATAAAATCACTTCAAGGACATTCATAGTCTTTTCAACAATCTCTGCTTTTGTATGCCGATGACGACATGGTCTTCTCGGAGGTCAGGAGGTCTGCGTGAAGGATTTGTTGTCTTTTTGTTTAAGCCTTAGATTTTATTCATATTTATCAGAACTTGAGTTTGAATCTTTCCATGTCACCTGCCATCATTGCAATGATGGCAGGTGACACAGGGGGTTAGTTGCGTTAAGGAAGCAAGAGGAAAAAAGGCAGTAGCCACAAAGGTTTAAAAACTCTAAATATAACAGGATGGGTGTGGTAAGGAAGTTGCCCTGCATTGTCAGCCCTTCTCTGTCTTCCTTTCTCACTTTCTCTCAAATCACATGATATCAATAAGAAAGAAGTCTACTGCTGCATTGACATGCTGGGATTGACAAATGGAAAGGCAACATTGCTGCAAATGGAGAGACAATTGCTGCCCACACTGACACAATAGATAGCAAATTATGACCTGAGTTCGACTGTCTGAAGCTGAGTTGGTACCTTGCTGACTTAAGCATGTTCACATACCAACAGTTAGCATGCATATTATTAAGTATTTATGTTTTTTGATGCCAGGCAGTAGCGGTATCAAGCAAAGATACAGGCCTAGTGCAGAATGGTTGTGTATGTGGGAAGGATAAGCTCCATATCTGTTTATCGGCCAACTTGTTTATATTAAGTTGTGGTCTCTAAAACAGTGTCTGTGCCTGTCTGAATGACTGTACTGCTCCATTACATGAGTTAATTATACTTTGTTGCTTCCTTCATTTAAAGGCCAACTAGTGGTGCTTAGCCTATACAAGCGAATAACTGTGGGGTAGCTCTAGAGGTAACTGCCTAGCATAAATTAGCTCACAATGTTGTGCTTTTGTGTGCAAACATACAATTTCAAGCAAGTTTCAGTGGGCAAATGTAAGAAAAAACTAATAACTTTTTAGTGTTTTAATTTGTTATTATTTTAAAAGATAATTTTCAATCATTAATGTTAGTACTTGGTGATGTCATCACCAGTGTTTCCACTAACTTTTCTTGTGAGTACAGCTGCTTTTCTAAGGGAAAAACAAATACATGTTGCCCGCTGGGTGGTTTTCTTTCCCTATGATTGGTGCCCTGCAGGGTGAGTAATTTCCCATTTACATGTGTGCTGCTTTATGGGCAAATTAAATACGTTATGGCCTTCTTCAAACTCTGCTCTGAATGAATACTTGCCTTACAAGGTTTGCTGAAGTCATAATTCAGTAAACCAAACACAGAGCATGGCACCTCTTTCTAAAACATATACTTGTAAACCTGTTCTCTGTGCAAACTTGTTAAAGTACCACACCCCATTAAAAACCCATGGGAAGAGTGTTGGAATATATCAACAGATGTATGTATTTATGTATGTACTTGTTCCCTTAGAAATTAGTACAATAGTTATTATTTCAAATATATTGAACTCAGAATCAGATAACTGCTGATGTTGCATGATGTGGCTCATGAATGCTATGCCATGCTCGAAGATAATAGGCTCGTTCGAGATTAAACTGCGCCTCGCCTCGTACGTGGACGAGAGCAGGCGGCATCATTAGGGGGCGTTGACGAAAAACAGAGTTCAAGTCGGACATTTTCCAGCTGCCTTCAAAGAATGCACAGGAAGTCAAAGTAACAGTCACTTCCTGTTAGATCCAATCTGTAGGCTACTTGTAGTTTGCAGACCTTGTTCGGGTTTATTCATGTATGTTTGTAAATATGTATTTACGTAGAAATGTGCGTCTATCTGCCTGTATGCTATACTTTGTTCTTTTTATGTCTTCCTGTGAAACACTGTGCTACTCCCTTTGATATACGTTAAATAAATACACTTTATTATTTTTAATCACACAAGATATGTCTTTAGAATAAACCTGAAACTAACAGCCAACAATCAAGCGTTAAGTATTACAACTACACAGAAAGAATAGGATTTTCTACAAAACGTGGTGTTTGTTATCAAATCTAAGAGTCAATCAGCTCTCTGATCTGGCGACAGCCAGGCGTTTCCCATCATGCATTGGGTCAAACAGTTGGTGGAGAGCAACTGCGGCGCATGGCTCGCTCTGGGATTATTGTTGACCACGTGTGCATGACGTCGGGATCAAGTCGGACACAAATCTAACCGGTATGCATTGTGCGGCGATCGCCGGTGATCGATTCAAAGCGGGGCTGGCTCATCTCAAACAAGCCTACTGATGTCTTAAGAATGTAAAGAATGTGAACAATTGAGAATTATGGGTATTATTGGGATTATTCTAAACTCAGTTTGCATCTAGGGCATCCATGAAGGTCAGCATACACTCACAAAGGCATTTGTCTCTAAGTTTCCTTTAACACATAGACATTGTAGTATCTATTATTTTGGGGCCCCAACCTGCTGAGAAAGACACTGGTCTTTAAGACTGGATTTGGTTGCTTCTGTGTGTGTGTGTGTGCAAAATGTGCATTTAAATAGTGTGTAATAGTCTGAAGTCGGGCAGCTCACAGAATCTGATCTGAGAGTCTCGCTCAAATGTATTGTTTTGACAATTTAAGAATTTAAACCAGAATCACACCTCTTAACACTCACATGAGTGCACACACACTGCGCACACATATTCACACAGCAAATACAAGCAGTACCAAACAAAGGTATTAGTGCAAATGCATTAGTGCAGTCATGCAAACACCGGCTTGTGCACTACAAACAAGTGTGGATTCCCTGCCAGGCCGTCTAGCTAGCCCTCTCCCTTGGAAACACACACACACATAAAGAGGGAGAGTTTGTGCCCGCTCTGTCCTCGCTGGTCTATTTCTGAGGCGACGAGAAAATGATCAAAGCTATGTGACCAGACTCCAGGAATGACCTTCTCAGGTGTCTCTTATTACAAACACAAATACACACATGCAAATACACGCATCTTCATCTCTCTCACATGCAAGCTCATACACAGATGATCATTGCTCTGATGGATACAGTCGGATAACATAGTCAAAAAATAGCTCTACTGTACATAAAAACTGCCTTCATTTGTGTCTGTTAGCCACATTAGCATCTGTACACCCTGTCCTTCTTTAAGTCCCTCACAACGTCTGGGGTGTAGAGATAAATTTAAGTGGAGGTTGCCGTAGGGACCTGTTGGTGTCAAGTATCCCCAGCTTGCACAGCATGTCAGCCACTTTTCTTCAAGTCTTTTCTCAGTTTCAGCTGTGTCCTCTTCATCTACAGTTCTTTGGTCCAAGCACACGCAGAACACACAACAATTTTGTATTTCACATCTCTTTACATCTTTATTTTTGCAGCAGCTGATATGCAGAGGAAATACTGCATGTTCAGGAAATCACTGGATAAATGTCACACAGCCATTGCCAGAGTTCATAGATCCTGTTGCAGTCACCAACACACAAGAATGCACACACACAGCAAACAGCTTGATCGTCTTTCAGTGCCATAACTTAAATATACTTAGTATTTACTATCGAAACTGCACATCTGTTCACAAACAGTTGGCGATCTTTTTTTGATCTGAAAAGATTTGACAACATTACATTTCTTGTTTTGATCATTCATAATTCAAACAATATAATGTGTTTGTGGTGGTAATTAAGAAAGAAGAAAACCCCCCAGTCAGGTTTTAGTTATGGCCCGAATTTAATTAATACATATCTTTCATTTTCATTGCCTTGTTTCCAACCAACCAAACCATACTGTCTCTTTAATCTACAATGTCTTCCTTATTAATGTGCATGAAGCAAATAAGCCAAGACTCTGCAATTCAGGGCTGTGCAGTTGCTTGCAGTGTAATAGAAAATGTCACAGTATCCAGATAATGTTGTAGATGTAGAATCTCCACCGTAGCAGGTTGTGAAGCATCCATCCGCAGTTATCACTACTATACAACTACTGTGGACCAGCGAGTAAGACATGTTGTAAGTAACACATATCTCATTGGAGTGTGATGTCACTCAGTCTTTCACAACACGCATGAGAAATACTTTTGACAGTCTTTGATGTTCAGCCTCTGCAGAAACATGAGGCTGCCAACCGTCTGCAGCCAACTGGGCATCTTACCCACCAATCCCTCTTTTCAATGGCTCACCTCACACGATCCTCCCACGGGACAGTCGGCGTCAGCGTGATCACCTGTCTGAAAACAATGTCTCCTGTACAATTTCACACACACACACACACACACACACACACACACACACACACACACACACACACACACACACACACACACACACACAGACACCCTTCCCACACATACACGTGTGTGTGTGTGTGTGTGTGTGTGTGTGTGTGTGTGTGTGTGTGTGTGTGTGTGTGTGTGTGTGTGTGTGTGTGTGTAAAAGTAAAGGTCACATCTTAAGCAGTTCTATAAATACTCAAAGGAGATGTGACTCTCGTCAATGTCTGCTCAGATTTTTGCTCATCAACACACACACACACACACACACACACACACACACACACACACACACACACACACACACATACACACACACACACACAAGCACACGCACACAACTTTAGGTATTGGGTCATGGCCTGGTTGAAAAGGCCTTGGCCAAGAACTCCTTTGGTGTATCGTCATTACAGAGAGGTGTCAATAGTTCTATCTGGCTCCAAGCCAGCAGACATCTCTTCCCCCAACTTGTTTTAAGCTCCTTCAAGTCTCTGCTGATGGTTTTTGGCTCAACCAAAAGCGGGCCCACACATAAACACCAGCAATGTTTTCAGCTTCTGACCAAGAGAAATATAGCCATTGGTGCACACTCACAAAGTCCACACTGGTTTTCAACAGTTTCATAAATCTGTTATCATGTTATAAAAAGTACAGAAAGCAATTAATCTTCCAAAAATGTGTTAATTCCTCTCATGAGCAACTTAAAAAAACCTTCTCTTTTACAATTTTAGAATAACAAATAGCTACTTATGTATTGTTGCATTAGTCACCCCTTCCCCATGTCTTTCTTTATCTCCTCTTCTTCTCTCTTGTTAGTGTTCTTCTCCCTATCTCAGGCCTCAGGTCATGGGTCAGAAAGCACAGAGGTGATAAATGCTTCCAGGTCACCTCTCCTGTCTCTGGAGGTCAGGGAGAGGGTTTCTGCAGTGACAGCAACAACATGATCACTCAGCTGAAGCACCAGAGCTGAACCTCCTGACCTGCTCGGTCCCTCACTGTCTCGGCTCTATCGGCCTCATTCTGTCCTTTCCAACTCCCCATCTACCAAATATATTTACTCAAATCTACACACAATTCCTTGCATAAGACGGGGACATACAAGAAGGTCTTGTAAAACAGTAGACAACAACTAAATCAAATTTATAGAGGTTTTATGATGCTTTCAAAATAAAATGAAAAATGTTTTTATGTTGAAATTTCCACGCACACACACACACACACACACACACACACACACACACACACACACACACACACACACACACACACACACACACACATCCACATGCAAACACACAAGCATACAATGAAAAGATTCAAAGACTGAATTATCTGATGTTATTTTGAGAACATTTACAGTCCAATCTCCCTCATGCTGATTAGCTCCGCTCACCCTCTGTGAATCGATGCCTTGTGCTCCGGCTCCCCGCACTAAAACTAATCTAGTTGACTTTCATAACTAGTATAATCTGATTATAAATCCCCTGGTATGGACGCCAAACAGCACAGTGTGGCAGAGGTCGCACGCCACTTGCTGAGACTGGACTGTTCCGGCCGAAAAGGTTCACCAATAAGCAGATTACACACTCTGCTGCCCAACTGGAAAACAGAATAATGTGCGTAGATTGTAGATTGAAGTATTATCTACTTTCTTTGCCTTGACTCATAATGTGTTCATGAAACATTATTATTGCATGCTTAATTCATTTGGAATTAGTGGAAGTTAGTCAGCATTTCAAATACCAGTGTTCTCTAACAATTTTATTGATTTGTAAAGTCATTTTACAGTTTATCGACAATATTCATTAACAAATCCAAAAGGTATTACAAGCTTTTGTTTCAAACTATTTAAGTGCTTTGCTCATAAAACATATCAATGGAAGATTAACTTTTTGCATTGTTCTTCTGTGCAGTCTATTGGTTTAATCTTTTGATGCTGTTTCCCCATTCCAGTATTATACTTCTACCAATATACACCAAAATATACAGTTCTCTCCTCTGATTTTTGTATATTCAGTGGTAAATTTTAGTGTTAAGATTTCCTAATAGTAGCTCTATCTCATGGTAAACTTAACCGCCTCATATCCTTTTCCAGAACCTCAAATTGACTAATGTTTATGTTAAAACCAAGTCTGACATGTGGTGTATTTCTCCCACAGCCACCACAGAGGAAAGTCCTCCCTGGTTTGTTTGGGTTAGACAGCAGAGGAATGAGGGAGGGAGGGAGGACAGAAGAGAGATGGGGAGGGGTGGGAGGTGAGGGGATGATGACAGGGAATTGGGGGGGTTGGACAATGCGCTCTGAATTTTAAAGAAGGAACAGAAAAAGACGAGGGAGAAGGGGAGTAGAGGTTCAGAGGACAGAAAGCGTGGATTAGAAAAGAGGAGAGAAAGATGGCAGAGGGAGAGGAGCGGAGCTTGTCTGGGGACTGATGGAGCAGAGGGGAGGATAATTAGAGGGAGGAGAGGAGTGGAGGTGGAACGATGGAAGGGAAAACAGAAGGGAAGTGAGGAGGACAGGAAGAAGTGAATTTGTGCAATGAGGGGATACAAGAATGAAGGTGAGAAAGAAAAATATGGGGAGGATAGATGTAGGGAGAAGGAGAAGAAGGAGGAAGAGGAGGAGGAGGAGGAGGAGGAGGGGGGCAGGGACCTTGGGGGTTACATTCCTGAAGTGCAACCAGCCCGGTGCTGCTCTGCTGCCCAATGTAAACACAGGGCAGAGAGGTGGACTGACAGCCTGTCACAGTGACTCATGAGACAGAGAGAAAGCAAGCGAGGAGGAGAAATGGAGGGGTGTTATGAAATATAAAAAGTGCAAAGAAGGAGAAAGAGAATATGACCAAAAGTGGAAATAGAGAGAAAGGTGTATATTAATGATAGCAATGTTAGACAGCACACCCGTCTCAATACATTCAAATCAGCACATGTCTTACATCTCTTCCCCTCCCTCTTTTGATGTGATCGCACATCTGTTCTACAATCCCCTTCTCAGGGCTACTCGTCCTTCTCCTGACAGGTGACCACATATCGAGGTCAGGGAGACATCAAAGTGCTCTGATATACAACATTGTTTTATTCCGTGCCAGAGGAAAGGAGGTTGCTTTTGCAGGTTGGCTCACAAATGTGATCAGGCTCCTTGATGTGGTACTTCAAAACAATAATCAGATGTTCTAGTACACACAACACTAACCACACCAATCAGCAGATTGTTTTTGACTCGGTGGTTCTAGTACGCCATCTAGTGGCAAAAAACTGCATTAAAACTAAATGAGTTGGGGTCATGCTATATAAATAAAAGACCAAGTCTCAGTGTAAATGCAATCTACTGCAGCAGTTCAAATATCATAATCCAACCATATAGTGAAGTAGGTGAAAGGTTCACAGTGCACAATAAAGTAATTATACAAGTTTAATTGATTGTATATTTCAGCAATGATTTGAATTCATGGCAATGAGGAACAGAACAGCCACATTACAAGAGTGTTTCTTACAGATTTCTAAAATGAAAGCAGCCCTATGAGATTGTTTGCTAATTCTAAGGAAGGAAGCATGAAAGACAAAAGCACCTACTAGTGTAAATAGTGTAAAGGTTGTGCAGTTTGATAATGAGAAATGAAAAGACTAAATTAAATAAATATTTTTGAAAAATAGCAATATTTCAAATGAGAACAGTCACCTGAGAAAGAAATGTCAAAAGTTACAAAGAAGACCAACATTTTCACGAGGTTAACGGCAATTAACGAAGAAACCGGAAAATGTATGTACTTCAGAGAACAAATTCATGTGCAAACAGTATTTTGGCATCCATAAATATTTGTTCACAGCTTTTGATACCTTGAAGCTGATACCTCCTTTTTGATTGACAAAGCTAATTAGAAAGTACAACTAAATAAAGGATCTATCTTTCGATCATTTTGAAACCAAAATAGGTGAATACTAATGTGTACAGTTCTATTATGGGCATTAAATAAAATAATAATAATACAATTTTAAAGTGCAAAAAATATTATACTGCATTAAAAATGATAAAACACAATCCCAAAAGGTGTAACAGATCCCATTTCTGCCTGTAGAGGTCAGTGTAAAAATACAAAATACATAGTATTTCATCACTGTTTTTGTTTTCAGTGCTCACAATGCTGCAAAGTGTTTCCCCAACAGACTAGTTTCCAGTATCTGACAACAATTTCACCACAAACCATTGGAAAAGTCTTTTTTTGGAGAAGTAACCTATTCTCAGTTGAATGACGCACTGTAAATTACCAGTAAAAGGATACTGATGACGAATACTTCCTTAAACACTTAAAAGGTCACAAGTGTCGGCAAATTGTTAGGATCATGATGTCCCCAGTGAGTCACCGACTATTGTCTCTGGCTGCCTTGTATGCAGCAGTCAATCACAAATGTAACATACATTAGAGTGACATACAATTTGAGTTCTAGATTCAACGGTCCGAGAAAGAAAATCGGACCATCCTCTTCACAAATTCAGTCCTCAAGATGCCTCCTTGTTTTCATTGAGGACTGTTACCTCCCTTGTGAAAATGGAAAGAAAAAAAAGAGGAGGAGGGATACGATCAGAGGTTACAAGACTTTGACGTGATGTACAGCTTACAAATACAATTTTTAACCATCATGAATTTACAAAATGTCTTCATTGCAATTGTGCCTTATGGAACCTTTTATCAGCTTGTATTGTACATTAAATGTAATCTAAGTATTACAAGTGTGTATGTTGGCAATTGCAAACATCCACTTACTCCTCACATCCATTTTCTCGCCTCACAGCTACTGCTGCTTCTCCTGGAACATAAAATAGAAACTGCCGTTAGTTTTTCTCTCTTATACTTAGTCATTTGTGCTTTCATCTTTGTATTTTTCCAAACAGATATGGCAAATGTGTGTAGCACAGCTATATTGTGACAAACCTAATATATGTCCATACTTCTCTGTTCTTTCTTGCAATACCTCCACAGCAACGCCACCACAATAATGAAAACCACCACTGCACAGATGGCTGCTGCTGCTATCACATGACTGTGAGTATCAGGTGGATCCTTGGGTGTACCTTCAGATGAGAACAATGTTTATTAAAACATATTAACTGGGACACTATGTATAAATGTATATTTGTTTTTATAACATATTTTTACTCTTACTGGTACATGTCAATAGTAATGTTTTTTATTTGCTCTGGTTTTAAGATATCCATGTCTGAAATTCAAACTGCAATTAAGGTGAATTTAACTTTTTAGTTTTAGTTACAGTGTTAGAAAAATCACTGAATTTAAATGAGTTATTTCACAGGTACACATATTAGGTACTATAGGTCCAATTAAAACTGTTTCATAGTGAAGCAGAAATGGGAGTATCTCAAACCTGGACCAAACCTTTGGCAAACTGAATTTATTTGTGTTAATTATGACATACAAAACAATAAAGAGAATGTTGGTATTTGCTTAGTCTAAAGCACAGTATACAAAAAAATGGATAATGATAAACGAAAAAGTCACGCCATGTTTTGGTAGAAGTGTGAACAAGCTGATCTACTGAAATGCTAACGAAATGGCTGTAGGGTCTCTCAGAGAGCTGGTTGCCCACCCATCACCTTGGCCGAGACTGAAACCTTAAATTGGACAGATTGACAATGATTTGCTACGGATGTGCATAGTCTCCAGATTATGTACTTTGGTGAATTGAGCTGGTCAAAAATTTGCCAAATATCTGAAAACTATTGATATTCCCATCAGCCTCAGCTGTAGCATAGATGTATAAAGGGGACAGAATACAGAATTAGAGACGGCATTCAGTTCATTCCTATGAAAGTTGGTCAGTGGTGCATGAAGCTAAAAAAAATTTGATAGTGGGCCCATGGAGTAAGTGCACTAGCATTTAACAGAGGTAGGAAAATAACTTTGGATTGGGCTATTAGTGCATTTTACATCTTTTAGGACAGAATTATTTAAATTATAGGTACACAAGAGTTACTCCGCTGAGTAACAGATGTCTCCTTCCTAATACAAGTAAACGTATTTTTCGGCCTAATGGCATTACGTGACAGACACGGAAATTGTTATGCCGCTATGTTTATTTCAAATTAGCAAATGTTATCATGCCTAACTAAGATGGTGAACATAGTCCTCACAGACCTGTTTGGCTGTAGACGCTTAGCTTTAGAATCACTTCACAGAAACACAAACTTTAAACTCTTCTGTCAAAATCAAACATTAACAGAATGTAAAATGATGCAAAAATCCCCCTTACACATTCCTTTAACAGTAGTCATGAAAAGAGATGTCAAGGAGTTTCGATTGCCTTTCACACTTCCCAAAACTTGCCCATGCGTTAAAAGTTTAAAACAGAGTTTGGTGGAGAAACCATTGGGACTTGTCTTTTTGAGTTAGTAGCGTACTCACAGACTGAGACAATGCCTGAGCTGACATTCCCCACAGAACAGCTGAGGGACGTCAGGTTTCCATCGGAGCAGTTGACGTTTGCGGTGCTGGAGATGTTGAATGTTTTGGTGTGTGAATCGTTAATTTTGCTGTTGTTCACAACCTTCACACTCCCCGGTATGTGCCACGTCGCCTCAGAGCCTGGGTAGCCGCCATGTGAGGTACATTGAACGAGGCAACTAAAGAGATGGTTTTTATCACTGCAGTGCACTGAAAGTGAAGGTTTGCTGTAGTTTGCTATGAGAAAGAGACAGAGAAAAAAACAGCACTGTCAGGTAGTAGTACTGTAGGTCGCATAGCCATTCACATTTTCAATGATGCAATGGGTATTCATAGAGCCTCCCTAAAGTTCAAGATCACAAACTCACAGAGAATTTGCCTTTACTGAGACAATGATGGATTAATGCAATGTTTTTTTTCTGTTTTTTTTATTATAGGTAACCTCTGGAGAATGTCCCTTCTTTTGGCAAAGATCATGCTGGGTTGGATTGCAGACTGCTCAGACCCTGAATAAATGGGCTTGGAGAATGCAAGTCACAAATTGGTCTGTGAATCTGATTTCCTTTACCTCAAACAGCACAATCCCTGCTTTGCCAATCGGCAGTTAAATCAAGGTTCAATACCTGCGTGGTAAAGGATTTCCTAGACTTAGCTGGGCTAGGTATTGTGCATATACTTCTGTGCTGTAATCAGTTCAAATGCCGGGCACTGACGTTGTCCTTTGTCATTACAATAAAATCATCTGAGATTGCGCAGGTATTTGATAAGTGCTACGTAACCCAGATAATGATTTTGTCAAATAATTTTCACTGGCACCACTTTCAGGTGAAAACACCTCCCTTCACCTACAATGTTAGACATGAGCTACATCAGAGTACTCCACATACAGTATTATTGCGTAATTTTAAAGTGTTAGAAATTAAAACTCCTGACAACTTAAAACGTGTACGATCAAATAGAGTTTATCATACCTGTGACATTGAGGTGTAGGTGTACAACAGGTTCACTTTTCATTCCACCATTGTACCGCAAAATGCACTGATAGTCACCACTATGCGAGATGTTCAAATTGTACATGAGTATTGTTGTCTTGTCAAGATCCAGTCTGGTGTTCTCCCATAGATTTGATACATTGTTTGATTCATAGTAGCCGTTCACAAATGCGTCGCCCTTCTGCAAGTACAACATTGCCAATGTCTTGTTTTTGTCAACGGGGCAGTGGAAGGCCACATTTCCACCAACCTTCCCTCTGAGCTGAAACGAAGCAGAACTTTCTGGAAAACAATGTAAGCGAGAGAAAGGGTTAAAGCATGCTGGAAAAGCCACTTGAATTAAACATACTCAATAAACGCTGAGTAAACAGTTCTTACTTTTGGGCTGTGGGGGTGTGAAGGGTTTTTTTGCTCAGGTTTTTTGTTTAGCTTCTGTTTATGACGTAGGAGAATTATCTTAGTTCCTCTTCAGCTGATTTGCCTTTTAAGTTTTGAGTAAAATACACAACAAATAGAGTTCCCTTCATGTTGTACAAGATCTAAAGGTCACAATATCGAAAGTGACATTACACTGAGCAATACATAGGTCTTTCTTTTCATTGTCGTCTTGTCTGTAGGTGTTTTTGGCCATCCCATTTATGTTTCAGTTTTTCAGTTTTTGATCTGGTACCAGCTTGTACATGTCATTTTTTTTGTTTATTATATTTTTGCATACATTGTCAAATAGGTGCACAATATGACCTTAGATGTGACCTTTAAAGGAAACGTTAATACATAGTTTGTCCAAGAGTTGAATGACAAGATTCTTAGCAGGAAAGCTATTTAAGTGACATATTTCCCAAAATGGCAAACTATTCCTTTAAAACCAATTAATTGAAGTTAAAGTGACTTTAGTTCTGTACAGCAGCAGAGTTGGATAATGTAACTTGTTTCACTATAATACCAAGAGAACGAGGTGTTGTTGAGGCCCTGATGTGACCGAAACGCTCACCTGTGACAGCAGAGTGGCATGTCATCGTCAAAACCAGCAGCTGGAGAGAACGCATTGGGATCCTATGAAGACGGAAAGAAACAAAAATTCCTTACATGCTTACTCGGCTAACCGCATACACAATTTGACAGACAGGTATAAAAGAACAGCTTTCTCAGCTGCCCCTATGCCCAGAAATTTGATGAGCGACACATGCTCATATTGACTGAACCTGACCTCCTTTGTCACCAACCGATGACTCCAATTTAGTATAAAACAGAGTGAGGAGAGTTGTTGAAAGAAATACTGACACAATACATTTAACTTTCAGTTCTTAGTATACCTGCCCCTTTAGATAATGTGGGTCCATGTTACATAAGTCTTTTATCAATGGAAAATCAGTGACACATGCAGCAATAGCTCCACTGAGTGATGCAGGGTCATAAACTCATATTGTTATTGTCACATTGTTATGTGCACTGCTCAAAATCATGGAGTAATAGCAAATGTCTGGGGTACTTACAGAAATTGTGGGTTGCAACGTGATGCCTGTTGAAAACAGAAAAGACAAGTAAGTCAATCACTATGATCGGATTGATTCTCTTTTGATTTGGTATCTACAGTCATCGGTAATAGAAAAAACACTATCCCTGCTCCCCTGAAACCACCACTGATTCTTATAAAATGTGCACACTTTGTAAAATCAAACTCTGCGTTCATACATTAAACACGGCCTCTTGAATATACACACAAACAAAATGCAATCTTATGTAAAATATCTGACTGGCCCTTGACAGTCAGTCTTGCAAAGGAAAATTATTGCCCAAAAAGTGTTTTCAACAGAAGCCAAGATAGAGGAAAGTCCCAGTGCAGAATCTGAGAAAGCTTGTTCATTTTGCTGGGCAGAAGGGCGTATTCCTACCCACAATTCAGATAGTGCCTTCTAGTATTCTTTCATTTTGTATGTGGTATTATAGAAACAAAGTGTTGAAAGTACCAGTTAAGGTTGTGCATATTTTCTCTTTTAGTGAGTACACAAATGTCGTCTAAGACATTAATGTTTGAAGCTACTAGCCAGACAACCAGCTACAACTAAAATCTCAAGCAGGAAACTATCTCTGAATTGCTTATTTGTAGGCCGCTGTGTAACAGGGTAAGTACAAGCTGTTTGCCAATCACAAAATGTATGACCTGCCTAAACACTTAGTCTCACTTTACTCAAGCAAACACAGTCTTGAAATAAATCACACAGGCTAATTTTACTCTTTTGAGGAAAGTTTTTTTGTATTGAAACTTTGCGCCTAAGACACAAATTCACAGAATATCGAGTACTTTTCAACAAATAAATAACAAAAAATAACAGGGGAAAAACCACAACATACACCGTGATTCATAATAAGCAGCAGAGTCTTTCCTCAACGAAAACCACATCTGAGGGAATTCCCAAGTACTGTAAATGGTATCTAGTTTCAGTAAAGTGATACCAGATCATGAACTTTGCTACACCAGCAACTAAAATTACGTAATTATACAATATAAAATAATAACTCTTAGTACGTAACTTAACTCCTTTGTGAGAGCTTTTCTTTGTTGCGTGAGAGATGTTGTGTCAACTCTGTGGCATATTTTTGAGGCTAGAGTGTATGATTTAATGTATTGTACAATACAATTTATACAAGTAAGTGAACTAAATATATGGCAAAGCAGAGAGGATTGATTGAGCATTATGATTGACTGTGAGTTATGTGTCACTCCCATCAATCTACTATGACCACACCAACAGCTACATAGTAATCACACTTACACAGTGACACTTTATCTGAATAGGGATTCCCACATGACACAACATGATTTACAATGAACTACTTACCCTGCTGCATTGTTTCGAAGCAATTAACGCATTCCTGTCTTTTTGCCGATCAGATAGATACACTTCAAAACCACACACCAGTTTCACACATTAATGTAATCTCATCTCACATTGACTTTCACATCTTTCTAATGAGGGAGCTGTGTGTTACTTCCTGTGGATAAAAATACGAGACAACTTTTTGTGTTCGGTCAAACTGATTAAACTTGATGTGAGAGACTTGTTGCGGGAGAAGTTTATGAATTGCCAATTCTGGAATATTGGCTTTCCTAAACACAAATCACCTGATGACTATAACCCAAACCTGTATGATAGCAGCAAATACAAGTATTTACACTTTTAACACACGCAATATGTTTCACTCTCTCTTAATCACATATGCACACAAAGCTGAGTAAATTAGTCAAATTTTACAAAACATATATGTCAGCAGTGCTTATTTGCACTTTTAAAATAGTCAGTCTTGCAGAGGCCAAAAATATTTTCCACTATGGTTTCGATTACTTGGGTGCTAAAACTATTTGTGTTTACTACAAACTATATCAACTAAAAGAAGTCCGCACGCACGCACGCACACACACACACACACACACACACACACACACACACACACACACACACACACACACACACACACACACACACACACACACACACACACACACACACACGTCCAAGTCAATAAATCCACATGCCCCTGCTTAATGGCATTTTTAGTTCTTCTTTCATACAGAAACCATGTAAATGCATGAGAGACAGTCTTCCTTTCTATCAACGTAACAGACAACCCATAAAATGTCTAGTTTTCAAAAGGAAAAATAAAAGTCGACAAAACAGCTCTTACCATTGCGTACCAGTGCGTTCTGTGAGCCTTCTGTGACGCTCTGAGAGAGTGAGAGAGAAACATAGACTTCCTCTTCATAGAAAATGGGTGGAGCTGAGTGAGTCATCAAATGAGGTCAACCTGAATATTTAACAGAGGGCTGTATCTTACGCGTATGATGCATCATACGCACATGTAATTATATGTCGTAGCATTAACAATGGATTTGTGTTCCAGTCAGCCTTGGCAGTGCTACAGTGAGCGAGCACGTCCTATATCAGGACCCTGAAACTGAAGCAGCAAAAAGGGTTTCAGCCATCATTCAATATGTACACCTGTTCTCTTCATACTGTGAAATGTCATTATGTTTATCTTTTTAAAGATTGATAGTCACAAATGTAAAATATGTTACTAATAATTGTTTTGCTGAAATTCCTTTTGAATATATCACTGACTGTTAAGTAGCTTAACGTGAGCTTCCACATAATTTTGAGGGTTGTGTCGATTCATGTGTGTGCTTTAGGTCACTATGTTTATGGTGACGTCACAGAAGACATCAGGAAGCTTGATGAACTTCCCTGTTTGCTTAAGAGCCGAGTCTCACCTCACCATGTATGAATTCTTTAGAAGAGATCACAATCATTTATCGTGGCAGAAAATAGCACTGCTGCATCCATGTCTTTGTTTTTTTACATGATTTGTTTTGAAATATGTCACAATTGACCGACTGAGTAACTCAGTGGAGGGAAAGAGGGAACTAAAGAGCATAGTCTGCTTTAGTTAAATGACAGGGTCAGCCATTGTTACACAATTTAACTTTGGGCGTGACATTAGAGAAGTGGAAACAAGGATTTTCCACAGAGATAAACCTGTGGTTATCAGTTTGGATTAGTCTTTTCAGAGACTGTTATATCATTATTTTATATTGTGAAAACAAAGAGTCAATGCAGTAATAAATAGGTTATCTAATTGGTTTCATGGTAACAAAACATGTATATATATATATTTATATTTATCCTTTTTTGGGCTGTAAATGTAATATACAGCAGTATGATGCCAAATGTAGTATGGTAAGAAAATGTGTGATTGCATTGTCTGCAGTTTTTTTCCATCACAGTCTTTAATCACCATTCAATAAGTTAAAACTTTGCAAGGTTCCCATCTAACTCAACTGAATATACAAAAAGGACAGTCTCAAGGACAGATACAAGGAATAATGGGGATTTTCCATGTGTATCCCTGAAATATTAGACAAAAAGTACCCAGAAAGTAGAACCGTGTTCTCATTTGCCCTGGACTCACCCCTATTAATTCCATCACAACACATGTTTGTTTGCTATTGTATTTCCGGGGACTACTTTATCAAAAGATACTGACATAAACTTTGTATGGTGTAGAGGTGGCTGGAATGTTTGTGGTTGTTGTCCGGTAATATGTACTAATCGAGCTGATAAAGCTGTTTGTATTGAATGAGAAGGTATTCAAATTTTGACATCCAGAAAAACTTAATACAACAATGAAATCTAAATCAGTTTTGGAATAAATCTTACATATTACAAAACAGATGACAATGCACTATAGAAAATTTTCCCTATAATGTAATGAAGTTTACACCATACAGCCTTTCTTCTGTGTTTTTCAGAAATGAGTTGGCCAGTGGGCAGTATCATAACCAAATGTCCAAAATAGTTAAACACATCAGTTCTCCGTATATGGGAGACTTTAATACTCAAGAACAATCTCACGTTAACTACTACCAGCTTTCTTCAGTATAGCTTCCTGTCTGAAAAGTGCTCCCCTAAACTAAATCAAATGCACAATATATCTGTTAGTTTTACAAGCAAATATAAAGCATTGCATGCTGATGCAAAATCTGCCATTGGTACTGGTATCCGCTCTGCTTGTCTCTTTGGGAAACTTTAGTGCCTAGTTAAGAATATTGCTGCTTTAATACATTGGGGGAGTGTGGATTGCACACACAATTGGATTGTAACCAACTGATTGTTCAAGGGGCAATAGCAAGGAATGGTTTAGAGGCTGTTTTGAGAAATGTGTCAGAGAAAAGTTGGTGTTATTGTTAATCCAACTGGTCAACAATAAAGATAAAGGCCATCATACTGATAACCCGGAGCTGTCATTACGTGCAGTTGGGTAAATGTGCAGTTGGGTGTGATGGCAGAATGTCTGTATGTCTGTATGGCAACAGAATTTCCCTTCAAGGTCAGTGACAGAAATGAAACTTGTGGAGCTGTATCAACTGTGAGAAGTAAATGTATTTGTTGTTATTGAAGTGATAGAAAGCATGCATATACAAGTTTAAACATTCATACATAGCTTACAAGTATCTTAAATTACAAAACAGAGCATTTAAACGCATTTGTCTAGTATTGCTTACAATTTCCTGTTTGGCACAAGTAGACTTCAGAAAAGGAAACAGATCTCTCTTTCTCAGTGAGTTAGGTAATGCTGACGGCATGATTTGTTACACACGTATTTCACACATACCATGAGCAACTGGCATGCTCTTAGCTGTTATTGTCAAATGCTTGCAAATTAATTATTGTTTTGTCTTTGTAAAAACAACAAATTACATACATGGTCAAATGTCACTACTAGTAATACCGATTGTGCTTGAGCTTCTGAAATAGATGTGAGAGGGAAAAGTTTTCTAGATTAACAACGGCTAAAACAGCTATTCTTAGAAAATGGCGTAAGTGCAATGCGTAGGCTTCTAGAGCCACTGATAGGTTCCGCTGTGTCATGTGGTACAAGTGACCGTAGTTGCTACCTGGTAACCACGGAAGCATAATCACACAGGCGCTTGTAACAGATCGCTTTCCGCCATGAGTTGAGTTACCAAAAGCTCCGAGAGTAGAACATTTGGTGGAAAAACGGTATGCAAGCACGGTTTCTATTAGTTAGCTGGCATGTTGAAGTCAAGCCAGCTAACGTGAGCTAACATGCGTACCTTAAATTCAGAGAGGTGGCGAGCTAACGTTAGCAAGCTAGCTGGTGTCATTTGCGAATGCTTAGTTATAGATAGCTCATGCTGCAACATAACTTTATAAATACTATTTTGAGTCCTTCCCGTGTGATGTTAAAGGGGGCAGCTAAAACAAAGAAGATCGTCTGGACGCATGCTGGTGTTATAAACTAACGTTAACGTATGTTCAGCTCAAGCACATTTAAGAGTAACGCTAGTATAGTTAGCTAGCTCACAGTTTAGCAGTGATACCAGCGGTGTTAACGTTAGCGCTGCTCCAACGCGTCGCTTCAAAGACGCTAGTTTAACACACACACGAACTAAGTTGCTTTGTTGCAAAGACAAAACGTGGGATGGCCATGTGGTTTGACGGAGTCTTAATCATATTTCTTTATCTCGGCAGAGTACACAGTTAGTTGGGTTAAAACGTAACGTATGGTTCAACGTAAACTGAAGTCAAAGCCTGATATGGCCCCAGTTGGTCTCGAAATAACCTGAAGACATCAAACAAATATGTAAGAGTCTTTTTTACACAGTAGCGGTCGTATCCCTCCCACAGTCTGGTCCTTTACTGTGTTATTGTTTGTACAGCTTTCTCAGCATCAGTACATCACTTCACTGCAGCTGGAAGATGCCCCACGGTTCAGATGACGCTCGAAAGAAGTTTATCCTGACCACAACTGGAAACTTCTATGGGATAAAGCCTTCGCCGTCCCTGTTTGACAGCCCAGAGCTCAATAACTTCTTGGACGATGGAAATGAATTTGTCCTGTCTGTCAGCAGACATGACAGTGTGCTTCACTTGTCAAATAAGGTAACACAAATGTTAAAGGCATTACAATGTTGGCATTTCCTTGTGTGGATTAAACTACACACGTGAAATAATTTGATTCAGGCCCTTAAGGCAATCATCCTCACCTTAAATAGACTACACTTTCCAACCAACCCCTCCCACCCCCCACACTCCCAAGGTATGTATCAAACTAATAGCCTGGTAGTATGTACATGTAACATGCAGGTCATGTAAGAACAATTGACTTGACAATAATCCTTTTTAAACATTTCATCTTCCTTCCTTTGTCAGATTGAAGCATCGGGGGACAGCAAAGAGAAGGTGTTGGTGTTCTTCAAGCTGCATCCCACGGTGATTACAGAAGACAACCTTCACCAGAGCCTCCTTGTGTCGTCTATGCTGGAGTCTCCCATCAACACCCTCTACCAGGCTTTAAGACAAGTCTTTGCACCTGTACTGTTGAAGGTGAGCTGGTCTCTGTGCATTAAATAATTCCACAGATGTTTTTTAAAATATGTAGGCTTTGGTAGTAACATAAACCACGGTGGAAGATTCTGCTGGACGACACAGTCAACACAACTATAGGAGGATATAACATTTCTGAACACATTTCAAGTTAGAATTAGTAAAAATATTTCCTATGTTTTTATTTAGAAAAAAACCCAACTGTCCTTGACTAAAGAAAGAAAAACTTGAGATAATTGCAAACACATTATTGTAAATACATATTACAACACCACTATGATACGTACACAAATACTGTGTTTTCCTCTAAAGCTTTTGATGAAGACATTAATAAGGCTGGAGCAGAAAACAAGACTATTTAGTCTAAAACTTGAAAAAGTGTCTCTCTTTTTCACCTCTCTTGAGGATGAGCGCTGGTGTTCAGCGTTTGACCCAAAGCTGGCAGGCCTGCTGCGTGAGCTGGAGCTTGGTCTGGGCTCAGTGGTCCGCCAGTCTGGAGCACAGCCCTCTGCCAACAGGAGCCGCACAGAGGAAGATGTTCTCGGTAGGCATAAGCATATTTCTGCAGAAAGAAATATACAGGTCTGGGCCGTATTGCATACAGAATGATCATAGAAGCTGATTTTTTTTTTTTCAATTATTTTTATTTAGAAGGGATTTACACATTATGCATGTGAATTGGTAAAATAGGCTTACACGGTGTGATGACGGCATGGAACAAATAACCCTCTTAACTGAATCTGATAACCCACTATATGCAGGCATCCTGACTCCCAGTGATGAGTTCCAGTACTGGGACGATCTCTCTGAGTCTGCGGAGAAGAACAGTATGAGAGAAAGAGCTACACATTTCACTGAGCAATTTAAATTCATACAAAAGGTATGCATGCGAACATTTATTTATTAGGAGATCATGAAAAAATTAAGTTTTAATTTATATTTACTACATATTCTTTCTATACATATACAAGGTGGTGGATAAATGAATTACAAGATGAAGATATGATCTGTATCTGTACTAAGCAATGATTCCATAGATACGTTTGTAATTAAAAGAAAGCCATTACATCTTGGTACAGTTCCTTATTTTATGTCTTAACTTAAACTTTAAAATGGTGAGTCTTAACAGTTACTATTTTGAACGCTGTTTAATAATTGTTTTAGTAGCTGATGTTTCAAATTGCAGTGATCTAATAGGGAACTAACTATGTGTGTTTCCACCAGGAGTATGCTGGTCTCGATGGCTTGTCTATGCCGGATGTTGTGGATCTGGTGGAACAGAGCAGAGACACTCTGGATGATATGTGGAGGCAGACTGATTTTGAGCCTTATCCAGAAATACGCATGGCCCGGCTTATGGATGTCATCGGTGGGACTCTCTCACACGCACACACACGCACACAAACCAAAACCAGGAAATGAAAACAAGTATTTGCTGATGTTGTTTTTGAGCTACATTGTGCGTCATGACTTCCAATGGTCCGTTAGCTACTGTGGTTGTTAATGAAGTGCCCATCTCTTGAGAACTGAAATTGACTTACTTACACACTCCTCAGTCTACAGTACCAACTAAATATACAGAAAATAGCTTATCAATAATCTATGCCTCCATGGAAAAAGTATGTTTACCCTAAACATTGTTCCCATAACACATTTGTCATATTTACAAAACAATTATATCTTATAAATTGCACTGTGCATAAGTTTCAGGGACATTTCCAATATATACATGTGTATTTTTGGATCACTTTGGGAAGTCTGGGCTCCCCATTATCTGGATTCATATTACATAAAGCCAAAGCCCTCCCAAGTCTATTGAAAAATAGACATGTTGAACAGTTATGCTAATTTTCAGAGACTGAGTGTCTTGAGAGCGTTTTCCCTGAGCGGCAGCATCCTATTCCAGTTGTTCCCAATGAGGAGAGAGTGGATGCGGCCGCTTAGAGAGAAATCGCTGCACGCAGCGGCTTTTTTCAAAGCACTCTGAGCCTCCGCCTTTTTTGTGCGGCAACTCTGAGGGCTTTTAGTTGAAAATGTCCGATGCCGTCAGAGAGGCGTTGGTGTCGTCACTTTGGAGGAAGTGCTCCCAAGCGCCCTGCCAGCGCCTCAAAGCAGGACCAGAACATGGCATGTCAATAATTAAATGTTGAAAGGCTTGAGATCATTTATTAATAATGTTAACTCGGTGCCTTGACACCCTACATAAGAAACATTGCGTTGCCTTCAACTAAAATGTGACAAGTGGTTTGGTAAACCAGGAGTGTGTGCATGTGTACTTTCCCTGTGTTTGTATTTTGTTGTGATGGAGCTTCTTCTGTATGTGGCAATTTGGTCTCCTTTTGTTTTGTGTTTGTTTGTGTACAAGGTGGAGCCCTGGGACGATATGTGCAGAGGAAGCTTAGCGGTCTTAAAATCTTTGAGGTGCCATTTGTATCCGTGAGGGAGAACATGAGAATGGGCGTGTCCATCTGTGAACAGTGGGTTGTTGCCTGTGAGCATCTGACTGGACAGGTATGGAAGAGATCAAAATAGGGAAAAAATATGCACAAAATGTCAAAACATTTACCGTTTCCACGAATGCATTTAAACAAAAATATTGAACTGAAAATCTATCTTCATATAAAATAAAAGTGAGGAGATCATCAGTTTGATTATGGTAATTGCTGAAACCATATTTAACTGCCTTTTTTTTTCTCAGGTGTGGAAGAGGCATGCTCCACACCCCTGGAAGGGAAACAAGCACTGCCCGCAAACCCTTCATTGCCTTGCAAAAAGATTGGATGAGGTAACATATGTTTTTTTTATCCAAAGTCAAGGAGACACTTTTGGTAGAATAGACCATATTTGACAGTGCATATTTCTCCTTTTCAAATAGCATTGTGGTATACTGGTTGCATCACATAAAATACATGTCCCCTCTGTTTCTGCTTGTTTGTAAAACAGCAGACCTCACATTTAAATGGAATTTCCCCTTGATGTTTATTTTAAAACCAGAACAAGGAAGGGGAAATTAAACATAAATGTATTGACAAAGAAACTAGTTAGGCACCTTATTTCTCCAGAAAGCAACCTACTCACATGACATTCATTCTATCTTCATATGTACAGATTGTATCCTAACTTTAGTCTTTACCCTTTGTGGGCTCAAAGGATTCTTTGGATTGGAACATTCTGAAAATCAGGGCGACTGGCTCAGTTGGTAGAGCAGAGGTCAAATTTCATGTATGTTCCTGTATGTGTATGACTATTGCAATAGTTAAAGTGTTTGCAGACCAGGATCTTTCTTGTAACCTCTGTAGATATTTGCTTAACTGTGCTATAGATCTAGCATGCTGTTAAAACAGGGCTTGACCTGACAAAGTGTTTATATGTTTAGAAAGGCTGAAAACACTTGGGAAAGTACCTTGATTGATCCAGGGAATTTTAAAAACTGGCGCATACATACAGATGCCCTTTTCCTCTTTACAATACATTGTATAATTTCCCTGGTAGAAGGAATGATAAATGTTGGAACTATTAACTATTTGTCATGTTCGCATTTCCATTGGAGGTCTGACATTGCCATTTGTCAGTTCAACACGCTTATGGAGATCTCTATTTCTTTTAGAATATGTCTCCCATACTTATATATACAGCATCCTAAAATTAGAGCCACAGTCGGATAGTCAGTTACAAATTGTAAGCTATGTTGTTGACACATAAATAAAACAGTTGAAATAGAGAACATGTGAAAACACTCTCCCAGGTGGTGACTCTACGGATGGTTCATGAGAAACTGCTGCGTCTGCTACCAGGAGGGAAGCAGCAGGCTCTGACTTCAGATCGTGTGTTTGAACCTTTCTCTGGACTTAACCCTCTGCACTACAACCCTTACACTGAGGTTAGTTGTTGGAAACGGTGAGAGTGCATATGTACTGTTTGTGAGACTTCTGAATGAGCTCGTTTGAGCCTTCCTCATGCTTTTATTTTGTTAAGTTAAGTGCCGCCATTCAGGCACGATATGGAACAGGTTCTTCATGCTTGGCTGCTTGGTGTCACTTTCAACAGATTACAGGGACTACAATCCTGCTCCCTTTTTCCAGCGACAGCCAATTTTTTTGCGTTAGGTTCATCCTGAATTGACACTAATACTGTGTATAAATGCCTGTCTGACTGCAAACATAGAGAAAAAAGTATGGTTATTTGGTCATTTTAAGTTGCATCTTCTCCATAATCTATTTAGGCAAGGATGAAACATCCCTCTTTAACTTAGAGTATGACTCTTTGTTGTATGTTTTTTTTTTAGCCTCTCTGGAGAGCAGCAGTGGCTCAGTTTGAGCGCCTAATGGCTCCGTCAGAGCAGGAGGTAGCTGGCAGACTAAAGAGTTACATTGCTGATGTACAGGACAACCCACAACAGGTAGTGAAACCTACTACGTCAGTTTAGGTTGTTCAAATTGTGTGTGGGTGGAGGGGGGAACTTACCGTATGTGCCTGGCCTGCACATACGGTAAGTGTGTTTGTTGTCTAGCTGTTGCAGGTGTTTCAAAAGCACAAGGAGTTGATCAGACGTCCCACCGTCAGCAAAGAGCTGCAGTCGGAGAGAGAGACCCTCCTGGCCAGACTACTTGACTACAACAAGGGTACACAGTTCTTCCCCACTTTCTGTTTCTGTGTAACAGATAGTGTGACAGTGGGTTATTGTGTCTACACATGGTGGCCAAATATATAAAATGTAAAAAAAACAACATTTCCCCTCATGTATTTAAATGTATCTGCTAAAAGAACTCACGATTGAACACATTTATTTCATGTAATAGTAATAGGTTTACAAAATCACAGATTATATCACAGAATCAAAGATACTGCATGAGGTAAAAGAGACAGGTGCATGCTGGTCTTCTAAAAACAAACGGGGAGTCAGTGGCTTTGTCAGACAGCTCATGCAGGCAGTTAAGGCACTTTAAAACCCTGAGCGCCCCATTGCAGCAGTTTGAGTCAAAAATCACATTCCTTTTCTGTCATAATTGAGAGAAATCTGCACACACAGACATAATACAGCCATTTGTTTTAGATACATCTTTAGACACAGTTGTTTTAAGTTTGTCTAAAGGGGGCCCAGTGTCAGACTTTGAAAACCCTTGGTCCAAACCATAGAAGCACATTTCAAGATGCACTCCCTCCTAGGTTGTTTTAGAAATCCTTTAGCTTAAATGAAGCAGTAAGATGTCCTGGTGGTTAGAGTAAATTCCCTCTCAGGCTGTCCCGAAAACAGCAATATATTCTTCAGCTGAAATGATGTGTATGATGTAGGGAAAGTCTTTTGTGAGACATTGTTGTGCCTCATCTGACCCCTCTCCACTTTTTTAAAACTTTCTTAGGCCTAAAGACTGACTTTGAGAGTCGATGCCATGGAGGCCCAGGGGACAAGTCTGGCCCACTCATTGGCAGGAACCTCCCTGAGGTGGTCAATAAAATTGTCTGGATCCAACAGCTCATACACAAGGTAACTGAGTGCGTCTGTCTTTGCATGTGCACATGCTCACATATGCTGTATGGAACTGACCACCAAATAGTATGGACTTTCTGGTCTATCCATGTGATTTCCATGTGTTTTCCATTAGACAGATAGGTGATCATGTGAAAATTACAGCTTTTTTCTGATCTTACTAATCCAAATAATTGCTATGACAATGAAAATAATAGTGTGCACTGATTCCCTTCTCTTTTATATTCCTGTGCTTTCTGACATCAGATTGAAGACGCTGTTCGCATAGCTGAAGCACTGCTTTCAGAACTTTCTGGGTTCAAGGGGTTCCTGCATTTTTGTGATGACCTGCTCGAAGTTCTGAGGGCATATGAACAGGAACAGTTCGAGGACTGGTCAAGAGATATACTATCTGGACTGGCTGACCCCAAGTCAGGGATCAGGTTTGAAACATTGCACACTGTGACATTAACTATAAAGACCTCCATGGGAAAGTTCAGAGCAACTATGAGTTTCATCTAATTAGCATGAAAAGCATTTGGGTCTGTACTGTAGTTTAGAATTTCTTAGACAGCAACACATATATATTTCCTCAATTAAAATCCTTTTAATTTGTGATTATACTGTACATCATCACCTCAATTATCACATTGATAAAGGGAACTTCCGTTTGAAGGCGTGCTGGTTTGAGTGGATCTAATTATAATTCTCTCCCACTGTATAGTCTCCAGGCTAGTAACCGTGTGATGGACCTGGACCATATGGACGGCAGGCTAAAGATCCAGTATTCAGACAGGCTGGTCAGCCTGCTCAGGGAGGTCAGGCAGCTCTCTGCCCTGGGCTTTCCCATCCCAGCCAAGATACAACAGGCTTCTAATACTGCAGACAAATTCTACAGACAAGCCATTGTCCTAAAACAGGTGAGAGGGGAGGTCAAGACACACAAACACATTTTAATTTCCTTATTTATGTATTTGTTTCTGTCTCATTATTTCGGTTTGAACTTGTCTCAAGCTCATATTGTAACAGAGTGTCACTGCATCGTAGGTGGCCCATTTCTACAACACCATTGACCAGCAGATGATTCCCTCTCAGAGACCTATGATGCTTAGTCTTGCCCTGGCCTTTGAACAGGTCATCATGGTACTGTTGTAATAATTAAGTTTTTTCATAAAAGTCTAATTTTATTTTAAAAAAAGCAACTGAAAGCTGAAGACTTGCGATTGCCTAATTCTTATTTTATGAATGAAAAAGTCAAATATATTTATTATAACAACATACTCAAGTTCTTATTTTGGACTGGAGATGACCTTTATGCTTTTCTTTTTAAGAACCCTCGTTCCCAGTCGAAGGAAGCAGGTGGTAAACTGCAGATTACCTGGGACAACCCCAAAGAGTTGGAAGTTTATATTGCCAAGCTGCAGTCAGCTGCTGAGAAACTCTCTACCGAGAACAGGAAGTTACGCAAATGGCACACTGACTTCATTGACAAGGTTGGAACAAGCTGTTGTTGTTTGGCTTCAGTTGTTTTACTAGATAATTGAATAGATAGGCAGTTAACACAAATTATTTGTTGTACACACATTCTTTTGTAATCATAATCTGAGATTTGTCACTAAAGTCTTCATGTGTATTTGTTTGCACACCTCTGGGTATATTTCTCAGGTGGTGACACTGATGAATGTGGACCTACTGAGACACCAGCAGCGGTGGAAGGATGGCCTTCAGGACCTCCGTACGGGCTTTGCCACTCTGGAGGCTCAGGTATTGATTACAGTCCGCACCATGGGCGACTGGGCCTTTTGCTCGGCAGCGCCACGCTTGTGGAACGGTCTCCCTGACCACCTGAGGGCAACTCAGACACTGAACTCTTTTAAGACTGGCCTAAAAACCTTTTTATTCAGGAAGGCATTTTTACCTTGAGTTAATTTATTGGCAGCTATTACATTCTTATTTTTTTGATTTTTATGGGTTGCTTTATCTATGTTTTAATCGTTTTTATTTGTTTTTACTATATGTGTGGCACTCTGGGATTCTTTGAAGGAAGAGTGCGATAAAAATGAATTGCGTTATCACTATTATTATTACAGTCAGAAGTGTATTTGCCGTCATAGCTTTACAAAACTTTACTTTTTTATATTAATATCAATAAACATTTGTAGAAACCCCCAAGGAGCTCTGTGCTTCCTGTGATTCTCATTATAAATAGGATGGAACAAAATTATTTTAGTGCTTATTACTAAGCTTTTCTCTTCTGGACATACACGAGACGTATAACACATGTTCCTCCTCTTTCCTTGGAAAACTAATGTATGCACGTGTGTTTAGGGCTTCAGGTGTGATGACATGCGGGCATGGCGTCAGCACTGGAACCACCAGCTGTACAAGGCTCTTGAACACCAGTACCAGTCGGGGCTAGAAGCTCTGAACAAGAACCTGCCTGAAATACACATAGACCTCACTTTCAAGTCAGTATTTTCTTATTACATCTCTTTTATCTCTGCCATGTAACTCGTTTTGTGTGGGTTGTCACCTTTTTCTCCCCCTCTCACAGATATTTGGGGGTTTTCCCTCATCTTGAACCACTATTGACTCCAGAATTTCTGCCCCCACCTCTTAATTCTCATACTCTAATACTATTTATTTTCTTGCCTGTCTATTTGCCTCTTTCTTTTCTCTCCAACAACAGCATTGAGTAGTGCAGGTTAAATCTTTTTTTAACCTTTTTTTCCCTTTTTGTAATCAGGCAGGGCCGCTTGCAGTTCCGTCCTCCATTTGAGGAAGTGCGAGCACGCTATTTCAGGGAGATGAAGCGGTTCATCTCAATCCCAAACCAGTTCAAAGGAGTCAGTGCCCAGGGGGAGGAGCTTATCTTCAGCGTCATGATTGATAGAAATGCTTCTGGGTTCCTCACCATATTCAGCAAGGCCGAGGACCTCTTTAGCCGTCTGCAGGCTATACAACACAAGTTCAAGGTGCCTGAACAAAAGATTATTTTGATATCAATAGTGATTATTGTGAGTCAACTGTCCTGTAAAAAGAAACAATTGTATAATTTTAAGAGAAGTTGCTCATTGAAGTTTTGAAATGCTACATGGATTAGTCATGCTTCTCCATATACAGAAGCTCTGTTATTATCGTCAGCATTTCCCCCTTCATATTACCTGTTGACACAGTGAGCACAGCATATTTATGTCCCTTCTGTGTGAAGCCATGCATATCTAAATAGTAGGGGAAAGCCCTCAGTCAACACCAGACATCTCTTTTTGTGTGTGTGTGTGTGTGTGTGTGTGTGTGTGTGTGTGTGTGTGTGTGTGTGTGTGTGTGTGTGTGTGTGTGTGTGTGTGTGTGTGTGTGTGTGTTGTAGGAGTGGGTGGTGCTGGGTCAGGTTGATTTAGAGACGTTAGTGGAAAAGCATCTGAACTCTGTGCAAGACTGGGAAAGAAACTTCAAGGCCCTGAAGGCCAGAGGGAAGGAGTCAGAACGTCTACCCAGGTAATTATCACACGTGAATAACACAAGTAAATATAACAAAGGCATAACTTCTCAACAGAAAAACAAACACAAAATAGAAAAATGTTTAAGAAACAATGTGAAAATATTTTGATATCTAAAAGGCAGTTCCCTTATTAAGAGTGGAAGATTAATAAACATTTTGTATAAGCACAAGCTGGGTCTGCTGAAACTGGTGACAATTCAACAGCATGGGAACGTTTTTTTTGGTAGTCTGCTACGATTCAGCTTTTTCAGATCTCAAGAAGTTCTTCTTTAGTCATTTGTAGCTGTAGCTGGTATTCTGTTTTCCCTACTAGGATTAAGTTGACTTCTTTGGTTCATTTCATGTTAATTGCTCCACAAATACATACATTTACACCATAACAATAGAGTCACAGGCACTGATCCTTTTCTTCCTCTTCTGTCAGCCAGGAGAAGGTAGACTGTATTACAGTCAACTGTGAGCCAGTGAAAGCTGTCATCGATGACCTGATCCAGAGGCTGTTTGACATTCTGCTCTCATCACTCAGGAAGTCCATATATGGTAAAAACAGACAACTCAATTGTCTTTTCACTCCCCCCCACTCATTTAAAGCATTAACATTGCATTGCTATATACTGTTATTAGTTTAATTTACACCAGTCACAAACCAAATCTTTCCCTTTTTCAACTTTCTTTATCTGGGCTTTTTGTTTCAACTTTTGTTTTTCAATCTTTTGGCCCAATGCCATCTCCTTTGGTTTTACTTTCTCTTTCCTTTTCTGTTTCCTTTCCTGTGTGCATTCCATCTTTCTTCTTGTTGTCAGGGCACACCCAGGCCATAGACGGCTTTGTTTCAGAGTCAACGGAGGCCTTGTCCACTCGACCAGAGAGCATGGAGGAGATTGGTGCAGCCAGTGGCAAATATAGACAGATATTTACCCGCAAACCAGAAGTAAGACAAACACACTTCTAAACATCGGCTAGGAAACTTATTTAATGGTGTTAATAATGCTTGAGGTTTGTGCAAATCGTTTTCTTGTCCTCCCTGATTCATCCTTCCAAATCATCAGGATTTTCAACTCCTTTCGCTCCCTGTCAAATAAATGAAAGAATAAAGTCTTTGACATTGTTGCTTTTTTTGTTGACCTTTAAATTATAGTCTTTTCATATCAGTACATAAATCATGGTGGTCACTAATGTCAATAACATGACATGCATTTCTGATATTTTATTTTGATATATATATATACAAACACACACACAATGTCTTGTCATTCTAAATGGCCAAATTGCCAAATGTTTGACATCATATGGAAATAAAAGAAGTAATAATATACTGTATGCATGTGTTTAGATCCTACCTCAGTTCCAGTGTGCTGAGGAGAAGAACCGCTTGCTGAGAGCAGTGGCTGGGGGTGGCCTGGATTCGCTGTCCTCACTGAGGGCCAAGTGGGACAAACTGGAACTTGTCATGGAGAGCCACCAGCTTATGATCAAAGATCAGGTGAGTCACAAACACACACATTTTGATCATTGTTTAAAGCCTTTCTTATCACACATTTTCTTGTAACAAGCAGCTTTTTGAGACGTATCTTCTTCCCTCCTCCTATTTTTCCTCTCCTTTGCCCATTTACCCCAATCACCCGTCCTTACTGTCTCTGGCTGTGCTCTTGGGCTACTTGCTTTCTCTTGCCCTGTTGCTCACTCAGGTGGAAGTGATGCGAAGTAATGCTGCCGGTCGTATCGATGCCTACAGGGCGGATCTGGAGCGGTTTAAGGCCCGCTGGGACCAGCTGAAGCCTAAAGATGAGATGCTTGAGACTGGTGATCATGCTGCCCTTCTTGCGTGCCTCCAGACCATCAGGGACAAGCAGCAAGAGTTCCAGGAGCTAGAGCTTGTGCGCATTAAACTGCTGTAAGTTTTTATTTTAATTTGATATGCTGTATTTATTTATTTTTTCAGGATAGCTGATAAGATGTGGATTGCCTTCATCCTTTTAGAACATGCTGTGGTTAGTTTACATGTGGTTATGCTGTGGCCAGAAAATAGCTTGTAATAATATATTTTTATTTTTTTAAGCTCCTCAGTATTATTACTGATGCAGACCAAATCTAAAATGACAAGAAATACTATATTATTCATAGCCACCTCCCAATTACACTACAATCAGGAACACCTAATGCTCCAGACTAGAACTTCTCCGACTTGCGAAGTTTAATATTCTTCCTACAAGACACCAGGTCACAATCAAAAGAAATAAAAAGTGTGTCTTACACATCATAACTTAATGATTAGTGCCTTTCCTGAATTGCACTTGACAGCACTGCTGGATGAAGTGCCAATCAGACTTGACTTCTCGCCTCTCCTCTCCTCAGTGAGAACTGTGCCTCTTTTGACCTGGGCTCTCCAGATTTCTCAATGGCAGAAAAGACAAAAAGAGACATGGAGGAGTACAGCCAGATATGGGGTCTGTATGAGGAGTGGCAACAAGGCTTTACAGAAAAGGCCCAGGAGGACTGGATCACATTCAGGTAGGTAGGGGGTTAAGTTGAAACCTGCTGTATACGGAACTCAATCTTCTTGGTCACTATTCTGTTTTCAATTGTGCGTTAATATGTACAATTCTGTTGTTTTTCAGGAGTAAGACATATGCGTTTGAAGAATTTCTGTTTGCGTGGCAGGACAGACTTAGGAAGCTGGAGCAGCCGACTGCCATGTCTGTTAAACTGCAAGGCGAAGTGGACAAATACAAGGTAGTAGACAGTAGTGCAGTCGGTGGAATAACATATCATCATCTTCTTTTCAGTCTGAGTATATGTATTTTTAAGGAATATGACTCAAAATACTCGAGCAGGGCTGAAAGTCAATAATGTTTATTACACTCAACAATTCAGCTCTACTTAGAGCCTGCAGGGGTTTTACAATATTAGTCAGTGGAGCATAATGGGAGAGCAATCACCAACATCAAAAGGGTTCTTCTTTTGGTTGAAATACTTTTGTTCAGAAAATGACACGACAATCAGTTTAATGCAATATATTTTGTGTAAGTAAAAGCTTTTCTGTGTGTGGCACTAGAAGAAAAGGTACATGATCACCAAAATCAAAAGGTTTTATTCTCTGGGGACCATAATATGTAGAGCAAATTACATGGTGCTGAAGACATTTTGTATCTTTACCAAACAAAAAGAGAGCATCCGTGTTGGAAAAACTGTCGATGAACGATGAGGATTAAACTCTTATCTTTGACACAGAAATGTACATGAATGTAGATCTCACATCCTTTATTTTCCCAATTTTTATCTGCGTGTCTAGAACATGGTCCCGGTGCTGAAATATGTGCGTGGGGAGCACCTGTCCCAAGACCACTGGTTGGACATGTTCCGTCTGCTTGGCCTTCCAAAAGGGACAACTTTAGAGAGACTCACCTTTAATGACATCCTCGGTGTGGCAAATGCCATCGTAGAAAAGGCCTTGGAGCTTAAGGTTTGTGCACGCACACTTATGCAATTACATACAGGGTTTGGTCTTTTTAAATATGCGACTATGATTTGTCAAAAATTATTAATCTTTATGGTTACGAAAATTACCACAATTTGTGACCAGGGCCACTAGGAGGCAGCAGCAAGTAAGAAATTGCACTTGTATGAGTAGTAGAGGAAAAGCTCATGACCATATACTGTAGGTTACAGACATATTCATATACAGTATATATTTAAGAGTTTGGCATGTAGATGAAATATAAGCATTTCTTGTGTTTTTTAGGAAATCATAATAGACAGCCAACCCTTTTCTTCTCATTTCAATCCAAAGTGTTGCTTTTGATATACTTTACAACGCAAACACTTGTTTACCGTAGTTTTAATTTTTCTTAATTCTTATCAGAATGATTCAGTAATTATATTCAAGAATAATGTATAATTAAACATTTCATCAGGATAATTGTACCATAAAGTTCACATCAGCACATACCAATGTGTTTCTCTCCTCGTTGATTTACAGTGCATGATATTGAATTTCCTGGCATGCCACATCGATATTTTCATGTAATTTGCTCCGGTTTAGGACCTCAACAGTCGTGCTCAGGCAGAGGTGACAATCAGAGAAGCACTGAGGGAGCTGGATTTGTGGGGAGCTGCAGCTACCTTCAACCTCACAGAGTACACAGACAGCAGCCGACGCACTCTCACCCTGATCAAGGACTGGAAGGATATAGTCAACCAGGTAGACACACAAACACACCGAAACAACCATATATGGACTCACACACTGTACATCAGCAAAAAAAAAACACTTACTGCATGATGTCACGCTGAGTTCGGGTAAGTCTTACGCACTGAAGCTTAATAAGCAAAGTTTCAGTTTCAGTTTATTGTAACAGGTTATGGTTTTATTAGCCACACTTGGACCATAATCCACTTGCACAAAGCAGATGGCATCAACCCAAATGAGAATGTTGTGTCACCCTTTTTTATTGATTATATATCTCCACTCACTGCTCTCAGACTACTTGACATGCCTGCCACCAAGGGATTCCTAAGCACCTACCTACTGTTTTGACTAACTTCCAAAAATCTTTTAGCATTTTACACCATCGCAACTTTAATATCCCTGTCATCTGCAGTAACTGGTGACATGATTGCCTTTCTGCACAAAGCCCTCTGCAATAAGAAACCATCCTGTCCCTATTCAGCCAGACCCTGATTTGGTTTACTGTAGTTAATTCATCTTTTCTATGTCAAGATTGTATTGTTTTAAATAATCTGGACTCTATCTTGACCAATAAATCTGGGCGGCCCCGAGATATACGGTACATTTGACGTATATGATATATTGGCACAGTGTCACCCAGGATTTGACTACTTCAATGTTCTTTGTGTCTACGTGAGCCTTGGTTACAGCCGTAAAGTGTAATGCAGGCAGAGAAAAACACATTTAAATGTTAACTTTGATGCACTAAAATATGTACAAAGCAGTTTAACACAACAGTTACAATGTGAGGGCTGAATATTTTCATAATTGTATTGGGGCAAACACAAATAGCTCTGATGTGCTTTTCAGATCTAGTGAATTCATTAATTAAATCTGCAGTTTTTGAACTAAATTAGCTGCCCTGTTTTTAGCACACACTGTTTGTACCTTTTAATCAATATTAGTCACAATTTAGAGCGTAAATTGATACAGAGATGACCGTTCACAATGTTATTAATGATTAACTGTGGCATTTGACACTAGTCAGTCTTCTGTTTTAGCTATTTTGGATGAGGGAGCATGTCCTGCTGATTACACTGGCTACTTTTGAGTTTTAGAATTGATTTTAAGATGCTACTTAACTTCCTTCCTAAACATGTGTGGTTATCTCGTGGACCATAAGATGGTCTGATGTAAGAAAGGTAATACAGAAACAGGTATAAATAACCTGATTACTGAATGATGTAATGTCAGGTTTTTTAGTATTTATATATAAATATAAAGTTGTCCCTTTTCTTCCTCTGACAAAGGTGTGAGCCAAATTGCTGGACTTTGACTAAGCATAATTATGTTTAATGTGATAGTATACAAAAATGAAGTCTGCATGCAGAGCAAGGCTTTTGAAAACCTTGAATTATTAGGAAAAGCTCCTTCAGCTGAATTTCCCTTTTTTTAATTTATTTATTATTTTTTAAATCATTGTTTCAGACAGGTCAATAAAAGCGAACACTTGGTGGCTGGACCCAGAAGGCACGCAAATGTCTTCTAGAAAATGCAGGCATATCTACTGGGACCATTAAACGAATTGTTAAGGATTAGCAAACGTTGGCTTTATCACCACTCTGTGCCCATCCAGGTGGGAGATAACCGCTGTCTGCTGCAGTCTCTGAAAGACTCTCCCTACTACCGCAGCTTCCAAGACAAGGTTAGGTCAAACACATCTATAAATACACTTGTAAAATCTTTACTGCTTCATTTTTAATTTTGGAAAAAGTTAATCTTCCCCAGACTTTCTGTTTATTAAAGATACAGTATGTGTTCACTCGATCAAATTAATTGTTTTGTATTGTTACACGTTTTTAGTTATGAAGCAGCTCTTGCCGATGTTACTATATTTGGTCCATGTGTGTCCAGGTCAGTCTGTGGGAGGTTCGTCTATCAGACCTAGACGAGTACCTGCTGAGTCTGAATGCCATCCAGAGGCGTTGGGTTTATCTAGAGCCCATTTTTGGACGAGGTGCATTGCCCCGGGAGGAAGCCCGCTTCAAACGTGTTGATGAAGACTTCAGGTTGTGTGTGTGTGTGTGTGTGTGTGTGTGTGTGTGTGTGTGTGTGTGTGTGTGTGTGTGTGTGAGTATAAGTTATTGTATCACATCCAGAGAGCTGTCGCTTTGTATTGCAATTCAAATGTAGATCTTTTAAATTTGACCTAGAGATAGCCGGCACATTGCCCTCTCCCATTAACTCCCAGTCTATAATGAAGCTCTATCCATTGTACGTGGAACAACCTCACATTTAACCTTAAAGTTGTCATTTAAACCTCACTCATTGTTTAATTTCATATCCACTGTTATCACATACTGCTTGTAATTGGTTTTCTTGTTCCACAGCACATTGTTTTGTTTTGATTTATTATTATTTTCCGTTAAAACTTTCAGGTTTAGTATGCCTAATATTCAATTTAACAGTAGGATGGTGTGCCTTTTTCTGGGATGAATGGACAAATATAATTTTAAACACTTTCTCTATTTGTGTCACAGGTCCATAATGTCAGACATTCAGAGAGACAACAGAGTTGTTTCTCTGAGCTCAAGGGCTGGCATCAGAAACTCCCTGGTCACCATCCTGGACCAGCTGCAGCGCTGCCAGAAGTCACTCAATGAATTCCTGGAGGTGCACACATCATGCATTTTTCTACGCAAAGACTACATACTGTACTGTATGTGTATAATATCACAACTTTTCTTTATTGTGTGTGGTTGCGCAGGAGAAACGCTCTGCTTTTCCACGGTTCTACTTCATCGGAGATGATGATCTGTTAGAGATTCTTGGTCAGGCAACCAACCCAACTGTCATCCAGTCACATCTCAGGAAACTCTTTGCAGGTCAGAAACCGCTGCTCTGCTCTATGTTCTTGTCTGTTTCGTTTTACTGTGCTCTTTTCTGTTTTTCCACACTGTTATCTTTTTCTCTGCTCTGCTCTCATCCTTGTATCGCTTGTAACTTGGCGTAATCTGTCAGACAGTGAAGATAATCTGTGTGCGTATTACCCATGCAGGCATCCACAGTGTTGTGTTTGATGAGCAGTGCCAGCACATTGTTGCCATGTGCTCTTTGGAAGGAGAAATAGTGCCGCTCAGAAACCTCATTCAGATCTCCAGCCTCGTGGAGGTACATTTGTTTTGCAGATTTTTATGTGAATGTATCTGCAATATGTCGGATGCGGAGTAGAATTGATTAGACACCTTCATGTACAGTATATGTTTATATCAGTGTGTTATAGAGCATTTTGCATTGACTTTTAATGATGGATTGATAACTATACAATCTGTTATATATTAAGAGTTTTATAGGCTGTTGTTATTTGTAGCTCTGTGTGAACTGTTTTCTGTCTTTCTAGGTGTGGCTAAGTGAGCTGTCTGTGGAAATGAAGGAGACTCTGAAGCACCTGCTATATGAATGTTTGTCAGCAGGGAAGAATGGGGTGTTGGACCCCTTATGCTTCCCATCACAGGTACACACACACTTTTTATACAACCCACAATACTGTTAAAGTTGAGATCCAAGACCACATACGTATGTCAGTAATATGTGGCCCAGGATATAAAAAAATCCTCTTAATTATGCTGAAGTATCTGAACTTTCTTGTTTTTGGTTTAGATTCTGTGTCTGGCTGAGCAAATCCAGTTTACTGACGATGTGGAAAGAGCCCTAAAAGAGCAACATTTGCATCAGTTGGAGCTGGAACTTAATGCCAAATTAGAACATTACACTACAGTGGAAACCAGCTCTGACGATCAGGCTAATGCAGGTAATTCTGTGTTTGTGTTTGTGTGTAGCATTGGTTAATTATTTTGCGTCAGTTTCAGACTGTTGTAACTTTAATGTACTGACTTTACAGCTTGTTGTTCAAGTTGCTCATGTGGATCTGTCGTGATCTGTTTCGGTCCACTCCCATCTTTTCACTGACTTCATATGTGACCATGCTGCTATTTAAAATGTACTTCACATTTAAGTCTGAACACACCCTGAGTAGGCAATTGTATACTAACATGTTAGCCATAGCAACTTTAATAGGTAGTAATACTAGTGCAGTTCAAAACATGCCTGTTTAGAAGAGACCAGTATAGCTACTTGCAGTTTTCCCAAGAACCTCTTCACATACTTGACACAGCACTTCCTCGGGTCCTGAGCGATACACTTTACAAATGTGAAGTCGATCGGATGACGGGTTCCCTAGAAAATCACTAATACATCTCTGTTCTGTCCGTCAGGTTTCTCTTTCTCTTATCTGTTCTTGAATGTACTTTATCGAGCCACGCAGAACAAGCTGTACCCAGCATGCCATTCAATAGTGTAACAGTCAATAGGGGTCCCCTCTCACACCGCACTGCTGTTAGATATGTCCCGTAGATTGCTTGTTTATTCAAAGCGTACTATTGATAGCAAACATCATGCGCTCTTAGGTCCTCAGCAATAAGAATGTAGATTGTAGATTGGATCAACCGTTCTCGAGATATGTGAAGAACACATACTGTATACACACATGCATATACAGACAATGATTATGCATCTTCCTGTGCTGGTAATGTTAAACTCTGATCATTATCAGAGATTATCCCCAAAATTGAGGGGACAAAACAAAACAACTTCTGACACGTGAGACTGATCCAAACCCAGACAGGAGAAGCTGAAAGCCGTGCTTTACTGACGTGTTTTTGTCAAGAGATCATTGAAGGTTTTGCCATGTTCGTAGCATTTCTAATGATGACAGGAGGTTTTCCTGCTCTTTTATCCCAATTTTCAAACCTCTTGTTTTTTCAAAGGATTGAGCTCTGATCAAAATCATGGGTTGTTACTTAGGCCAGAGAGATTGATGCCAAATGACTGCTCTGGTGTAAATCTCTTGATAGCCAGACAGACACAGGAGGCTGCAGAGGGGCAGCACCCTTTCAAGCTGCAGATACACTAGCTGGCAGGCTAATTTAATGTCTGGGGGCTGAGTATATGGCTACATAAAACATGACAGCTGAGTTTTTTTCACAGAACTTGAATTCATAAAAAAGGGCTTTTAAATTTAAATCAACGTTTCTTATTCATGCATGAGATGAAAAGCTCTTTCATAACCCTGGTAGTGGCATCCTTTCACGGTACATTGCTGCAAAATTCAAAATTTCTGTGTCATGAAAATGTATTTGAAAACAGTGCTTGTTTCAATTCCACAAAGTGTTACTAAAGCCAATTTTTCTCATCAGTTACTTAGTTTTATATTTTGTATTTGATTAAATATCGAATATTTCAGCACAGTGCTGCGTTGGACGTTGTCATACTTGCAAATAATATGATTCATTTTGTGACGGTTTTACATTCAAATCTCTACCATCAATACACATAGAAATAGAACCCATTTCCATGATAACATCTCATCAAATTACTGGCTCTCTAAAACAACCAGGTAGGCTAAAGAGGCTTTGGAGTGGCACTACTGATTAAAGTAGCTAAAGTAATGGCAAGAAAGATAATTTAATTACCCAGTCCACATAAATGGGCTATAAACCCAGGTGGGGAGTGAGAGTGATCTCCTCTGACATTGGCCTCTGGCATAGAGATGAGACAAGATGGTGTTCATTTGGCTACTTCCAGCCATTTTTATGTATGCAGAGGTTGGTGATATTGACTTTCCAGAATATCAATATGGCTATATTCATGTCATAACAAAGTTTCCCTCTCTAAATTGTTGGTTGTTTACACAGTGAGGGGTCATGTTTATTCTTCTCACTAATCGATTATATTCTGCATTTTTACTTGAAGCAGCTTTTCTTACAGCTGTCAAACACGACTGTTTTATGGTAACAAAAAGGCCATTGACATTCTGTCTGCTTACAATAAAAGACTCCCAATTATTCGCAGCAAAACGAGCGGCCTGTTGGGATTACCGAATGCTTTGGAGTTAATATTCAGCTCAGAACACTGGATAAAGTAGTGATTAGTTTTTTAAACCCAATGTTAATATGATTCTTACATAGTTAATGTAATTGTTTACAGAAAGGGAGGTAGATACATTGAATGTAAAGTTGTTGCTTTAAACCAGGGGTCGGCAACCCGCGGCTCCGGAGCCGCATGCGGCTCTTTAGCCCATCTGTTGCGGCTACACAAATTACCCTCATTTATAATCTACCAACTCTACTGACCTGATGTCCATGTCTTACAGAGTCCAGTGTCCTGCAGCTGAAACTGAAGGCCTTGATTCTGGATATTATTCACAACATCAGTGTGGTGAAGCAACTTAACCAGGCAGGCGTGACCAGCCCTGATGTCTGGGCTTGGAAGAGGCAACTTCGCTTCTACATGGGCACAGACAAATGCTGCCTCATACATATGGTGGATGCACAATTCAGCTACACATATGAATACCAGGTGTGTTGACATGCAGATAGAAGTTTGATGCACTCTTCCATCAAAATGGACCAAATGGACACAAAAATGACACTTATGTTTCTTGGCCTGCAGTTAACCTTTTTAAATTATTTCTGATCATTCAGACTATACAATATAACAAATAAAATTATATATATAAAAATAAAAATATTATTTTGTACCTTCAGGGGGCACTGTTTATGCAGAGATGAGAATGAACTGAAGATGCCTTGCTTCATTTCCCCTCTGCAGTTCCTCTAAAATAACATAAGCTAGACTGTCTCACTCGTTTTCATTTTCTTTGCCTGTTCTGCATTTGTTTTTCATTCCTTTTTAATCCATCATCTGTCTCTTTGCCATTATCCTCTGCGGCCCTTCCATCATTCCCTCACTCCCCATATCTAACTTCAGTCTGGCTATCTCACTGTGTTTCTGTCTTTATTGCTCACTTTTTTCACCCTCCCTCTCCTGTCTCCCAGGGCAATGCGGCTAAGCTGGTGCACACTCCACTGACTGATAAGTGTTACCTGACTCTGACCCAGGCCATGAAGATGGGACTTGGGGGGAACCCCTATGGGCCCGCTGGCACTGGCAAGACCGAGTCGGTCAAAGCCTTGGGTGGGCTGTTCGGACGCCAAGTGCTGGTATTCAACTGTGATGAGGTATAAAGATGCTTGGTTTTTAACGTGTTCGCTAAAACTTCATATTGGTGATCATAATACTGAGAGCAACACACGTATGCAATGAGCATGTCTGACCACACAGACAAGCACACGCAAAACAAGACTGGTTATTGAGAATGTGTCTGTTTTTCAGGGTATTGATGTGAAGTCAATGGGACGAATCTTTGTGGGCTTGGTGAAGTGTGGAGCATGGGGCTGCTTTGACGAGTTTAACCGCTTAGAGGAAGCGGTGTTGTCTGCAGTTTCTATGCAGATTCAGGCCATTCAAGACTCTCTTAAACATCACAAAAACACATGTGATCTGCTGGGGAAGGAGGTTTGTAAATAGGAGAAGATGCAGACAAACACACTGATATTTCCAAGTACTGATGCACACATACTGAACACAGTGCACGTTTTTAGTCTGTCAATAAATCTGTTGTTTATTTATCCATTGTGGAAGAGTCAATCATAAAGCAATCAAGGAAACTACATTCATATTATATATGAGAATAATGTTTCCTACTTCTCTTCATCTTTTAGGTGGAATTGGACCCAAACTCTGGAGTGTTTATCACATTAAACCCGGCAGGAAAAGGCTATGGAGGCAGACAGAAGCTTCCAGACAACCTAAAGCAGTTGTTCAGGCCTGTGGCTATGAGCAGGCCAGACAATGAGCTCATTGCTGAGGTCATCCTCTATTCTGAGGGCTTCAAAAATGGAGAAATGCTAGGGCAAAAACTAGTTGCAATCTTCAACCTGGCCAGGTAGAAATGATTTAGTTCAGTCTTTTTTTCAGTTAGGTTGGATACAGTGGGAAATTAAATCTATTGCAAGTTAAATAATCATCAGAGAACTAATTATACAGTATGTGTAACTTGTCTCATCAATCTTGTTATCAGTGTTCACTAAATGTTTTCTTTTTGTATTCCAAATCATAATCTGGGTGTTATATTTACTTAATATGTCTTACTCTGCCACCAGAGTCTATTGCAGTATATTGATTTTGAGGATAAGTTACGCTCTACCTCCCTCCCCTTAGCACTACAGCCGGTACTACAGTCAATTCAGACTGTGTGAATATGTGTGAAAATGTCCCTTTATGTGTGCGTCCAGGGAGCTGTTGACTCCCCAGCAGCACTATGACTGGGGCTTGCGTGCTCTGAAGACCGTGCTGAAGGCCTGTGGCAGTCTGCTGCAGCAACAGAGGAGGAGTCTTGACAAGGACAAGAGTAAGACCCCCTCTGGCTATTTTTTGTTATTTTAAGGTACAATATTGCTGTGAGGCTTTTTTTCAATAGTGAAGAGTGACAGGAAAGTTTGGAGAAAGCAGGTGGCTTTTTGACCATTACCTCGAGTCACATTCATTGCCGCCAAAAGAACGCAGTACCACAATGCAACACATATAGATGCAAACATGTATCAATGGAGAGTGTATTTGACAAATCGTGCTAATGCAGAGTAATATGATTTATTGCAGGACCTACAACCACATTTAAGGGCTATAAACAAGACACCAGATAACTGGTATCTTCTTCTTGCCTGAAGTTGAATTTGTGCTATGGACCATGGATGAAAATGAAAACATGATCTCATCCCTCCATGACATACTTGAATTATCCTGCTCAAAGGCTTACTGGAAAATGACATCAGTGTCAAAATAAACGTAGTGTTCCCAAACTATGTAATTGTGAGACGTTTTCTAAATTACCTCACACCTAGCGGCCGTCATACTGTATACACTGATGTGATATGTCTGCAGTAAGCCAATACTGGCTGACATATTGGCCAATACTAGATCTACTAAGAAACGTAATGTTCTCAGTGAATCGATCCTTTTGACTGCATAAAGCACCAGCAGAATACACCATCAATACATATTTGAGCAACCATTCTCCACAATTTAACTAATGCATTTGCAAAGTGTCCCAGTAAAAATGCATTCTATATTTAGTTCTTGTAAGGTTTAGGGTACAGAGAATATTTACATTCTCACTGTTATTTGAAATGAAGGTATAGATCTTTGCTGTAATATGGAGTAAAAACATTTTTGCAGCGTTACTTATCACACTTCATGGGTCAGGAGTCTTCTATTGTCAGTATTGACAACTGATAATGAGAGCCACTCAAAATTACATGGTCTGGCATGTTTTCATTGCTCAAAATGAAAATGTATTCATACTTCAGAGGTATATCGTCATGAAGTAGAAGTCACGACAGACTAAATGGCCGTTTTACATGCAGAAGTGGTTTAATCAGTCTAAGCGGTGAAAAAGGGATATTGCCATTTTGTGTTATTTTTTACTGCAATACAGATATCTAAATGATGGCATTGCAGTTATGTGATTGCCAGACACCTGATTCTTCTAGCTTGTGAAAGCCTGCTCAAAAGATTAGAAATAATTGTACCCCAAAGGCAGAATAATCATTACCATAGTGTCATGTAATGAAGATTTTCAACATATCAACATTTATTGTCTACATGTAATTTTTCTTAAATTCACACATTTATTATATACCAGTACTGTGAAGTACTAAACATGTTGCACTGATCATAAGCTTCTGCCCTGAAAGATAGACATTTGTTGAGCTGATGAAAGGGATTGGAGGATAAGGTGATAGAAGTGATAACTTGGCTGGTTTGGAAACGCTTATCCTGTACACAGGGTCACGCTGCAAAATGTTTGTACATGAGTGTACATCAAAAGACTCTGTTGACCAGCACTTTTGCTGACCACCTGCTGTTGTCCCTGCCCTCTAAAATCTCTAATACTGATATACTTTCTATTGAACTTTACTCCAGATGGCCCCCTTTAAAAGTTTTCTTCCCTTGGGCTTTTCCCTTGTCAGTACTTTTGTCTCCTTTCTCTGGTTCCCAAACACATCAGAGTTGTGTTGTTTGCCTCTTCAGTTCCTCCTCACCACACCTGCTTCCCCTCCCTTCTGACCACTTGTTTTACTCTCTCTCTGATACTGGCTGTCGATATCGCTCTCCACCCACTTGTTCTCACTTGCTGCTCTCCGTTCCTCACCCCCATCGCTCTTTCATGCCTCTGCTTTTCAATTCTTCCCCCACTCACTCTCTTTTCATTTCCTCTGCCTTTACGTGAACCCATTCTCTCTTTTTCAAATTCTTCTGATCCACCAGCCTTCATCTGACCGAAAGACAACACACACACACACGCACACACACACACACACACACACACACACACACACACACACACACACACACACACACACACCACATGCTCCCCTGTCTGCCGTTGAGTCCCCACGGTTTTCTTGTGCTGTCTCTGTGAGTAGTCTGGCCAAGTGTTCCTCTCTGCTGTGAGAAAAAACACCACAATTGTATCCGTAGGGAAGGCCAGCCTCTTTGGAGAAGAGAACATAAGTATTGACAAACTCCTAAATCATTACAGGCTTTGGTAATTAGCACATTTATAACAGGGGGCATGTGCAGGAGCAAAAGAATAATGACTATACAAGTTAACTGTCATAACCTGATGTTGTTGTGTTCTTCTACATGGAGCCTTTGCTTCTCTTTCTGCATATTGTCTTTTTTCATCAGTAATTAGAGATTTCATAGTTTTAATCCTATTTTTTTCAGATCTGAATGATGAGTACATCTTTTCTGTCTCCCTGCAGTTCAGGAGAGTAGTCTGGTGGTGCAGGCATTGAGACTGAACACCATGTCCAAACTGACGTTTGCCGATATCTCCCGGTTTGATGCTCTGGTCAAAGATGTCTTCTCTGGGGTTATTTTCACCGATGTGGAGGACCAGATACTAATGCATGCATTGGAGCAAGTCTTCACAGAGGCACGGATGGAACTTATACCTAGCCAGGTGTGTGTGTGTATAAAGACATCTATTAATTAGTAGACTAAACTAATATTATTATCATGATGCATGATGTGACCTGGTCCTTGACCAGTGTTTGGGATCACTATATACAGCAAAAAGGCTTTAACACTGAGACACAGCAGATGGATAGTTTGTGAAGAAGACGTTGAAGAAATCCAATATTAATTGATGATTTGTTTTGTCCTTCTCTTTACTTCCAGCTAAAGAAGGCATTGGAGCTGAATGAACAGCTGAGACAACGCATGGGCGTAGTCATCGTAGGGCCAAGTGGAGCAGGAAAGTCTACTCTCTGGAGGATGCTGAGGGCTGCACTCAGCAAGACAGGCAAAGTGGTGAGTAAGAGACTCTGCCTCCCTGGATTTTTTTACAGCAAGGCATACTGTAATCTAATTTAATATGAAACTTAAAAAGCATTCAAAATGCCGTAAATGTACATATTATTGAGTATTTAGAAGAGTATGAAAAGCAATTATTTAAGATTATGGGTCAGTTACACTTTTTTTCTCCAATTTCCAATCTTGTGTGCCATCTTCAACGAATGCTGTATTTTTGCAGGTGAAGCAGTACACAATGAATCCGAAGGCCATGCCCAGACAACAGCTGCTGGGACATATAGACATGGACACCAGAGAATGGTCTGATGGCGTCCTCACACATAGTGCCAGGAATGTGGTCAGAGAACCACAGGGTAAGAAAGAGACAAATAGCTCACAGGTGTCTACATTAACTGGAAAAGTTCAAATTGACCAGTGAACTTTACTGGGAATGGATACAATTAGCCTGAAGTGGTCTACATTTGTTATACTGCACTGTGTATCGAGAGTGTATATCTATTCTACAGTATATGTATTTTTGTATTTTCTAGGGGTGAGTTCATGGATTGTGTGCGACGGTGACATCGACCCGGAGTGGATTGAGAGTTTGAACTCTGTGCTTGATGATAACCGGCTGTTAACCATGCCGAGTGGAGAACGCATCCAGTTCGGACCCGATGTTAACTTCCTTTTCGAGACTCATGACCTTACCTGTGCCTCACCAGCCACCATATCCCGCATGGGAATGATTTTTCTCAGGTCAGTGAGCCTCTACAGACAGAGTTTCAAGTGCACCAAATTCCATTTTATTTAACTGGCCTGCCTCACTGTTTTTACCTCCCCCTTTTCCGACTAATAACTTTAGCGACGAGGACATTGATGTGGGGGCCTTGCTTAAATCGTGGTTGAGGGGTCAGCCAGAGGACTGTTGCACTAACCTGGAAAACTGGCTGGGAGACTACTTCCAACGAGCCCTGGACTGGGTCATCAAACAGGTACACTTTGCCTTTTCCTACTTCTGCACACTGGCCCCAAAACAGTCAAACTGTGTCATTGTGCTGAATTTTAAAACACTTTCTGAATTAAATGAATAAATGACATCAATATAAACTGACCAATAATTGATGTAATTGCTGACATTATAAGAGTGTAATGAGTTCACAAAAAACTCTCAGCTATCATATCCTGTGAAAACACTGTATTTCTCTTGTTTTTACCACATTTATCATTCATTTAATTCAGCTTTTAATTTAAATTGTATATACCCTTCTCTTCTTCTCATCTTTCATCAGAATGACTTTGTGGTGGAGACTAGTATGGTGGGTACAGTCTTCAATGGTCTGTCACACCTAAGTGCTGTCACAGAGAGAGGTCAGTTCATCGTTGGTCTTCTTAGAGGTTTGGGAGGAAACCTCAACCTCAAAACAAGACAGGAGTTTGCCAAAGAGGTGAGGACTCCTGAGTCTTTTGCATGGGCAGATGCTGACCATAAGAACAGCTTAGTTTTAGTATTGAAATTGTATTCATGGCTAAAACTTCAAGACTTGTTTCTTACATTAAGTGTTCTCAGCTTTTACTGATAAAAAAAAAATAGAGGGATGAGTCATCCTTTAAGTACTTACACAAGATATGCACCTGGTGTGGAACGTCTGTAATGCTACTACTCAGAAAGATCAGTCCTGGTCTGAATGTTTTCCCTTATTTTTTTGTACTCCTGTAGTTGCTGAGCTGGGCCAGGGAAAGCCCACCAGACCCCAAAAAACCACTAGATACCTACTATGACTCTGACAGCGGCCATCTCGCAGCCTATGTATTCCATCGTCCCGAGGGTCTCTCACTGGAACAGCTCTCTCATGCACACACACTACCTGTTATTGAGACTCCCGACATGCAAAGAGGTCTGCACTGCTTCTCCCCATGGCTCACAGCTCTGCACAGGCAGCCCTTCATGGTGGTTGGGCCCGAGGGCTGCGGAAAAGGGTAACTACAAACACATGCAGAGATGCATGTGCACACACTGCACAAGCATTTGTAAACAGTAATCATACAGAGGAGGCATTTGCACAACACACTTGTCATATTATGCTAATGAAAACGCAGTGTGCTGTGCTTCTAAATATATGCACAATCCCAAAATTGAACACAAATTTGAATCAAAACACAGAAAGACAGACTTTTTGAAAACGGCCATTAAAATGTACTGAACTCATCACACTGACATGATTGCTGAGTAACTTTTACATTATCTCACGTTCACTCATTTACGCTACTGATGACGACAAAAAAATTTCCCCTTGGGGATTAATAAAGTATATATTCATTCATTTTCATTCATTCATTCATTTTAACAGCATTGTCGTGATCGTTTCATATAATTTATGAAGTGGCAGTCTCTGTAAATAGTTTTAACAGACACTGTTCTCGGCAAACCTCCTGTTGGTCTGCTTGTAGAAAAAGGGTTAGTGAAGTCACAGTGGAAGGATTATGGATTGTGAGGCGGAGGCTGTCAAATGTGCATACTCAAAGATGGTACGAGCCCATGATCAACACTGATATCAAAGCTCCTTTAATTCAAGACTTGACCTTTCGTGTAAAGGCGCTGACAATGCAGAATAAGAATCAGATCTGCATAGTGCATGTGTGTGTGATGTATGTGCTCTGGCAGGTGTATCAGGACACATAGAGTCGTTGCCTCAAGAGTAACTGCTTCCCTCCCCAAGGGTTTGAGGAACAAGGCTCACTAAGTGTGCCTTTTACACTCCAGTTTAGTCTCACTCAATGTCTCCTGTTCTTGTCTTCTTGTCTTCACTCTCGTCTGAAAGGTCACTGTTGCAATGAGGCACAGAGTTTGTCAGCTTACTCTACTAATAAAATAAATTCTCATTAATTTACACACACATACACTAGACAGATCATGCATGCATAAGCATGTACATCATTTACTTTCCAATTATTTCCTCTTTCTGTAGGCACCCTAAGAAATGTCTTTTTGCCTTTGGGTTTATTCTGATAAACATTGTTCTCTAGATCCCAAGTGACCCTCTTGTTAAATACAGCACAACACTCATTTCTTCCTCTCATAATTTCCTGCGGTCAGGGCACCATTCTAAGCACATGTGACATGTATAAGAGTCATGGCATTTAGAAATTGGGTGACGTTGTTAGGCCCTGTCCACATCTTCTAAAGAATAAGTTCCTGTGTGTTTCTTGACCTTTTTTCTCTATATTATTTTCTGTCAAGGATGCTTCTGCGTTACGCCTTCTCTCGGCTGCGGTCCACCCAAGTTGCCGTGGTTCACTGCAGTGCCCAGACCTCATCTCGCCATGTGCTCCAGAAGCTTGGTCAGACCTGCCTGTTGCTCAGCTCAAACACCGGTCGAGTCTTTAGACCCAAAGACTGTGAGAACCTGGTGCTCTACCTAAAAGGCATCAACCTACCCAAACCTGACAAATGGGGGACCAGCAACCTCACTGCCTTCCTGCAACAGGTAGAGAGGACACATGAAGAAAAAACATACACATAAGTTACTAAAGTAGTGACTGAAGGATGGTTCTCTCTCTCTCTCTCTCTCTCTCTCTCTCTCTCTCTCTCTCTCTCTCTCTCTCTCTCTCTCTCTCTATCTTTCTCTCTGTCTCTCTCTCTCTTTCTCTCTCTCTCTCTCTCTATCTTTCTCTCTGTCTCTCTCTCTCTTTCTCTCTCTCTCTCTCTCTCTTTCTCTCTCTCTCTCTCTTTCTCTCTCTCCCCTCAAGGTTTTGACATATAAGGGATTCTATGATGAAAATTTGGAGTGGGTGAGTCTTGAGAACATCCAAGTGGTGGCCTCCATGTCAACAGGGGGTGCTGTAGGGAGCCATTCACTCACCTCTCGCTTCTCATCTATTGTACGTGTCTGCACTATAGAGTAAGTATGATGCAAATGTACTTTTCACATTACTTGACACATTTCCAAACAGCCTGCAATTACATTATGTATTTGCGTACATGCCCTCTAAAAAATGTTTCCAACATTATCAACATTATCATTATCATTATCATCATCCATCATATCTCTGTTTCACTGTTGGTCTCCTCTAACTCTGACCCCCTCTCTTTTTCCATCATACATCTGTTTCTCTGCCTCTTTGCCTCTGCCTTTAGCTATCCAGATAAGGAGCAGCTGCAGACTATCTACTCGGCATATCTGCAGCCAGTTCTCCAGCATAGCCTGGGCAGCCAGGCATCCTGGGCCAGCACAGGGAAAACTCACCAGCTGTCTGGTTCTCTTGTGCAGCTCTATGAACAGGTATTGACTTGGGCAGGATGTCCGTTCATGTTCACATTTTATTTTTAGTAACCTAGAGACCTGAGATATTGAACGTATGAATTTAAGCATATCTGGCTCCTTTATTTAACTTCAGGACATTACTGTGTATCACACTTAGTGCAAGTAACAATTGTCAAAGAATTTATTATGTGACAATTTCAAGTAATACTTTTCTCTCATGGGTCAGGTTAGGTGAGAGGGTAGTTTCAACAGAACTGCAATATACTACTGAATTAAAAATACTTTAATACTTTAACTCACAAGCTACAGTGTCAGTGAATGAAGCTCCATATGACTAGTTCAAAGTTGAACTATGATATATATATATATATATATATATATATATATATATATATATATATATATATATATATATATATATATACCTATGTGTGTATCTTTATGACACATACATTAACATCTAGCATCACAAGTTGTCTGCCATCCATAGTTGCAACTTTGAACTAGCTTAATTTACTATTAGCATATTTTCAATTCCCAATTAATTTCGTCCTTCAGATATGTATGGATCATCTATCTCCTTATTGATTTCTACTTTCAGGTGAAAGCCAAGTTTACAGTGGATGACCACAGCCACTACCTATTTACCCCCTGCATCCTCACAGAATGGGTCCTCAGCCTGCTGCGGTATGACCTCACTGCAGGTAAATAAACACACATCCAAGAATGCACATATATGAATAGGTGTCTGAGTCTATTAATATGTTAAAAAGTGTCTGAGCATTTTTTTGACAGGAATAATATTGATTTTATAACTAGAGACACTCAAACCTTCTCTAAGCTAGGGAACACATGTAAACCTCCACTGGGACCAATACATTCAGAGCCACTAACGTATGCAAACAAAAGACGAAGGTTTGAATGACCAATGGATTATCTACAAAATCCTTAGAGTCTTCAAGTAGAATAATGTTTCTGCCGCTTAGGAGAAACATTTGTTTCTTGTCAATATTCTTTTAGCTCAGAGCGACTGTCTCCAACTTTCATCCTTTTCTTCATTAGATCTCTCCTCTCTTTCCTCACTTGCTCTCTGTCACTCGTCTCTCCCCCCCTCTTTTATCATCCTCTCCCTTTGCTGTCCTTTCATCTCTCCTTCTGTCACTCTTTCTCTCCTTCTGCTTTATTTTCCCTGCTGTGATAGTGAGTCCAATCATTTATTTTAATTAAACACGTCAGCAGACAAACTTCTGTTTTCCAATGCTCATCATTTTTAACGTACTCTTGCCTTCTTCCTCCCTCTTTTCGCCTCTTGCTGCTTACTTTTCCTCTGGTATGTAAAAAATCCTTCTTCATCTTTATTCTGTGACTGTGTTGTTGTGTGTGGTTTGAGTGTGCATGTGACCACAATATATATTAACAGCACATCATAACCACTCTCATAACATCGTTTCTGGCTGCAGCAGGCAGCTGTTTTCAGCAAAAAAGCATCAAAATAGTCCACTGTGCACTTCCGGCTAGCACCAAAGACAGACACAGTGGAACATTAACAGTTAAAGAGTCAATTTTTTTTTAGGGTGTACAGTACATTGGATTTAAATTTGCCGTATGATCAGAAATATGTATCCAGACGAAACCTTATGTAGCTCTGCAGTTGCTGGATGCATTATTATGTAAGACATTTTTTCCCAAATCAATATAAGGTGATGATATTTTAAAGTTGTGTTCGCAACTTGTTTATGGTCATTAAAGGTCATTTAGAAAAAGGGTTGCCTTGCCATTGGTTGTCCACCAAAGACCAGGGACAAGTTCTACAACTCTAGGGTTGTGATTCTTTTACAACCAAAGTGGGGGGACCTCAGACATTAGATGATTAGATCTAAGGATCCTAAATCTACTGCAAATCTCAGAGACAAGAATAAATGTATTAATCAGAGCACTCACATAACACTACCCTAAAATTAGCTGTGGGAGGCATGTAGAAGCATCTGTTTGTGGCACTAAACCAGCTGTTTGCAGCTTGCGTCTCCCCTCTCTCGTTGACTGTGGCTTCACTTCCCTGCCGTTTCTCTTCTGTCTGTGCATTGCTACAATTTTGGAAAATGACATCTCAGGCTATTTAGCGCTATTGATTCCTCTGAACATCGTCGATCCCCAAGATCATCATCTATCGGCACAACCCTTGTGTTATTTTAAATTATTATTATCAAAGTCAACCTTTGCAGAGAGAATTGGGTTAGAGTTGGACCTTACAGCTGCATCATTTCAAAGAAATAATCATCCTGGAAGTGCTTTTTTTCTAGGCGGACCTGAAACCTTTCAATTTTTTTCTGTGTGTCATCTTTATTTACTCTTAACCAGTAACATATAGACTGATATTAACACATCTGAACAAAATCTCACATGTGTACCTTTTATTCAGATAGCCCTGGTGGTTGCAGAGATACACTTTTAGTTTGGGTATGCAATTTTCGAGGAAAGGGCCTAAAAATAGGTTGGTGTTCTATTGGTTAAAATAAATGTTTCTGGTGTGTCAACCGTGTCTTTGCTTGACTCTTTTTTCAGTATGACAGACAGTGTTGTAGCCGGTGGCCTACGAGACCTCAATTATGGCCTGTCCCTGTAGCACGCTTTTAAAAAATCTTTTTGTTCTTAGGGGATTTGGGTTAATTCCTGGAAGTGCTTTTGTCATGCCTAATTTCACCCAAAATAGCCCTTTTACTCATGTTGAGGCCTGAGTCACAGTGTAAATACTGTGCTTGTGTCTGTCCTTTTTTAAACTTAAACTACAACGAAATACTTCAAAATACTCATTGTTTTATGATGTTTACAATTATTTCCCAGCTAAATCACAATAAGTGTTTACTCTTTGTGTGAATGTTCTATCAAAGTTCTGATTAGTAACGCATTTAAAACGAAATCTCATGAGCAAATAGCATGTACATGGCCTGTTGGATATTAATACTAATTCAAATATGTGTTTGTGTGCACATGTCATGTATTCCCTTTTAGCGCAATCTAATGTGACAGACAGCGTGTTGGAGGTGGTAGCATATGAGGCCAGGAGGCTGTTCAGAGACCGACTAGTTTCCTCCAAAGACCTTCACGCCTTTGATAGCATCCTCTCCTCCATCATACGGGGAGACTGGGGCTCGGATGGTCTCGACAACATGGCTGGTATGAAATAGCTTTATTTTTGCTGACACACACACCTTGGATGGGATCACACACAAAAAAAACTGTTTGCAGGCTCCAATGGATTCCATAGCCAAACATCAAGGCAAAGCAGGAAAACATCCATTACAGAAGGAGTACTTGATGCAATTCATGCCAACAGTTTCAGGCTGCCACTCATGCCTGAATGAAAGCTTTGCTAGCCTCTGTTCTTTGACAGCTCTGCATTTAGGTCTGTTTGCTTACTTTAAACCAGCAATTTTTTTTTAATTTGGTTTGACTGCTTCACACCACTTACATTTGTAAACAAAAATATTTCTTATTCACTGATCAAAAATATAGTGTTACCAGTTGTAATACCATTTTAATTCCTTGGTTGTAGCAGGGGTGAGATGTTGGCAACTGGTTTTAAATGCTGGTTGGATCTGGCAAGACTCCAATAGTATATACTGTGCTCAGTAATAATCTGTACAGCAGTACTAGAAATATGTGACACATGCTGGCATGAGCAAGCGATAGACAATTTTCTTTATGCAAATGCATATTGGAAGCCGGCATAAAAAGACATGCCGGTTCAACTCAGAGAGGTGTTCGAGACCAGGTCCCGGCTGCTAAATATATACAATGACCAATCTATAACCAAGGCCCTTAGTACTGTTGAATGAAGGCCTGCAGTGCTGGCAGTTAAAAGGATACCTTGTTTTTGTATCACATCAACACATCTAAAGCATGCATTCAGCGTCATACCAAGTACCAATTCAAAAGTTCAAACTCAACATTAATGGAGGAGCATACTAAAAACACCAGTGCTCAGATACAAAGAGACATAAAACTGCAATATCCCAGAAGGTGGCACCTTGTAATGATTGCAAGTGCAATAGCTTTTTTTTCTTGAACATCCCTTCATCTGTTTGCCCTTCTAGGCATTGCACAGATTGCTGGGTTTAAACGCAAGCAGTCTGCATGTATGTCTAACCCGGGAGAGAGTATCAGTTAAAGGCTGGTGCTTTGTGAAATGAGTGAGAAATGCCTCTTCCAGATTATAGCCAAAAGTGCAGACCGCCTGCAAAACAAACACCTGCCTGCTTCTCTCGAACATCTGCTATGTAATCTGTGGGATCTAAAAAGATATAAAATATCCTATTGCACAGGTTGAACATTCAAACACACATTTGATCTCATTGTCACATGTAGCTGAATGGAGTTTCTTTTTATGACAGTACTTGCCTCTATATTGCTCATTTTGTGTGTATTTGGTCTCACCTCTGAAGACAGTCTTTATGTAATTTGATGTACACATATGCGTGTGTGTTATTAACCGTCTGTAACATTTCCCCTGTGTGCAGATGGCTTTTATGTGACGTGGGGAGCCTCTGAAGGGGCTGTGATGGCTCCAGGCCAGTCTCTACCTCCTCATGGTAAACAACTGGGATGTCTGGATTCTGCTGACCTGAAACAAGTTATACAAAAGGTACACAGCGAGAAACTTGTGGTGTGGTGTATGCGGTTAGTGCTGTTGGATTAAGTATGTGTTTACTGCTTTTACCTTTGTTCCTCAGTCTTGTGGTTGTGTTTCTTTGTCTTTGTGATCATATTTTTATTTCATTGTTTTTGTTGGGATGTCTGTGATGCAGCTCCTCACCTGTGTGTCCCCATTTCCTTCCTCTAGGGAGTAGTGCTGTACAGCCGTGATAACAGAGAGTTGGATCTTCTCCTGTTCTGGGAAGTGTGTGACTTTGTGTCCAGGGTGGATCGGGTCCTAAGCCGACCCGGTGGCTCTCTGCTTCTGGCAGGCCGGAGTGGAGTGGGTCGGCACACGGCCACGTACCTGGTGGCACACATGCATGGATACACATTGTTCACGCCCAAAGTCTCCCGTGGTTATAGTCTTAAGCATTTCAGCAATGACCTCAAGACGGTAAGAGTGCATTACCATTTTTTATTCACTCAATTGTTTCACCTAAAGTACCAACTAAAACATAAATTCACAGCTAGCTTGCTAAAGGAACGTTGGTGTCAATATACCTGTGGTGTGTCATGTTTATATGTATATTAAACATATATTGTACGTGTATGCATACTTTATACATGTAGGTGATGCAGCTAGCAGGTCTGGACGGCCAACAGGTGGTTCTGCTTTTGGAAGACTATCAGTTTGTTCACCCAGCTTTCTTAGAGATGATCAACAGCCTGCTGTCATCAGGTGCGTGATGTTGATGGTTGTTTGTTTACCCCCTACTACATTGTTCGAACGATTTGACTTGTTAGACCTCAAGGGATACAACTTCTGTTTGGGGTTAAGCTTAGAATATGGATTTGGTTAATGTAAGTAATAAAGAAAATGTTCAACATTTTGGTAAAAATACTTATTTGCTTTCTTTTGTGTTTGTTTACTGTGTGTGTGCATTGCATCTTTAAAGTGTCAGACATATTCTGACTTAGTAGTGGAATATACATTTGAATTGCTTTTGAATATGAACTTGTGCACTGGTAATTTTAGCAAAACAATGCTACGTCAACACTATCTTGTATTTAGTTCCTTCTATCATTTCTTTATATGCGTGTGCATGTTATGTTTCAGGTGAAGTTCCAGGCCTGTACACTCCAGAGGAACTGGAGCCTCTCCTCTCCTCCCTCAAAGATGCTGCTTCGCAGGATGGATTTACCGGACCACTCTACAACTACTTTTCTCATAGTTAGTACTGTATATCCCTCCGTCTGTCTGTTATTCATTATGTTTGGTCTGTTCCCATATATGTGGTACATGCTGTTCTCTGGTCCTCTTCTCACTGTAAAAATCTACAACACGTGTCCTTTTATATCCAATGATTGTTTAATCTGTTCTCTTCTGGGATTGTATCAGACTCTATCCCTCTGTGCAGTTGTGTGTTTACTGTGGCCGAGGTCGCTGCCAGAGACTACAATCAGTAGCTCTATTATTGTCAAAGTATACCAAAAAAAGACTCTGTCAGGGAGGTACAAGCTAAAAGGGACAATATCAGCGAAACAAAACCTACTGCCTGCCTTCACATGACCCCTTATCTTCTCTGTTTCCCTGCCTTTTTGCTTTGTCTCAAACTACATTTTTTCACTAACTCCTCCACTGTTTTTATTCTCCAACTACTGTGTAACTCTTTGTGTATCACACCCTTTAGGAATTCAGCAGAACCTCCACATTGTTCTGCTCATGGACTGCTCCAACTCTAACTTCACCATCAACTGTGAGAGCAACCCAGCTTTCTATCGCAAGTGTTCTGTCCAGTGGATGGAAGGTTGGTCCGAAAGCAGCATGAAGAAGGTCAGTGAAGGAGGATGTTCAACAAGTACAGTGACAAGATCAAGACCATAATAAAGTTCATGCAAGTGTTTAAGATCCATGAAACTTGCAAGAAGTGTTGAGTATGGATATTTACTCATGCCCGGAAACAGACTTGTTCGCCCTAGACTTTTATCATATCTCTGATGAGAAAACAATTACCCTCCTTACATACTTATTTGTAATTTACAAGTATTCAGTGGCTTCATATTCAAATATTGACCCTATCATCACAAATATTCACCCTTCTTTCACCGCAGGGCTTAAGAAGTGAATTACTATGTACAAAAATAATTAACTGTGATACCTAGATATTAACATTTTAAACTTAAAATAAAATGCAGTTGTAAGAATGTTTTTAATGCATGCGTCAATGCTTTCCATTCTGACTTTCACATCTGGTGTGTGAACCTTTCCCTGGCCAGATTCCTGAGCTGCTGCTGGCAAAGACCGAAGGAGGAAGGGAGAATGAAAGGGAAAAGGACACAAAGGGCAAAAGCTCAGGTTGGAGCTCAATAGCCTTTTTAGTTGGTATAATGCTGTGTTTTTTATAATTATGATGATGATAATATCTTTTAGTTTATCTCTGTTATGTCCATAAGTATAATTGTACTTCTCTTCTGTGTATGAATTTTTTGATTAAATGTAATCTTACAGTCATCCAGTTATCATAATTACAATCTTAGTACTGTGACTTTGATAAGATGAAAATAGCTTTTATTGATAAAGATATATATAAAATATATAAAAGCAAACGCTTCAGCACTGGCAGAAAGGTATGTTCACCATGCTTTTGCACCTTCAACATCAAACTTAATTTTACTTTTTCATGTTCTAACAGGGAAGCAACTCTAAGGCTATTAACATAGTTTCTAGCTTTGTGTTATGTTAAGTTAAGTTGACCTCCTAAATTCAAACCAAATTGTGCTCACAGGCTTCTTTGTCCTCTTCTCCCAGCAGGTTCTGATCAGGGAGACCTGTGCCGTTTGTTCCTGATGGTCCATGAATCATGCAGGGAATATGGTGCAACACCCAGCCAGTACATGGCCTTTTTGCATGTTTACACTGCATTATTTAGCCGGAAGCAGAGCCAGCTCACAACGAGACAACAGCATCTGCAGGTACAATATCAGCTATAGTACAAGGTCCATATGCACAAACAACTGAGATGCATGTTAAAGTACTCACGCCAAGTATTTGTTAGATTGTTTTCCTCAAGTTTATTTACTCTTCAGCAAAAGGCATACAAATTGCTTTTTGTGTTCCTTAAAATACAAAAGTAAAAGTGTGTTGTTTATCAGCCCGTTAAAGAATAACTTATGGTGTTAAGCACAGATGTATCGGGTAAGTAGAACTAAATGAAACAGTGATAAGTAGTATGCACACATATGCGCATGTGGCAAACAATAGCACGATAATATGCATTTCAAACTGATTTTACCAACTGATATCTACGCACAACAGTTTGTTTGATTTATTAAATACCATATGTTTCTAATAAAGAATAAAGGCTCATCTTATCTTATATTAATCAGAAATGCAGTGTCTGTAAGTGGGCACTTACAGATTATTAGAATTAAGAGCACTGTTGGTATTACATTTTCTAGGTTGTGTTTTTAACTCAACACATCGATATTTCATGTCTCTCAAATCCAATGTTTGACTCTTGTCTGCAGGCAGGAGTGTCCAAGCTAAATGAAGCTAAATCTTTGGTTGATGAGCTGAAGAGGCGTGCTGCAACGCAAAGTGCGCTGCTGAAGACTAAACAACAGGAAGCAGATTCTGCCCTGCAAGATATTACCACTTCCATGCAGGTGTGTGTGTCGGTGTCGTTGTCGGTGTCGGGGTGTCGGTGTGTCAGTGTGTGTGTGTGTGTGTGTCGGTGTCGGTGTCAGTGTGTGTAACTTTAAGGTCCTGCAAGGTTTCATGTCTTCTCCAAGTGATATCTATCCTCCCCTGAACTTTCACTGCAGTCCTCTCCTCTTTTTTTATCGTCTAGTTTCTTGCCTTCTCTTCTCTTGCCTCTTTTCCCTTCACTCTTCCTCATCTGCATTGTATTGTACAAGCAACTCTTTCTGGATTTCCCATGACTGTCTCCCCTGCTGTGAAGTCTATTCATTTAGTTTGTGTCCTTATGTGCATTTGTTTGTTCTGTGACTTCTCATCCAGTGTTTTTTTTGTCTCCTGATAACTAAATTTCCATTTCCTCCTGCTGCCTCTGTCTGGAGGATGGATGTGTGGATAGATGTATAGGCGGGTAGGGGGGGACCCTGTTCATTAGTTATGATATCCTATCTTTCTCTCTGTGGGGAATTGGCTTTTTGAGTGAGATTGAGGGAACGAGGGAGAGAGAAGGAACAAGAAACAAGAGAAGGAAAAAGTGTCAGCAGACTGATAATTAGCGACTAGACGCGTCCCTTTGGGCTGTAGCAGCTATGTCTCCTGTAGAGATGGACACAGCAGGGAGGGAAAAGGTAGGAAGACTGGGACAAAGAGATGAAGAATGGAAACAAGCAAGATGGAAGACCGGCTTGGCGAAGGTGGAGACATTCAAATTATTAAGCAATGGAGGAGGAAGGAACATGGGATCAGATGGGAATCTGGGAAATATGTGGTATGAAAGAAGTGGTCAAGACTTGATGGGGAATTGGATGGATGGGAAGACAGTCAATTAAGAGATTATCTTGGGATAAAAGTGAGATGTGATAAAATGGAGAGATTATATGGATGTAGAGGTTCATCCACAGTCGCTTTTCACCCTCAATAATGTGTCTTACTCTCAACCAAATCTTTCATCTTTATTCAAAGAAGGACTGGGGTCTGATGCATCTCAGAATTGATGTAGTGACAAATAGACTTATTTACATTTTTAAAGTTGGTTTAGATATTTTTTAAACACACAAAAAAATCAGATGATCTATTTGGTTATCTAGAATGCCAGTGACCAGAAGACAGAAATGGAAAAGATAAAAGGGAAGATGGCTCAAGAAGTGTCCAAGATTGAAGAGAGAAAGGCCAACATAGATCATGAGATGAAGGAAGTGCAGGTAAGTTTGACTTGTGCTGTCAATATGACATTATGTGACAGTTACCAGAATTACCATACGTACAACCATCTTCATACTTGTCTTTCAAGCTGTACTTCCCTTTATTTACCTCTGTATCCCTCCCTCTTCTTCCCATTGCTGCCCTCCAGCCTTTGGTAGATGAAGCAAAGCGTGCAGTTGGAAACATAAAGCCTGAAGCTCTGTCTGAGATCCGCTCCCTCCGCATGCCGCCTGATGTCATCAGAGACATCCTGGAGGGGGTACTGAGACTGATGGGCACCTTTGACACCTCCTGGGTCAGCATGAAGAGGTGAGAGGGTGAAGAGATGGCAAGAATGTGTAAAAGGATAGACGGGAGAAGGGGCAAAAAAGAAGGTTGGATACAGTAGATGGAAGAAGAGAAAGTCTTTGGGAGTAATTAAACTAGATCTTCAACACCTTTTAGGTTACAAAACAGTCTGTGGAGGTGATGAGGATGGAAGTGGACAGAGATAGAAGAGTATGAAAATATAGGAAAGGGGAGAGAGGAGTCTGTTTTTGGAAAAAAGTTTTTCAGTACAGAATATTCTAATTTGTCATCTCCTTCATGCATTGATTTTGTCCTACCCCTTTTGTATCTTACGTACTGATGTGTGTATGCTGCGGGAATGTGTCAATGTAATGCCTTTGTGTATCAATCCATCCATTCTTATACTTTCCTGGGGCTGGGTCGCGGGGCCAGCAAGTGTTCCAGACGTCCCTCTCTCCAGCAACGCTTCCAAGCTCCTCCTGGGAAACCCTGAGGCGTTCCCAGGCCAGACGAGATATGTAATCCCTCCAGCGTGTTCTGGGCCTAGCCTGGGGCCTCTTACCAGTTGAACGTGCCTAGAAAACCTCTAAAGGTAGACGTCTGGGTGGCATCCTCATCAGATGCCCGAACCACCTTGGCTGGCCCCTTTCGACGCGAAAGAGCAGGCTAATCTCCGATGTCCTCCCGATGTCTGAGCTCCTCACCCTATACTGTATCTAAGGCTGAGTCCGGCCACCCTACGAAGGAAGCTCATTTTGGCAGCTTGTATCCACGATTCTTTCATTCATTTGGTCACAAACCAAAGCTCATGACCATAGGTGCGGGTCGGGACATAGACAGACTGGTAAATCAAGAGCTTTGCCTTCCGGCTCAGCTCCCGCTTCACCACAATGGCCTAGTAGTACAACGCCTGCAGCACTGAAGATGCTGCATCGAACCGCCTGTCCATCTTACGCTCCGTTTTACCCTCACTCGTGAACAAGACCCCAAAATACTTGAACTCCCTTGGAGCAGTGACTCACTCACAACCCCTTGGGTGCAATCCACCGTTTTTCCACAATACCCCCCAAAGGTCTACCTGAGGGACACGTTCGTAGACCTTCTTCAAGTCCACAAAACATATGTAGACTGGATAGGGGTGACATTCCAGGTCTCTAGAGCTAGTCTGCGATGCCAGGGGTCGTCACACCTAGGTCTCTGCCCTTGCCTGATGCCCAGCTCATGGTGGCCGGGCCTCATGTGCCAAGGCCCGGCCACCAGATGCTCGCTGGCAAGCTCCCCTCCCAGGTCTGGCTCCAGAAGGGGGCCCCGGTTTCTATTTTCTGGGCGAGGCGCGACAACTCGTTTCCAGCCGATTTATCACGGGTCAGTGAATCCCTCTTAGTCGGGCCCCTCCTCTGAGACCACTTTGCCTTGGGAGACCCTTCCAGGCGCTATTGTCGTCAACACAGCTTTCCGGGTCACTGGGATACACAAACCCCTCTGCCACGTTAAGACGGTGATTCATTGGAGGATTGATTTGTTTATCAATTCTGATTTAAAATGAACTTTTGGTACTCGTCACTCATCTGACCGTGGGCAACTTTAGAGGGGATCAGACAGACGAAAATAATTCTGCCCTACTAATGACTTGTGTTAACTGGGTGAGCAGACTCCGCTCTGAGCACTGCAAGTAACAAAGAGAGTGTGGTTTGTGTGTGTGTGTGTGGGAGGGAGGGAGGGAAAGTATAGGGGGGACTCTTCATTAGTAACAAAGAGAATAAATTGCAACTGTTTTTGGCTAATTAGAGATGAAAGAACTTTACGGTTCCTAATTTTAGGCTTGGATTAACATAAATGTCTTAATTTTCTGGAGAAAAAGTCACTTTAATTTCTCTCCCTCTCGAATGGTCAATGGACATGTAACATCAGACTATCACACACAACATGTATTTGCTTTATTTCTCTCCTGCTCATGTCTAGTCCTCTCTTCCTTATATATTTTTTTTTTCTGTAGTTTTCTGGCGAAGCGTGGTGTGAGGGAGGACATAACCACATTTGAGGCGAGGAACATCTCCCCTGATATTCGCCAGAGTGTGGAAGAGCTGCTCAACAGGAACAAGGCCTCGTTCGATCCCAAGGTCAGCTAGCCACAATAGCAGAATAATAATAATAATTCATGAATGGTTGGTGGATGTTGTGAACCCCTTGTTGATTGTTTGGTTGGCTGAAGATGGTATTGTGGCTGTTGTTATAACTGAGTTGTTTATGACTTGTAATACTGTTGTTGTTGTTGTTGTGGTCAGAATGCAAAGCGTGCAAGTGCAGCAGCTGCTCCCCTGGCTGCCTGGGTCAAAGCTAATGTCCAATACTCCCACGTCCTAGAGAGGATAGGACCACTGGAGAGAGAGCAGTCTGGACTACTGGAGTAAGAACACACACACACACACACACACACACACACACACACACACACACACACACACACACACACACACACACACACACACACACACAAAGATACAGCACTGGAAGAGAGTTGTAACGATTAGTTGACTAATTGATTGGATAATCAGCAGAAAAATAGTATTTTGATATTCCATTAATTCTTCAAGAGAAAATGTATTTGGATGTCTAATCGCTGTTGATGGTAAATGTAGTCCACTAAAGTAATACATTCTCCAGAGCGTGTTATATTGACAGAGAAAGCTAATCTCTCCTGCTGCGTAGCCGTGCCAACTGTACCTACCTTTACCAGGATGCGATTGTTGTGTGGGAGTGGCGATTTTTTTACGGCTCACAAAAATCAATAAAGGAAATGTTTTTACACCTAAACCCCAAAATACAACTGCACACCTTCTGAACTCAAGTTCCTCTCTTCCACCAAACTAAGACCGGCTTAATGATCTCGTTTACTCATCGTAAAACAAACTTCATTCAAAATAATTCTTAATTTACAGTAAGATGTGAAAATATTCTCATGCTCTTTTATGCACAAAAAGTATACATACATTTAACGAGTTAGATAGAAACTCTTGACACTGTGTGTGTGTGTGTGTGTGTGTGTGTGTGTGTGTGTGTGTGTGTGTGTGTGTGTGTGTGTGTGTGTGTGTGTGTGTGTGTGTGTGTCCAGAAACCTAAGAAAAACAGAGGGTAAGAAGAATAAGCTGGAGGTGCAGCTCAACTCTGTTGGAGCCAAAGTCAACGAGTTGAAAGAGAAGTATGCCTCCCTCCAACTTTCCATCTATTCTTCCATCCTTTGTGACACAATCTTATGGTGGTTACCTTGTCATAAATGTGTCTTATAATTTTCTTTTAATAAACCAGCAAAATGTACTTTCAAGCTGTGGTGAAAAGCAGATGTCACATCATAACTGATGCAGCTTTTTGTGCCACCATGACAACAATGTTGCATGAAAATGCAAATATGTGCAATCAATCTGAGTAAATTTAAAGGAGCAGTTTGTTAAAGTACAGAGTTTAAAAGGCTAAAAATGGGCTCAGGCCCTAATAATGCCTGATGGGCTTTTCCATTTTCTGTAGGCTGGACATTGGCCAGTCACACTACTTACCAGTTCATAGTTCACACTACAACTCCAAGATCTTCAACTTTTGCTTTCTCCAACCGACATTTATCTTCTTATCCTTCCTTGTTCGTACAGTCATTTCTTAAATGTGCGAGTTGAACTTAAAGATTTCTTGCTATTCCTCTCTTCTCCTTCCATAGTATCTTGGCACCTCCTCTCCCCTCAACTCTTAATATATTGTCTGTCAGATTTCATGGCATATATACAGATTTCTATTCTACCATTTTAACGGCATGGAAGGAGCTACAAATGATTTATACATCAGTGAAATGATTATATGTATTCAATCTATTCGATCTATCTTTGGTAGATTAAATGCATATCAGAATGTCAGTCTGATACATCCCACATCAAACACATATACCTACTTACTGGTCTCTTTTCCTCCTCCTCACTCTTTCCTCAGGTTTCAGTGCCATACTACAGAGGCAGCTAAGTTGGAGGCTGAGGTGACAAAAGCTCAGGACACGATCACTGCTGCACAGCAGCTCATATCACAACTGGATGGAGAACACACGCGGTGGAACGCACAGGTAGTTTGATGTATGAGTTCGTTGGCGTGTGTATTGGTGTAGGAGGTCATAGACATTTATTAAGAATGGGGCTCATTTAACATGTAAGAGCAACAGGAGGTGTGTGTGTGTGTGTGTGTGTGTGTGTGTGTGTGTGTGTGTGTGTGTGTGTGTGTGTGTGTGTGTGTGTGTGTGTGTGTGTGTGTGTGTGTGTGTGTGTGTGTGACAGAGGGATGTATCCTGCTGTCTTAGGTCCCTTCTGGCTGTTTTTACTCCTCTCTGCAGCATCTGTCTGCACCTTAATTAAAACACTCAATCTCTTCCTGACACACACACCCTCACACTCACTGCCTCCCTCAAGGCCCGCACCAAAGAGCCAGTTTACTCTCTACTCACGTATTTCCATATACTCACACAAACACACTTCATCCGTAACGCTTTTGCACACTATGCAGTAGCTGTGGTTTCGCTATATGTGAATGTGAGTGTTTCAAGGGAAGGGAGAACCACATAGAGAGAGGGGTTCACAAGTACAACATGGTGCAGAAATAGATGCATGTTTTGAGTGGAATGTGGCAGGATAGTTGACCGTATTGCTACAGTAGACCAGAGATTACATGGTCCTGAAAATCTGCAGCCGAAGATATGTGGGCATTAAGTAGCCATCAGGCTTGACAATTAAAACAGGTGCATAGTTTGCGAAGCATATGCATTTATTATCTCCTGCCGTGTTATTGGTCTCAAAGGAATCCTGCTCAACATAGAACTTACAGAAGTAATTTCACATGAACATAAATCATACAAGTGTGTGACTGTGTTTGTTGGTAACTTTCAGTGTAGAGATTTTTGATTTGGGGTGTAGAGTTTTACAGTTCATCATTTTGGAGGAGGGAATTAGGAGTCACATCCTAAACCCCCGTGGGTCAAGTTGCGGAGCGTTCTCTTTTTCTTCTCTACATTTCTTTACATTCTTCCCTCTGATTCCTCCCAGTCCTTGCTGTGCCTTTACCTCTCTTGTTGTTCTCTTTTCTTACTATTTCCACTCTAATTACCTGCCTGTCTCTCTTTCTCTTAGATGTCCGAGATAAAGATTGAGTTGGATACGCTCCCTATGAGGGCGATGCTTGCTGCAGCCTTCATCACCTATCTGTCTGCAGCTCCTGAAGACCGTAGAAGACACTGTCAAGAGACATGGATGGCTCAATCTGGACTACAGAGTAAATAGACTACTTCTAATACTTGAGGCTCCAACATTTGCCAACGCCTGTGCTAAACAGCTGACACAAACACACTGTTACCCACACGCATGGCACAATTCTGACTACTGAATATGTACTGATAAATCATTCTTATAGTGGAGAGTGATAAACTTGCTTGATCGCCCTTTAACTAGTAACCACTCCGAGTCTAGTATTTACACCAAATTAACTACCTAACTTCACAGTCATGTTGATGTTTTTGTCTTCATCCCAGTCCAAAACAGTATCATTTTCAGTCATGTGAGTAACCTAACAAGTACTTGCATGAAAACACACTCACTCATTTAGGATTACAGTATTTAATAACCCTGTTTTTAGCACTCTCTGGATTTTACTTGTCAAATGCCAAGCATTGCTACCTTAATTTAGCAGCTGTTCTATTCTGGTATTAATATTCCATCCTCACAAATTAACCTGTAAAATGTGTGCTTTTCTTTCAGCATTAATTTGTGTCTCATTAATAGCTCTGACCATATCATTCTGCTTGGCAACTTATTTTCCAGAGGGCCTCAGCATGTACATCTTAAACAGCTGAGTCATCCACTTGACCCCCTATTACTTCTAAATCGTTGTCCATCGAATGCCTTCCTGGCAAATTGGTTGTCAAGATCATTTGTTGAGTAATAAAATAAGTAAGGTACCATTGATGATGTTGTACCTGTTGTTAGTAACTGCAATATCTGTGGTTTGAATGAAATTACCAACACTGTTTTCAGTGAGAAAATATTTAAGCAACAAATAAGCATGTGCATTTGTGTTGTGTGGGTTTTTATCAGAGTTTGACTTGCGGTCATTCCTGTGCTCGGAGAGTGAGCAGTTGATCTGGAAGAGTCAAGGCCTACCATCTGACGACCTCTCCATGGAGAATGCACTTGTCATACTACAGGTTAGACATCAATTTTCCTGTCTGCCAAATTGCGTTAATCTCCCTACTTTTGTTTTAATTCCCTTGATTACAATTCTGCTTTGTCACAGAAGGATCTATGCTATTAAGCGAACTGTATTTAACATTCTGAACATTGATATAGCTTCTAACTACTATTTGCTGGAGGAGAGTAATGTCTACCTGTGGAGAAAGGAAGTAGCTCTCGCTCTGTGTGTGTTGAAATCCAAGCTCTCGTTGCTTTGTTGACGTAGCCTGCCGGAAGCACATGCTATTAGTGCATGTTTGTGCATGTGAGCATGCCCCACTGGGTAGCTCACGGCCACTGCTGTCACGCGGTTACAGCTGACATTACCGCCCTGACCGACAGCGTTGTTGAGGAAGCATGTCACCTTCCCTCAGGTTCCCCCTTAGTTAAACACTGTTATCTCTGTCAGCACGTTCACGTTAGTTTGCACTGTTAGCACAGTTAGCTATGAGCCACAGGCTCGCCGATGAGAGGCAAACATATTGCTCACAATCTCGGATCTTGTGCCTTTAACGCATTTCAATCACCAATTTATATCTCTTTCTCTTCCCACTTTGTTTAAGTTAAACTTATTTGAGTAATATTTTTATATTAGTTCACAAATATTCTATGCTTAAAGAAATACAATATATGTACAGAATAAATTATCGTTAAAGTACAATATAATTACAGCATTTACTTGTAACAGCCAATCTCTATATTATTAGTCACATCAATAATGTTGCCTTTGCCCTTGTGGCCTTGCCTTGCCATTCATCTGTCCTCCATTTGTCTGTATTCTGTCTTGTTACCATTGCTGCCTTCAGATCAATGCGTTCAAGTTGCAGGTAAGAAGTTGTTCCATCATTCATCCTTTTAGCTCGCATTTTGTTTCGTACTCGCACTCTCTGTTCGTTTTTTTCACGGCCTCTGCCTTTACAAGTTTCTGAATATTGCCATATATACTTATTTGTTTATATATATATATATATATATATATATATATATATATATATATATACATATATGTGTATATATATAGAATATATATATATATATATATATATATATATATAGAATATGTATATATATATAGGTTTGAGAAAGAGAATACTTGAGCAAGAGACCGTGAAATGGAAGAGCACAGGATGAAAAGAGGGTGGTGGTCTTCATTCTTTTGTCTGCATAGGAGTGGCGCTAGTCGATAAGCATGACAGCAGGGAGACCGAACTGAACTACATGCACACACACCTCCTTTTTCTCAGTAACTGGGCCTCTTTCTAAGTAAAAATATCCCGAAACAACAAACAGTTCTTCGTCATGTTTCTATCCTCAGAGTGTTGCCTGTCCTTTCCTGATTGACCCATCATCTCGAGCTACAGAGTGGCTACGCACACATCTTCAACAGCACAGACTAGAGGTGATCAACCAACAGGTAAAGCCACACACAGAATCATACTGTCATCATGTATATGTATATATATGTGTGTATGTATGCAGGCACGTGCACAGATAGACCCCTAGTGGTGCTCAAGCACCAGCCCTTTTGCCCTGAATGAGAAAAGTGCCCCTTCTGCTGGAGCCCAATTTTTTCTTCATTCATCAGTATTTAAGAATAAAAATGACTCTTTCTGTCATCAATTCCCCCCAAATGTGTTTTGATATCTGACGGGGCATTTATTTGAGTTCTTGTGAGAATTACGCCGCGACATGCTCCGCGGCGCTCACAAGCCCCCACCGCGCCCCCACCGCACCCCCACCGCGCCCCCACCGCGCCCCCACCGCGCCCCCACCACGCCCCCACCACGCCCCTCCCTCCTCCTCCACGTAGTGCTCATGCAGTGCTGAGCGGCAAACGGGTGCAGCCTACTTCTGCTCTGACCCGCAGCAGGTAATGATGTTGTTTGTGCAATCCCCTACGTTTTTTGGTGATAAATTAACCACAACATTAGCGCTGTTGAAAACATTACGTCGCAACTGGTCCGACGTTTCCTAAAAAAATTAACAAACAAATAACTCACGAAATCCATGATTTCAAATTCTTGTCCAGCTGTTTACTGACGTTTGTCATGTTTAATGAAGAGAGAGAGGGAGAGATATATAGGCAGGCATCTTCATTGTGTTGTTGTATAAATGCCGTTTGGACAATTTCGAAAGTATGTTGAATTTATGTCTATAAATGTCACGAGAATTCACAGCTAGAAAAAATTTACAAAAATGCGATTAACTTCGCATTCATCCTCTGCATGGAAATCAGCACCCCAGCATTTGAAGTCACTGCTCTTGCATCAAACGCTTTGCAAGAAGAAAGCCTGGACCACTCCACAGCCTACAAGCTAATTGATGGTGTAATTCACACAATAAGCATTGAGGTCTGAGGAGAAGTTTGCCGAGATATTTCATGGTGCGTCAGAGAAGGCAGAGGCTCTCAACATTCCTTTACCTACTGTTGAGCCTGGTCAGGAGAGGAAACGTTGCCTGTTATTCATTTATTTATTCAATTTGATAATTTGAGTTAGTTTGTTAACACAAATAAATATATAAGTTAAAATATACTGCTGTGACTTTTATTTATTTATTTATTATTATTATTTTTAATTTCATAAATAATTTTGGCGATGGGTGCCCTTTTTTTGGTTTGAGCACCTGCCCCCCAAAATGTCTGTGCACGTGCATGTATGTATATATATATATATATATATATATATATATATATATATATATATATATATATATATATATATATATATATATATATATATGAATGTTTGTTTGTGTGTATGTGTATATACGTGTCTGTATTAACATAGTTATTATTCTTTGTATCTTTATTAAAACCCAGATTTTCAGTAAAGCAAAAAGAACAGTAAAAAAATAAATACTTATTCATTTTTTTTAATTGTTTTTAGGGATGATAATGATATTGCTCTGATTTGTTACAGAGTACTGTGTTACCAACCAATATTGCAATTTAAGATATTCTTTCAATTGTGTGCTTCTCTATAGGATAGTAACTTTATGACATCCCTTGAACTGGCGGTCAGGTTTGGAAAAACCCTTATCATCCAAGAGGTGGATGGAGTTGAACCTGTGCTCTACCCACTGCTGAGGAGGGACCTCATAGCGCAGGGTATACACACACTCAGAAATACCACATTTATGCAAAATGGTGTGGTGAAAATGATTGATTATGCAAACCCAACCCCTGGTTGCCTCTGTCTGACGGACACTTTTCTACACTGTAGTGAAATCCTATTTCCAGGCATATTGCCTCAATGTGAATGTTGTTAATGAGTGCACCTTGATGTTATCTACTCGGGTTTAATTAACAACTATGATGTGTGCCTGAAGAACTTTCAAATTGTGGATATGTATATCACTCATTTATATTCAACGGGTTTCATCTAGAACCCACCCAGGGCCCACATGAGGCTCCTAAAAGGCCGGGGCTTATGTGGTGTAGTACAACCGTCAACCACAATCATGGTTCACTATCACAATTTTTATGGGTGTGTGTGCTCGGGGGATCGTTTAACACCCATGCCTTCAACAATCTTTGCAAAACCCTTTCTTCAAATAAGGGTTCTTGCTTGCTTGTGGGTAGAACCTCAGCATGTTCAGGGCGAACCCTTTTGGAACCCATATTTCTAAGTGTAAAAAGGTGAAGTTGGATTCAAAGTGGACACTGAGGACAAAGTTACCGTCTTGTATGATACAGTATATGTAGTTAACAGAGACTCTCTTTTTCTTTTTGTCCAACTTCGACACATCCAGGTCCTAGATATGTGGTTCAGATAGGAGACAAGGTCATTGACTATAATGAGGACTTCCGGCTCTTTCTGGCAACACGGAATCCCAATCCCTTCATCCCCCCTGATGCCGTTTCTGTGGTTACAGAGGTCAACTTCACGACCACCAGGGCAGGCTTGCGAGGACAGGTAGTCCATGTAACCCACAGATAATGCTGTGTAATAATACAGTGTATATCCAGAGCACGTACGTTGTAGTCATACTGTCTGTCTTCCTGCAGTCATACTCTTAAGTCCACTTGCCAATTTGTGCGTGTGTGTGTGTGTGTGTGTGTGTGTGTGTGTGTGTGTGTGTGTGTGTGTGTGTGTGTGTGTGTGTGTGTGTGTGTGTGTGTGTGTGTGTGTGTGTGTGTGTGTGTGTGTGTGTGTGTGTGTTATAGCTGCTAGCCTTGACCATCCAGCAGGAGAAGCCAGAATTGGAGACTGAAAAAACAAGACTGCTGCAACAAGAGGAAGACAAAAAGATACAGCTGGCTCAGTTGGAAGATTCTCTGTTAGAGGTACACATGCAGACATACAGCATACACTGAGACAATAGAGGAGAATTTGACGTGTTGGAGTACTAATAGAGCTTTTCTGGGGTAGCACCCTATACTGTATTATTTATTCTACAGTATGTCTACCATTTGTACCTACTAAAGCAGAATTATGTACCGTAGTGATGACTGTTGGTTTGATGAGGCTGTAAGAGATAGAATGATAACATGTTTAGACCAAGCAGGGGGAGTTTCTAAGGTGCAACAAGGATGTGATTTGCACCACCCAGCCACCTTAATCAGAGGTCTACCGTAGGAATGTTGGTAGAAAACCAAAACATTTATTGTATTGCATTTCTTTTCAATTATTCATGCACTTCAAACCTGGACAGGGCAATGTGTCAGCAGGTGTTGGGTAATTTTACGTCCACAGTAATGAGAAAACGTCAAACAGATTGTTACTGTCAAATACTGAAGGGGGCTCCCTGCACTTTACTAGCAAACACATACAGACACAGTCGATGGATATTTTTACACATAGACACTCAGCCTAATGATACATTTTTTTTATACACACAATGTCAGGGAAATGTGGATACATATACACATAGATAGTGCTAAGAGTAGGATGTTAGTGCTTCAGTGGTACGAGACATGTAATTATATTACAAAATTGTGGGAGGATATTCAACTTGACATTTCTATGCTCCACTGCTTTCTCATATATTTTATTTGAATTTATTTTACTAATTTCTATCAGTTTGTTGAGAGAATAGATCGCACTGGATGAAGTGGGCGAGTCAAGCCTAAAAAGATGAATACATATAAAAAAAGACTATTATGAAACAACAACTCTTTCTCCTGCAACTTTCAGATCAGACAGATTTCAGCCAATTGACAGATACGATAGAACGTACTCTCTCTTACTTCTTCTTAATTACTCCCTTTCTGACCCTGTCTAATCCTTGTCTTATCTTTTGTTTGTACCTGTCCGTCCATTTGTCTCTTTTTCCTGTGTCAGACCCTGGCTACATCTCAGGGTAATATTCTTGAGAACAGGGAGCTGATAGACAGTCTGAACCAGACCAAGGCAAGCAGTGCCCTGATCCAGAAGTCACTGTTGGAATCACACCAGCTGCAGGTGTCGCTGGACCAGGTACTGTACCTCAGGCACACATGCACACATAATCTGAAAAAAAGCCATGGAAAACTGTTCATGGCTTACCTCACTGCACCACTGTTTAATGGGATAGCTCGGATTATTTGAAGTGGAGTTGTATGAGGTACTTATCAATATTCAGTGTATTACCTACAGTAGATGGCGGTTGGCAGGCCCCCAGTTTGGAGAGGCAGGCACGATTACTGACACGGGAGAAAAGCAATGTACTGCTGTGCACGGAGGAAGCAGTAAAATATATTTTAGCCACCTAAAAGAAAGGCTTACCTAAAAAAAAACGGTATCTGTTTGAGTTTACGCTATACTTAAAATATTTTACCCACTTTATCTTGCCGTTAGACAGAAATTTCCTACAACGGGGAACTGAACAGCTCTCTTCAAAGCCTCAAGACCCCATTGACAAATACAATATAGATACGTCTCACTGACAGTTCAGTTCCTCGATGGAAAATATAAAAAATATAGCATACATTTAAAATGATACCGATTTATTTTAGGTGATAAAATACGTTTCGCGGCTTCCCGCGAGAGAGAGAGAGAGAGAGAGAGAGAGAGAGAGAGAGAGAGAGAGAGAGAGAGAGAGAGAGAGAGAGAGATTCAGACAGAATGTAATATTTAATTTATTCTCAGTCTGCAAACATAAGATGACTCCACTTTTGTGAAATATCTTGAACAATCCTGAATACTAGATTTAACTGTTTTTGGCTTACAAATATGAGGTGTTATCCAGTATTTGGGCAAAAAGATGTCAGCTCATTTGAGTGGTCTCCAGATAAACAGACTCACAGCTGCAGTTTGTAAAAATATCAGATTACATAGTTGCACCATCAAAGAGTGACTGTGGATTCATTACACAATCATCCTCTAGGGCGCAGTGTTATACAAGAACAGTTTTAGTCATTTTCCCTTAGTTGTTTTTATTTATTTATCACAAATGAACCTCTTTTCCTTCTCCCCCCTCCTGTCTCATCATACATCATGTTGTCTTCTCTTTCACTCGCCTTTTGTGACTTTCTGGTTCTTTTTCTGTTGCTTCTTGGTGTCTTTTTCTCTGTTTCTCTTTTCACTTCTACCTTTTTTTGTAGGAGCGGGATGCCTACCTGCCTCTTGCAGAGAGTGCCAGCAAGATGTATTTCGTCATCACAGACCTGTCAAAGATCAACAACATGTACCGTTTCAGCCTTGCATCTTTTCTGCGCCTCTTCCAAAGGGCTCTTCAGGCCAAGAAGGTGACTAGTTGACACAACTCTTATCGTGCTTCCTTTTCCATCCAGCACAGCAGTGTGTTCACATGTTTATTTGGCAAAATCGTTCAAAAAAAAAAGTGCCCCTGAACTGAACAACTTAATGTAGCTAGAGTAAACTAATGAATCAATAATTCAATTGATAACCAAAAAATACTTGCACATGTATGCACATATAAAAGTAGGCTTTCACCTAAACTCATTACCGTTTGACAATCAGGACATAATGGGAACCACACCCACAATAAAGCTTGTGCGGGACCCGGTCCCACAGTAGGAGAAGCTGTTCATTGATTTTGAAAGTCAACTCTTCATTATCACATTTTATGGCAAATTGTCTAAAATAACAAGGCTCTTTTCCTAAAATCTGCTTCAAGCTTAAACTGCAATTCTGTTCGTATATTTGATGAAATACAATGTTACAGCGTACGAGTTTGTTGTCTTAACTCATGGGGCCATATCTGCCATTATTGCTTTATTAGTCCAAAAGAAAAGTATCCCAAGCTTATATTATGCACTTTTTTAAGTAAGCCTACAGCTGGTTAGCTTAGCATGGCTTTGCATAAAGACTGGAAACAGCACCTCTGAAGCTCACAAATAAATACGTTACAGCTTTGTTTTTACCTTCTTATTGATTATTAATTACGTACAAAAACAGCAATTTTACAGGGGGTTATGTGCCAGATTTGTTCTTCGTCTGGCACAGTAATTTCCCCCAAAATATAGACATTAACTCATATAGTATTATTAATCTACAATGTTAATTGTGTAGTTTATAGAAGTAGTGGTAGATATGAATGTGGTACATATGAATGCAGGCAGTGCATTTACATGGGCACTTTTTCAGTTGCAGTTTATTTTTGATCAACTGAGCTTAACTCCATTTACTTTATTTCGATAGATTTTATTTCAGTTCAGGTCAGCTTGATTTATTTCATCTCTTTTGTTTTCAGTGAGTTTATCTCAGTCTAACCTGTGCAGCTGGAGAGCATCAGAGACTATCTATCACACTGCTGTTCTCCATCTGAGCCCTAAACACTGTCAGATAACCAGAGTGTATACAAACACACACACACACACGCACACGCACACACACAGAAATTGGGTTGAGAGATTGAGCACTAATTCCTCAAATCCTGTGTGGGTTGTTAGAGCCAGTGCTGTCATCCAAGAATGTCACCAGGCAGCAGCTGGTCACCACTGTTACGTGTGTGTGTGTGTGTGTGTGTGTGTGTGTGTGTGTGTGTGTGTGTGTGTGTGTGTGTGTGTGTGTGTGTGTGCGTGTGCATGTGCGTGTGTGTGTGTGGGGCTTGTGGACACATTCAGTGATTGTGCTCAGAATACTCTCTCCCTTTGTATCTTTTAGTTGTTTTGTTGTATTGAATGAGAACGTTTTATTTGCTATGAGCTGCAGATGGTTCCCGAGATCTAGAAGAGATTCTTAACCTCATGTCTGACATGACACACTGAACAGTCCTCTTTTTAGTTCACACACACACAAAGTATTTAGCAGACCCCCACACACAACGTCTATGCTCAGGTACTGTAAACACAAA